>NC_091979.1:329184412-329512505 GCF_044704955.1 Pristiophorus japonicus
GAGGAGGGGAATGGGAGGGGTGAGGAGGGTGAATGGGGGATTGAGGAGGGTGAATGGGGGAGTGAGGAGGGGGAATGGGGGAGTGAGGAGGGGGAATGGCGGGTGAGGAGGGGGAATGCGGGGGTGAGGAGGGGGAATGCGGGGGTGAGGAGGGGGATGGGTGGGGTCAGGAGGGAAATGGGGGGGTGAGGAGGGGGAATGCGGGTGAGGAGGGGGAATGGGGGGGTGAGGAGGGGGAATGGGGGGTGAGGAGGGGGAATGGGGGGGTGAGGAGGGGAATGGGGGGGTGAGGAGGGGGAATGGGGGGGGTGAGGAGGGGGAATGGGGGGGTGAGGAGGGGGAATGGGGGGGGGTGAGGAGGGGGAATGGGGGGGGGTGAGGGGGGGAATGGGGTGGGTGAGGAGGGGGAATGGGAGGGGTGAGGAGGGGGAATGGGGGAGGGTGAGCAGGGGGAATGGGGGAGGGTGAGCATGGGGGAATGGGGGAGGGTGAGCAGGGGGAATGGAGGAGGGTGAATTGGGGGAATGGGGGAGGGGTGAGGAGGGGGAATGGGGGAGGGTGAGGAGGGGAATGGGGGAGGGTGAGGAGGGGGAATGGGGGAGGGTGAGGAGGGGGAATGGGGGAGGGTGAGGAGGGGGAATGGGGGAGGGTGAGGAGGGGGAATGGGGAGGGTGAGGTGGGGGAATGGGGGAGGGTGAGGAGGGGGAATGGGGGGAGGAATGGGGGGTGAGGGGGAATGGAGCGGTGAGGAGGGGGAATGGAGGGGTGAGGAGGGTGAATTGGAGGGTGAGGAAGGGTAATGGGGGTTGAGGGGGGAATGGAGGGGAGAGGGGGGAATGGAGGGGTGAGGGGGGAATGGAGGGGTGAGGGGGGAATGGAGGGGTGAGGGGGGAATGGAGGGGGTGAGGGGGGGAATGGACGGGGTGAGGGGGGAATGGAGGGGGTGAGGGGGGAATGGAGGGGGTGAGGGGGGGAATGGAGGGGGTGAGGGGGGAATGGAGGGGGTGAGGGGGGAATGGAGGGGGTGAGGGGGGAATGGAGGGGGTGAGGGGGGGAATGGAGGGGGTGAGGGGGAATGGAGGGGGTGAGGGGGGAATGGAGGGGTGAGGGGGGAATGGAGGGGGTGAGGGGGGAATGGAGGGGGTGAGGGGGAATGGAGGGGGTGAGGGGGGAATGGAGGGGGTGAGGGGGGAATGGAGGGGGTGAGGGGGGGAATGGAGGGGGTGAGGGGGGGAATGGAGGGGGTGAGGGGGGATGGAGGGGGAGGGGGGGAATGGAGGGCGGGTGAGGAGGGGGAATGCGGGGGGGGTGAGGTGGCCAAAAGGGGGGAAATGTAAGAGAAAATGTGATATTCGAGGTACCAGCGGGACAAGGGTTAAAGTGCTGGTTCCTGCACCGACCCATAAGGAGGTAAAAGGCCCTCTCTTTGGCCTTGTACATCCCAGTACCAAGGCTCCAGAAGTTATTAATTCAATAATATTCCGACAGGATACGATGTGAGAACCTAAACAGACATTGATAAGACCTTGCGAAGAGGCTCGAGGCAGACTCACGGGCATCAAGGAGAATCAACAAATTCTGACCTCATGAAGTCATTCTAGTCACGGCCTCAGGTGGTCACGAGGGTCTAGGCCTGTCAATCCAAAGTAGCACTAATAAGGTAGTCCAATTAGAGAAGTAGCACTGATAAGGTAGTCCAATTAGAGATCTGGGTTGGTCTTACCAGGGAACGGAGGGGTTTTTGAAATGTATAAAAGTTGTATGATTGTGGTGTTCGAGGAGCATCTCCACTCACAGGCGGCTGTGATGAGAGGTGTTCCCGGACGTTCGTAATAAAAGATCATTATACCTTGCCATTCGTCTCTGCTAATTTCGAGATCTGCTACGCGGGTTGGGGTGAGCGTCGTCCCTCTATATCAGGGGGCCCACTCGTGGGAGGAGAAGCCTTCCCATTTTCCCTTACACCACCCACCTTCCTACAGCCAGAATCTCCCTGCACCTCACCAACTGCATCTTTGTCCTAACAATTGTTGGAGCGGATTTTTGGACATATACTGGACTAGTATACGGGACCAAACATTTGTTTTATTTTCCCCTTTAATGAATTTTGTAAGGGGCAATACTGATGCATTATGTTTTATATTAAAAAAAGTTAGACTTCAAGGTATGCTGGCCTTGAGTTATGGAAATAGGAAAGTGAGATAATAAACACTGGAGAGTTAAGTGCTGGGTATGTTTGTTTATACCGGTGCCAAAAGCCTGCACTTGTTTATACTGCCCTGTCACAATGCAGGATGGTTAATATCAAAAGCTTAGCCTTCGATAGTAAAAGCTTTGTAGTGCTAAAGCATGTGTTGTAAAGTGACGTAATTTGTAAGATAAAAGAACCTCACTGAAGATACCAATTTGAGAAGTGGTTCAAAGATAGGAGTCTTTAACACTTCTCCCAAAGCTTTGTCTCCGATTTAATAAACCTCTCTTTATATATATATATATATTGTACAGTCTCGGAAATATTTTTCCACAACACAATGTTCTCTGGCTTCTGAACTACTTCCTCCTCCTTGGTCTTCTGCATTAGGAGTTAGTGCTTGATCTGTTTGAACAGAGGGCCTTCCCTGTTTTCTTACTTAACCTGTAAAATCTCAAGTAAGTGTGCACATCTTAAGCATACATACTAAAGGATATACTTGCTTTGGAGGCAGTTCAGAGAAGGTTCACAAGGTTGATTCCGGAGATGAGGGGGTTGACTTGTGAGGAAAGGTTGAGTAGGTTGGGCCTCTACTCATTGGAATTCAGAAGAATGAGAGGTGATCTTATCGAAACGTATTAGATTATTGTTACGTTTGCATGCCAATGATGTAATGATGTACTGAACACTAGACCTGAATGAACTTTCACCCTGTATATATCTTACCTGTACACCAGAGGGTGCTGTTGCTGGAGACCTAAGGGTCACCTGTACACTGCAGGTCACCCAGTATAAAAGGGAGCTCACCTCTTGGTGTCCTCACTCTAGGAGCTGCAATAAAGGACTACAGTCTGTACAGTTCAAGTGGCATACCCCTGCCTCATGGAATCATTAACAGAGTGCCTACATACACAATAATTATGAGGGGGCTTGACAAGGTGGATGAAGAGAGGATATTTCCACTGATGGGGGAGACTAGAACTAGAGAGCAAAATCCTAGAATAAGGGGCCGCCCATTTAAAATTGAGATGAAGAGAAATTTCTTCTGAGGGTTGTGGATCTGTGGAACTCACTGCCTCAGAGAGCTGTGGAAGCTGGGACACTGAACATATTTAAGACAGAAATAGACAGTTCCTTAAACGATAAGGGAATAAGGGGTTATGGGGAGCTGGCAGGGAGGTGGACCTGAGTCCATGATCGGATCAGCCATGATCATATTGAATGGTGGAACAGGCTCGAGGGGCCGTATGGCCGACTCCTGCTCCTATTATGTTCTTATACCAGACAAGAGTACGCGTAAATATTATTCATATGGACTTCAAATAAGAAGATAAATGAAATGGCAGCATGTAATGTCTGATGTAGGACTTATAATGCAATTATCAAATAATAATCACGACTATTGTAAAAGCATCGACCAATCTATTCAATTCATTAAGAAAAACTGATGTAAATCATTAACCTGTTAACCTGTGGCATGGCATAAAACTGGAAAATTAATGCACAAGGTTATTCATAACTGATTTTACATTGGCCAGTTTCAGTGCTGTACATCCTTTCGGCCCATCTAGTCCGTGCTAGCGTTTATACTCCACTCGAGCCTCCTCCTGTCTTCCTCATCTAAATCTAACAACATAACCCTCTGTTCCCTTCTCCCTCTTATGCTTGTCCTAGCCTGTTCATCCTTTCCTGATATTAATATCGCATTTCTGGTATCATCCTTGTAAATCTTCTCTGCACCCTCTCCAGTGCCTCTATATCCTTTTTATAATCTGGCGACCAGAACTGTACTCTGCAAGTATGGTCTAACCAAGGTTTGATATACAGGCTCAGCATAACTGCCCTACTTTTCAATTCTATTCCTCTAGAAATAAAGCCTAGTGCTTGGTTTGCTTTTATATGGCCTTGCTAATCTGTGGCACAACTTTTAGTGATTGGTGTATTGTACTCCAAGATCCCTTTGTTCCTCCACCCCACTTAGACTTGCACCTTCCAAGTAATAAGTGACCTCCCGATTCTTCCTACCAAAATATACTACCTCGCATTTATGTGTTGAACTTTATTTGCCCATTCTGCAAGTGTATTAATGTCCACCTGTAATTTGTTGCAGTTCTCCTCAGTATTGACTATTCCCCCCACCTTCCCAATTTGGTATCATCCGCAAATTTAGAAATTGTGTTTTCGATTCCAAAGTCTAAATCGTTAATGTAAATTATGAACATGTGGTCGCAGCCCTGATCCTTGTGGAAGACCACTCCCACTGTGAATAGCTACCCTTTACTGCCACTCTCTGCTTTCTGTCTTGAAGCTAGCTTGCATCCCATTTTGCTATTGTCCCCTGACTCTGTATTGTCTGACCTTATTCATTGGTCTATTACGGGGTACCTTATCGAAGGCCTTTCAAAAATCTAGATAAATTACACCTACTCCATTACCATTGTCGACTCTCTCTGTTACTACTTCAAACATTCAATAAGCTTGGTCAAGCAGGGTTTTCCCTTTTTTGAAATCCATGCTGACTATTCATTATTATACTTTTTGTTTCGAGACGACTTCTATTTTCTCCTTTAGTAAGGATTCCATTATTTTTCCTACCACCAATGTTAAACTGACTCGTCTATAATTACCCAGGCATGTTCTATTCTCCTCAAATATAGGTACTCCATTAGCTGTTCTCCAGTTCTCTGGCAATACACCTTTTTCTGAAGAATTATTGATTATGTGCAGTAATGCCTCTGATACCTCTTCCTTAGATTCTTTTAAAATATGTGGATGCAGGGGTTTTATCCTGAGTTTGAATAGTTTATTTAATGTATCCCCTTTCTTTATTTTAAATGCACTTCTCATTACTCATCTCATCATCCAATGTCATGTCCACCCGTTCTATCTCCTGGTAAATACCAAAGCGAAATAATGATTTAATATTTCTGTCATCTCGCTATCGTTACTTGTGGCATTGCCTGTCTATCCTTTAATGGCCCTATTTCCATCCCAACCTTCCTTTTTCTATTGATGTGCCTGTAAAATATTTAATATTTTGTTTTATGTTCCTTGATGATTTGATTTCATATTTCCACTTTGCCTTCCGAATTTTTTTTAACTTTTCTCCTGATCTCTTTGTATTTTCCCTTATCATGCACTCCCCTGTTGTCTATCTACTTAATGTATGCCTCTTTCCTTACCCTCAATTGGTCAAATCACTTTCTATCACCTGACATCCCAAATTCTTTCCACCGTCTACAAGGCACAAGTCAGGAATGTGATGGAGTACTCTGCACATGCCTGCAAAGTGCAGCTCCAACACCACTCAAGATGCTCGACACCATTCAGGACAAAGCAGCCCACCACTTCATCATTCACTCCCTTCACCACTCTAGGGAGGGAGGAACAATCACTAAAGAAGTAGTACTTGGTAAAATAATGGGACTATATGTGGACCTGATGGCTTGCATTGTATGGTCCTAAAAGAACTGGCTGCAAAGATAGTGGATACATTGGTTGTAATCTACCGAAATTCCCTGGATTCTGGGGAGGTCCCAACGGATTGGAAAACCGCAAATGTAACGCCCCTATTTAAAAAAGGAGGCAGACAGAAAGCAGGAAACTATAGACCAGTTAGCCTAACATCTGTCGTTGGGAAAATGCTTGAGTCCATTATTAAAGAAGCAGTAGCAGGACATTTGGAAAAGCATAATTCAATCAAGCAGAGACAGCATAGGTTTATGAAAGGGAAATCATGTTTGACACATTTGCTAGAGTTCTTTGAGGACGTAACGAGCAGGGTGGATAAGGAGAACCAGTGGATGTGGTGTATTTGGATTTCCAGAAGGCATTTGATAATGTGCCACATAAAAGGTTACTGCACAAGATAAAAGTTCCTGGGGTTATCATGGATTGAGGATTGGCTAACGAACAGAAAACAGAGAATCGGGATAAACGGGTCATTTTCCGGTTGGCAAATGGTAAGTAGTGGGGTGCCGCAGGGATCGGTGCTGGGGCCTCAACTATTTATAATCCTATATTAATGACTTGGATGAAGGGACCGAGTGTAATGTAGCCAATTTGCTGATGATACAAAGATGGATGGGAGAGCAAATTGTGAGGAGGACACAAGAAATCTGTAAAGGGAAAAAGACAGATTGAGTGAGTGGGCAAAAATTTGGCATATAATGGAATATAATGTGGCAAAATGTGAGGTTATCCACTTTGGCAGAAAAAATAGAAAAGCACATTATAATTTAAATGGTGAAAAATTACAGTACAGAGAGACCTGGGGATCCTTGTGCATGAAACACAAAAGTTAGTATTCAGGTACAGCAAGTAATCAGGAAGGCCAATGGAATGCTGACCTTTATTGCAAGGGGGATAGAGTATGAAAGCAGAGAAGTCCTGCTACAACTGTACAGGGTATTGGTGAGGCCACACCTGGAGTATTGCGTACAGTTTTGGTCTCCGTATTTAAGGAAGGATATAGTTGCATTGGAGGCTGTTCAGAGAAGGTTCACTCGGTTGATTCTGGAGATGAGGGGGTTGACTTATGAAGGTAGGTTGGGCCTATACACATTGGAATTTAGAAGAATGAGAGGTGATCTTATCGAAACATATGATACGAAGGGGGCTCGACAAGGTGGAGGCCATAGTCTCAAAATAAGGGGCCGCCCATTTAAAACTGAGATGAGGAGGAATTTCTTCTCAGAGGGTTGTAAATCTGTGGAATTCTCTGCGCCCGAGCTGTGGAGGCCGGGACATTGAATATATTTAAGGCGGAGATAGACAGATTTTTGAGCAATAAGGGAGTAAAAGGTTATGGGGAGCGGGCAGGGAAGTGGAGCTGAGTCCATGATTGGATCAGCCATGATCTTATTGAATGGTGGAGCAGGGGTCAGGTGGCCAATTCCTGCTCCTATTTCTACTGTTATGTTCTTAATTAGAGACACTGTCCCTTTTATTGATGAATTTAAATGTCTGTATTACAATGTGAGCCAGTGGGTTGTGAGCCCCAGAGCCTAGTGTCCAATAAGGGCCCACAGCCTCCCCTGGCCCCAGGCCCCAGAACAAGGGGCTGCACAAAGTCGCGCGCTGCGGCTCAGCCAATCAGCGGCACAAGCCCCGCCCCTTGGGCTCCTCGATTGGTTGGAGGAACCGCCGTCGGCTCGCTCCCCATTGGTCAGAAGCTCCTGTCAATCAAACCGGGGGCCCGGGCCACCTGTCCCTTGAGCGCACTCCGCCAAATGTGGAAACTGGTCTCGGGACCCGGATGTGCGGACTCTAAGGTTTGGATTTCCCTTTATTCTCTCCCTATCTCCCCTCCCCCCCCCCCCCCCCCCCGGCCGCACGTGATTCTCTACCCAATCGGAGCGGAGAAAACTCACTTTGCGTCACCAATCGCGGCTCTTTAACGGACACCTTTCCCCGGAAGGCCCCGCGCCGATTCTGTGCCACAGGATCCGAGTGCGCAGGCGCAGTGCCGAGTGTGGGGGGAGGGGCGGTTGGTGTCCTCTGGGCATGCGCGGTTATTACCGATGGTGACCGAGGGGGCGCTGTGCCCGGTGCGTAGGCGCAGACTCTCGGCTGTCAATAACCCATCAGGCAGTGCGGCTGCTGGTGAGACCTGTGACATCCTAGAATCCCAGACATTTACAGCACAGGAGGCCGCCATTCGGCCCATCGTGTCCCTGCCGGCTGACAGAGCTCTCCAGCCTAGTCCCACTTTCCAGCTCTTGGTCCATAGCCCTGTAGCTAACGGCACAAAAAAAGAAAGAAAAAAATTACATTTATATAGCGCCTTTCACAACGACCAGCGTCTCAAAGCTCTTTACAGAGAATGAAGTTCTGTTGGAGCGTAGTCACTGATGTAATGTGGGAAACGCGGCAGCTAATTTGAGCACAGCAAGCTCCCAAAAACAGCAGTGTGATAATGACCAGATAAACTGTTTTTGTTATTTAGATTGAGGGATAAATATTGGCCAGGACGCCAGGGATAACTCCCCTGCTCTTCTTCGAAATAGTGCCATGGGATCTTTTACGTCCACCAGAGGGAGAGCAGATGGGGCCTCGGTTTAATGTCTCATCCGATAGACAGCTCCTCAGACAGTGCAGCACTCCCTCAGCACTGCATTGCAGTGTCAGCTTAGATTTTTGTGCTCAAGTCCCTGGAGTGGGACTTGAATCCACAACCTTCTGACTCGGAGATGAGAGTGCTACCCACTGAGCCACAGCTGATCCCTCTGCTAAGGGAAATAGGTCCTTGCTATCCACTCTATCCAGGCCCCTCATAATTTTATACACCTCAATTAGGTCCCCCCTCTAATCCTTCTACCAATTACTTTAATTCTATGCTCCACGAGTTATTGACCGTTCTGCTAAGGCAAATAGGTTCTTCCTATCCATCTGTAAGGCCCCTCAAGTGCATATCCAGGTATTTTTAAATGCCATGAGGGTTTCTGCCTCTACCATCCTTTCAGGTAGTGAGTTCCAGACTTTCATCATCCTCTGGGTGAAAAAACTTCTCCTCAAATCCCATCTACACCTGGGACCAATTACTTTAAATCTATGCCCCCCAGTTATTGGCCCCACTACTAAGGGAAATAGGTCTTTCCCATCCACTCTATCTAGACCCAACTTCAATGAGGTCTCCCCTCTGCCTCCTCTGTTCCAAAGAAAACAACCCCAGCCTATCCAATCTGCCCTCATAGCTAAAATTCTCCAGTCCAGGCAACATCTTCATAAATCTTTGTACCCTTTCTGGTGCAATCACATATTTCCTATAATGTGGTGACCAGAACTGCACACAGTACTCTAGCTGTGGTGTAACTAGAACCCAGCCAGAGTCAGCAACTTCAGGGGAGGAGAGGGAGGGGAACCAGTGAGTGTAGAACTGAACCCAGCCAGAGTCAGCACCTTCAGGGGAGGAGAGGGAGGGGAACCAGTGAGTGTAGAACTGAACCCAGCCAGAGTCAGCACCTTCAGGGGAAGAGAGGGAGGGGGAACCAGTGAGTGTAGAACTGAACCCAGCCAGAGTCAGCATCTGCAACAAGAAGGAAAAAATTTTGGAGATGATGTAATGGGTTTGGATTTCAGCACGGGCAGTAGGGATAGTGTGTGTGATGGGGATTTACAGCTATGGGGAAACCAGAGAGGAATGTGTGTACCATAGAAATTAGAATTGACTGTTCTGAATTTCTATCCTGTCCTCACAGTGATGACTTTTGTAAACTCATTTTACAGGAGATTAGAAAGGGAAGATTTGTAGATGGAAAACTCGAACTAAACATCACCAAGATCTGACAGTCACTCGATCCACCGCAACATGAATATCATCGGCCTTTGAATGTGGAAAGAGAAATGTTTGTCTGTTGTGTCTGTGAGCAAATATTTCAAACATCAGTGTGACTGGAAAAGGACCGTGACACACACACACCCGAGTGAGAGTGTTCCAGTGCACTGACTGTGGAAAGAGCTTTAACCAGTTACAGTCTGAAAAAACATTGCACCATTCACAGCAGGGAGAAACCGTACACGTGTTGTGTGTGTGGACAAGGCTTCAACTGATCGTCCAACCATGGGGAGACACAAGGATACCCGCACCCTGGAGAAACCGTGGAAATGTGGTGACTGTGGAAAGGGATTCCGTTCCCTGTCCCTGCTGGAAATTCATCGACGCAGTCACACGGGGGAGAGGCCGTTCACCTGCTCCATGTGTGGAAAGGGATTCACTATTTCATCCAACCTTATGGAACACCAGCGAGTTCACACGGGGGAGAGGCCGTTCACCTGCTCCGTGTGTGGGAAGAGATTCACTATTTCATCCAACCCTCCCCTTTTATAGGGGGCACTTGGAAAAATGTGATTTTAGCGCCCAAAAAAAAAAACAAAAAAAAAAGAAAAACACAAAAAAAAAAACACAAAAAAGGAAAAAAAAAGGGCCTTGTAAATGTCTGCTGTGTCATCCAGGGTGGGTGGCACGGTTTCATGTTTTTTTGTTTTACAGATAAACTCAAAAAGAGTTTCACTATTTCATCCAACCTCATTGAACACCAGCGAGTTCACACGGGGGAGAGGCCGTTCACCTGTTCCGTGTGTGGGAAGAGATTCACTATTTCATCCAACCTTCTGGCTCACCAGCATATCCACACAGAGGCCATTTACCTGCTCTGTGTGTGGGAAGGGATTCACTGACCCATCCCACCTGCTGACACACCAGCGAGTCCACAAGTGACTGCAGGGTTGGATTCTGCTGTGAATCACATCGGGACTGAACCGTGTTCATTCTGACAATTGGGCTGTGATTCCCCTGTAACTGGGCTGGAGTTTAATTTTCTGGATATCTGCCAAATAAATCAGCTTTGGTTCCAATACAGTGTGTTGATTCCTTGAATTCTCCAATATAAGAGGAGTCTAATTGATATCCTGTTACCGACTGTTAAATGGAGAAAAGTTTCAAAAAAGGAACAAAGACCTGTCCTTATGTAGCACCTCAGGATGTCCCAAAGTGCTTTACAGCCAATGAAGTACAACATCAAAGTATATTTGAAGTGCATTCACTGTTGCAATGTAGGAAATGCAGCAGACAATTTGCACACAGCAAGCTGCCATGAACAGTAATGTGATACTGGCCAGATCATCTGTTTGAGTGATATTGGTTGAGGGCTAATGGAACCTTGGTTCAGCGATTCATCCAAAAGATGGCAACACTGACAGGGCAGCAATCCCTCATTGGAATGTCAGCCTAGATTTTGTGCTCAAGTCTCTATAGGTTGACTTGAACCCACAACCTACTGACTCAGACAAAACTGCTACCACTGAGCCACGACTGACAGCCGATCATTACTCGATTATTTTAGTTCGGTTATTCTCATGGACAAACCGCAGCTCCCCGTACCTTCCAGAGGCCTCTCCTAGCCTTGGGATCCAGAGAAGATATTGGTAACATGTCCATGTACCTGCCCTGGGAGTGTTTGATGGGACAGTGTAGAGGGAGCTTTACTCTGTATCTAACCCGAGCTGTACCTGCCCTGGGAGTGTTTGATGGGACAGTGCAGAGGGAGCTTTACTCTGTATCTGACCCGTGCTGTACCTGCCCTGGGAGTGTTTGATGGGACAGTGTAGAGGGAGCTTTACTCTGTATCTAACCCGTGCTGTACCTGACTGGAGAGTGTTTATGACAGACACTAGGTGCTCAGAATGACCCATTCCCCGGCACTGACATCCATCACCTCGATGAGAACATCATTTAACACAAAGATAAGAGAAACCCATCAGTTCCTCCCCTGGACACAGATCCAGAGGGACAGTGAGTGTCCCGAACATTGTTGTACAGTGTGCTCGATAGTTCCTCCCTGGGTCTGAGCCTTTTGGTGATGATTTGAATTTGATGCCCTCGAGTTACTGACTCACCAACTAGTGGAAATAGTTTATCCTCATTTACCGATCAAATTTTGAACAGCTCCCTCAGATCTCCAATTACCCTTTGTCTAATGAAAAGAGCCCCAGTTTCTCCAATCTCTCCTGATAACTAAAGCCTCTCTTCCCTGGTATCATCTCAGTGAATCTCTCTGCACCCTCTCCATGGTCTTCCTGGTGTAAGATCCCCAAAACCTGACACAATATTCGAACTGCAGCCTAACCAATGATTTGTGCAGGTTTACATGACCTCTGCCCTTTTGTACTCCACACCCCTATTTATAAAACATAGGCTCCCGTGTGTTTCTTTAATCACAATCAACATAAAATGACTAAAATACTTTGACTTAAATGTGCATCATGGGAAAGAGAAGTTTAGTCTGAGTTAGAAACTCAAACAATCGATTCACTGCAGACAGGTCACCATGGTAACACTGAGACATTCCATTCACTGAACCCACTGTTGGAATCTGTAATCAGATCAGGGGAAAGAACAGGGTTTGTCTGTTGGTAACCACAATGTAAGCTTAAACCAGAGTGAGTAATAGAATAGATTAGATTATAATGTGTGATGTTTATACCGATAATTGGGAAACTATAAGAAAGAACAACTAACAGCAGGCAGGGGAATTTAGGGATAATGAGAAAATTACTGAAGAAAAGTAAGTGCTGGGAACCAGGGAAAGTGTCCGTGTAAATCACAGATTAGAGAAGTTCCAGCTGTCTTTTCCTCACTTCCTGCCCAAACCCAGCAGAGAAGACAAAGACGAGTCCGGTGCCAGAGGTGGATCAGTGCAGGGTATAAAAGTGAGGGGAGACTGATGTAAGGGGGCAGTGGGGACTAGAGACACCGGAGATCAAGCTCAGGGCGTCCGAGGTTCCATCCAGCGGGCTGACCTGGTGTCAGTTACTGTGGACACGTGGGATTTGCATGTTGACTCTGAAGTGGTAGAGCACAGAGAATCTGCTCAAATTATATTTAAGATATTAAAGTTCGAATAATCATTGAATATCTTTAAGGTGGAGATAGACAGAGTTTTGAGCGATCAGGGAGTGAAACATCGAAACATAGAAAATAGGTGCAGGAGCAGGCCATTCAGCCCTTCTAGCCTGCACCGCCATTCAATGAGTTCATGGCTGAACATGTAACTTCAGTACCCCATTCCTGCTTTCTCGCCATACCCCTTGATCCCCCTAGTAGTAAGGACTTCATCTAACTCCCTTTTGAATATATTTAGTGAATTGGCCTCAACTACTTTCTGTGGTAGAGAATTCCACAGGTTCACCACTCTCTGGGTGAAGAAGTTTCTCCTCATCTCGGTCCTACATGGCTTACCCCTTATCCTTAGACTGTGACCCCTGGTTCTGGACTTCCCCAACATCGGGAACATTCTTCCTGCATCTAACCTGTCTAAACCCGTCAGAATTTTAAACGTTTCTATGAGGACCCCTCTCATTCTTCTGAACTCCAGTGAATACAAGCCCAGTTGATCCAGTCTTTCTTGATAGGTCAGTCCCACCATCCCGGGAATCAGTCTGGTGAATCTTCGCTGCATTCTCTCAATAGCAAGAATGTCCTTCCTCAAGTTAGGAGACCAAAACTGTACACAATACTCCAGGTGTGGCCTCACCAAGGCCCTGTACAACTGTAGTAACACCTCCCTGCCCCTGTACTCAAATCCCCTCGCTATGAAGGCCAACATGCCATTTGCTTTCTTAACCGCCTGCTGTACCTGCATGCCAACCTTCAATGACTGATGTACCATGACACCCAGGTCTCGTTGCACCTCCCCTTTTCCTATTCTGTCACCATTCACATAATAGTCTGTCTCTCTGTTTTTACCACCAAAGTGGATAACCTCACATTTATCCACATTATACTTCATCTGCCATGCATTTGCCCACTCACCTAACCTATCCAAGTCACTCTGCAGCCTCATAGCAGCTCACGCTGCCACCCAACTTAGTGTCATCCGCAAATTTGGAGATACTACATTTAATCCCCTTGTCTAAATCATTAATGTACAATGTAAACAGCTGGGGCCCCAGCACAGAACCTTGCGATACCCCACTAGTCACTGCCTGCCATTCTGAAAAGTACCCATTTACTCCTACTCTTTGCTTCCTGTCTGACAACCAGTTCTCAATCCACGTCAGCACACTACCCCCAATCCCATGTGCTTTAACTTTGCACATTAATCTCTTGTGTGGGACCTTGTCGAAAGCCTTCTGAAAGTCCAAATATACCACATCAACTGTTCTCCCTTGTCCACTTTACTGGAAACATCCTCAAAAAATTCCAGAAGGTTTGTCAAGCATGATTTCCCTTTCACAAATCCATGCTGACTTGGACCTATCATGTCACCATTTTCTAAATGCACTGCTATGACATCTTTAATAATTGATTCCATCATTTTACCCACTACCGATGTCAGGCTGACCGGTCTATAATTCCCTGTTTTCTCTCTCCCTCCTTTTTTAAAAAGTGGGATTACATTGGCTACCCTCCACTCCATAGGAACTGATTCAGAGTCAATGGAATGTTGGAAAATGACTGTCAATGCATCCGCTATTTCCAAGGCCACCTCCTTAAGTACTCTGGGATGCAGTCCATCAGGCCCTGGGGATTTATCGGCCTTCAATCCAATCAATTTCCCCAACACAATTTCCCGACTAATAAAGATTTCCCTCAGTTCCTCCTCCTTACAAGACCCTCTGACCCCTTTTATATCCGGAAGGTTGTTGGTGTCCTCCTTAGTGAATACCGAACCAAAGTACTTGTTCAATTGGTCTGCCATTTCTTTGTTCCCAGTTATGACTTCCCCTGATTCTGACTGCAGGGGACCTACGTTTGTCTTTACTAACCTTTTTCTCTTTACATACCTATAGAAACTTTTGCAATCCGCCTTAATGTTCCCTGCAAGCTTCTTCTCATACTCCATTTTCCCTGCCCTAATCAAACCCTTTCTCCTCCTCTGCTGAGTTCTAAATTTCTCCCAGTCC
This sequence comes from Pristiophorus japonicus, assembly GCF_044704955.1. Classification (NCBI taxonomy): domain Eukaryota; kingdom Metazoa; phylum Chordata; class Chondrichthyes; family Pristiophoridae; genus Pristiophorus; species Pristiophorus japonicus. The sequence continues at coordinate 329,199,009 of NC_091979.1, forward strand.
CCAGGTTCACTGCTATTTCTGGCCAATTTGTATGCCACTTCCTTGGCTTTAATACTATCCCTGATTTCCCTTGATAGCCACAGTTGAGCCACCTTCCCATTTTTATTTTTACGCCAGTCAGGAATGTACAATTGTTGCAGTTCATCCATGCGGTTTCTAAATGTCTGCCATTGCCCATCCACAGTCAACCCCTTAAGTATCATTCGCCAATCTATCCTAGCCAATTCACGCCTCATACCTTCAAAGTTACCCTTCTTTAAGTTCTGGACCATGGTCTCTGAATTAATTGTTTCATTCTCCATCCTAATGCAGAATTCCACCATATTATGGTCACTCTTCCCCAAGGGGCCTCGCACAATGAGATTGCTAATTAATCCTCTCTCATTACACAACACCCAGTCTAAGATGGCCTCCCCCCTAGTTGGTTCCTCGACATATTGGTCTAGAAAACCATCCTTTATGCACTCCAGGAAATCCTCCTCCACCGTATTGTTTCCAGTTTGGCTCGCCCAATCTATGTGCATATTAAAGTCACCCATTATAACTGCTGCACCTTTATTGCATGCACCCCTAATTTCCTGTTTGATACCCTCCCCAACATCACTACTACTGTTTGGAGGTCTGTACAGAAATCCCACTAACGTTTTTTGCCCTTTGGTGTTCTGCAGCTCTACCCATATAGATTCCACATCATCCAAGCTAATGTCCTTCCTAACTATTGCATTAATCTCCTCTTTAACCAGCAATGCTACCCCACCTCCTTTTCCTTTTATTCTATCCTTCCTGAATGTTGAATACCCCTGGATGCTAAGTTCCCAGCCCTGATCATCCTGGAGCCACATCTCCGTAATCCCAATCACATCATATTTGTTAACATCTATTTGCACAGTTAATTCATCCACCTTATTGCGGATACTCCTTGCATTAAGACACAAAGCCTTCAGGCTTGTTTTTTTAACACCCTTTGTCCTTTTAGAATTTTGCTGTACAGCGGCCCTTTTTGTTCTTTGCCTTGGGTTTCTCTGCCCTCCACTTTTACTCATCTCCTTTCTGTCTTTTGCTTTGCCTCCTTTTTGTCTCCCTCTGTCTCCCTGCATTGGTTCCCAACCCCCTGCCATATTAGTTTAACTCCTCCCCAACAGCACTAGCAAACACTCCCCCTAGGACATTGGTTCCGGTCCTGCCCAGGTGCAGACCGTCCGGTTTGTACTGCTCCCACCTCCCCCAGAACCGGTTCCAATGCCCCAGGAATTTGAATCCCTCCCTGCTGCACCACTGCTCAAGCCACGTATTCATCTGCGCTATCCTGCGATTCCTACTCTGACTAGCACGTGGCACTGGTAGCAATCCCGAGATTACTACTTTTGAGGACCTACTTTTTAATTTAGCTCCTAGCTACTTAAATTCGTTTCGTAGGACCTCATCCCTTTTTTTACCTATGTCGTTGGTACCAATGTGCACCACGACAACTGGCTGTTCTCCCTCCCTTTTCAGAATGTCCTGCACCCGCTCCGAGACATCCTTGACCCTTGCACCAGGGAGGCAACATACCATCCTGGAGTCTCGGTTGCGGCCGCAGAAACGCCTATCTATTCCCCTCACCATTGAATCCCATATCACTATCGCTCTCCTACTCTTTTTCTTGCCCTTCTGTGCAACAGAGCCAGCCACGGTGCCATGAACTTGGCTGCTGCTGCCCTCCCCTGATGAGTCATCCCCCCAACAGTACTCAAAGCGGTGTATCTGTTTTGCAGGGGGATGACCACAGGGGACCCCTGCACTACCTTCCTTGCACTACTCTTCCTGCTGGTCTTCCATTCCCTATCTGGCTGTGGACCCTTCTCCTGCGGAAATACCAACTCTCTACACGTGCTATTCACGTCATTCTCAGCATCGTGGATGCTCCAGAGTGAATCCACCCTCAGCTCCAACTCCGCAACGCGGACCGTCAGGAGCTCGAGGTGGATACACTTCCCGCACACGTAGTCGTCAGGGACACCGGAAGTGTCCCTGAGTTCCCACATGGTACAGGAGGAGCATAACACCCGACCGAGCTCTCCTGCCATGACTTAACCCTTAGATACACTTAAATTGGCAACAACAATGTTAAAAGTTACTGACTAATATAAAAAGAAAAAGAAAAACTACTCACCAATCACCAGCCAATCACTTACCCCCTAGGCTGTGACGTCACCTTTCTGTTTCTTTCTACTTCTTTTTTGCCTTCTCCCTGTAGCTGCACAAGTACGCTTCACCAACGAACTCCCGACGCCTCTCGCGGCCTTTATAGGCCTCTGCTGATCCCCGGACTCACGCCTCACCAACGAACTGCCGACGCCTCTCGCGGCCTTTTATAGGCCTCCGACCCCGGACTCACGCCTCACCAATGGACTCCCGACGCCTCTCGTGGCCTTTTATAGGCCTCCGAAGGGTTATAGAGAGTGGGCAGGGAAGTGAGTTGAGTCCAGGATCTGATCGGCCAGGATCTTATTGAATGGCGGAGCGGGCTCGAGGAGCCAGATGGCCTACTCCTGCTCCTATTTCTTATGTTCTTGTGTTCTAACACTAGACTCTAGATCCTCAATATGACAAGGAATTAGCTAGAATCTTACAACCCTAAATCTCTCTGTTCCTCTACTCCATTGAAAGTTTTACCATTTAATGTACATTTCCTCCCTTTTTCTTCCTCCCAAAATCTAACACAACACATTTCTCTGCATTAAATTTCATTTCACATCTACCTGCCCCAATTACTAACCTGTGTATTGACAATGAAGGCACTTAAAGACTGCATCACAGTTGGCTATGGGTCCTTTTTGGCGTTCCCTGGAGATTTTGATCGTGTGCCCCATATACCCAAGCCCAGATCATTTCTCTATATTGAGCAGAGCAATGGTCCCAACACTGACCCTGGGGACACCACTGTTTACATCTGAAGAACCTCCATTAACCGCTACTCTCTGTTTTCTGCCCTTTACCCAACTTCCTCTCCACACTGCCCCACTCCCTTTAACACCGTGAACCTTAATTTGATCAACAAGCCTCCTGTCTGGCACCTTGTCAAACTCCTTTTGACAATCCATCTACACAACGTCCACTGCATTTCCTTTCTCGCTGCACTGTGTTACTTCCTGAAATAATTCCTGCTGTGTGTCCTGAATGGATCCATTTCACTACCAAACCTTGCAATGTTTGTTCCACCCCACAGGGTTCATCTGTTTAAAGCCACAACACAAAGCTCCAGTTTCCTCCTGGAGTTTGAGAGAAATCAGCTTCAATAATGGGGCAGAGTGTCAGCCAATGAGGGAGATCCTGGCTCAGCCCCGCCCACGGTGCCGCAAGCCCCGCCCCTCACACACACTGATTGGTTGGAGGACCATCCGACGACTAGCTCCGGCCCCGCCCCGCTCTTCCTAACCCCTGGGGGGTCTTCACACACACCGAGTGTGGGCCCAGGCCCAAGAGACAACACTCCGCATTATCCGCCTCCCCACAATTACCCGCCAGTTTCAGACACAAACTCCGGGACAACCCGGAAATCTCCAGCGAGTCAGGGAGCGTCTGTAAATGGAGGAGAAATGGGGACTGGTCAGGGAGTGTCTGTAAATGGAGGAGAAATGGGGACTGGTCAGGGAGCGTCTGTAAATGGAGGAGAAATGGGACTGGTCAGGGAGCGTCTGTAAATGGAGGAGAAATGACTATTTTTAAGTAAAATGTATCAGTGATTTTAATGGGACTCTTCCCGTATCCCAGCTCCTGTAAATACTGGCTGTAAAGGGACCGGATTCTCAAGAGGCGCCACACTGCTGGCTGCTCATCAGTCAGTGATCTCCCATCACATTAATGTGCTTCTGCTGTGTGTGTTTAATAAAGTGCCAGGAGCACTTCACAAACAGTGGGGAATCAGTGAGTGTAGAACTGAACCCAGCCAGAGTCAGTACCTTCAGGGGAGGGGAACCAAAAATTGAGGAGCACCCCTTCAGGTAACTATACGGGGACTACAACCTCTCCCATCGAATATATACATGGCCCATGGACTCCTCTAGGCTGCAAAACACAAACCCAGCCTTGGAGTCTGGAAGGGTGTTAAGAACGGTTCTCTTGCTGCTGAAATCCTCATTCATGCCTTTGTTACCTCGAGACTCGATCTTCTATCTCAACTCCACTCTGGTTACCGAACCTTCTGACACTGAAAATTGTTTCTCCTTATTAAAATGGTTGGTGGGCTGGAGGAGGTTATAGAGATAGGGAGGGGCGAGGCCTTGGAGGGATTTGAACAAGAGGAGGAGTACTTTAAAGGCTGAAGCCACTAGCCCTCTCCCCCAGTGCAGAATGTGACTCATTGCTAACAGGAAGAATTTTTGTTTAACTACAAAGGATGCATAATGAAGGGAAATCAATCTCTGTCCCTTTAACTAACAGCATCATGAGGGAAATGAATGACCTTTAAACACCTGGTCCACTTGGCATTGAAGTGTCTGAAACTCATAATAGCGACTCCAGGGAAACAAAATGCTGACAAATATTGAACTGTCTGGTTGACAAAAGAAATCTTGATTTAACTTTTAAAAGATAAATTGTTTAACAGGGGTTCACACAGACTCACCTGATTGGCCGACTCAGGATCCACCCCTCAAGCACCGTGATTGGTTGCAGAACACGCTGCTCCCTGGGCCCTCCGGCCTCTGAGCTCTCTTCCTGTTGGTTCCCAGGGCAATCAATCACCACTCGCCAACATTACGCTGCCAGATGTAGTTGAGGGGCTCAGAGGAAGAAATAAAATGAGGCCGTGAATCTGAGTTAAGAAATAAAATTAGTGAAGCATGATTAAATTTATAAACAAAACTATTTAAAGTCAAATCAAGTAAATTGTTGCAATTAATATATTCCTTTTGGGCCAAGTGGGAAACAAGTGATGTGTGGGCTGTGCAGAGTGTCTGTGCCCGGTTACACAGCGTGTCCCTGGCTCTCCTCTCCAAGTGGACATGTTTCAGCTCACATCCAACTGACTGGATAAACCTCGCCCGTCTAAACCCCATCACACAAATATCAGCATTTGATGTTTAGTTATGTTAAACCTTTATAAAACACTGGTTAGGCCTCAGCTGACACATTGTGTTCAATTCTGGGCACCACACTTTCAGAAGGATGTCTACATCTCAGAGAGGGTGTAGAAGAGATTTACTAGAATGGTACGAAGGATGAGGGACTTCAGTTATGTGGAGATACTGGAGAAGCTGCAGTTATTCTCCTTGGAGCAGAAAAGGTTAAGAGGAGATTTGTTAGTGTTCAAATTCATGAACAGTTTTAATAGACTAAATAAGGAGAAACACTTTCCAGTGGCAGAAGGGTCGGTAACCAGAGGACACAGAGTTCAGGTGATTGGCAAAAGAAGCAGAGGAGACATGAGGAGACATTTTATAAGCAGTGAGTTGTTGCAATCTGGAATGCACTGCCTGATAGGGTGATGGAAGCAGATTCAATAGTAACTTTCAAAAGTGAATTGGATAAATACTAAAGGGACAATATTTGCAGAGCTACGGGGAAAGAGCAGGGGAGTGGACCTAACTGGATAGCTCTACCATAGAGCCAGCACAGACATGATGGGCCGAATGGCCTCTTTCTGCGCTGTTCATTCTATGAAAATGGCGGATGATCTTCCCAGAATGCTGAGACCACATATCCCCAGCATAACCAAGACCCCACTATTTCCACCTCCAATGTCGGCTGTCTCCGCCCCTGCCTCAGCTCATCCTCTACTGAAACCCTCATCCATGACTTTGTTACCTCTAGACTTGACTATTCCAACACACACCTGGCTGCCCTCCCTCATTCTACCCGACATAATCTTGAGCTCATTCAAAACTCGGTTGCCCGTGTCCTAACTCGCACCAAGTCTCGCTCACCCATCACCCCTGTGCTCGCTGACCTACATTGGATCCCACACCTCAATTTCAAGATTCTCATCCCTGTTTACAAATCCCTCCATAGCCTCGTCCCTCCCTATCTCTTATGCCCTCCAGCCCCACAACACCACCCCCCCCCCCAACCCCACCATGTCTGCACTCCTCTAATTCTGCCCTCTTGAGCATCCCTGATTATAATCACGCAACCATTGGTGGCCTTGTCTTCTGTTGTTGAGACCCCAAGCTCTGGAACTCACTACCTAAACCGCTGTGCCTCTCTACCTCTCTTTCCTCCTTTAAGATGCTCCTTAAAACCTACTACTTTGACCAAGCTTTTGGTCACCTGCCCTAATTTCACCATATGTGGTCAGTGTCACATTTTGTGAGAAAAGCAATATATTATATAAATACAAGATGTCATTGGCACGACCACACCGCACATGGTCAGCACACGACCACACCGCACATGGTCAGCACACGATCACACCGCACATGGTCAGCACACGACCACACCGCACATGGTCAGCACACGACCACACCGCGCATGGTCAGCACACGACCACACCACACATGGTCAGTACACGATCACACCGCACATGGTCAGCACACGATCACACCGCACATGGTCAGCACACGACCACACCGCACATGGTCAGCACACGACCACTCCCCCATCCATCTGGCTCGCTCTCACCTGCGCGCTGGTGGCCTTTACCCAAGACTCCGCGGCGGGCGGTGATTCTTGGCCAATGGCCGGTCGGTTCCGACCCGGAAGCTCTCCGGAGGTGGGAAGTGACGCTTGCTCAACATCCGAATGCGATCTGGACCGAGCCGGAAAAATGGCCCCCCGAGAGTCCCGGGCGGCCCACCCTGGCCGCGAACCGCTTCCGTTTGACCACAGTCATGAGATTCACACAGCGCCACAGTGAGTGGGCGGTGCCTGGAGGACAGAGAGCGCGGCAGGTCCTCCAACCAATCCAGGAGCCCCAGGGGGGCTTCACTCAGCATCAGTGCTGCACCTGTCCTGGGAGTGTTTGATGGGACAGTGTAGAGGGAGCTTTACTCTGTATCTAACCCCCTGTACATGCCCAGGGAGTGTTTGATGGGACAGTGTAGAGGGAGCTTTACTCTGTATCTAACCCCCTGTACATGCCCCGGGAGTGTTTGATGGGACAGTGTAGAGAGAGCTTTACTCTGTATCTAACCCATGCTGTACCTGCCCTGGGAGTGATTGATGGGACAGTGTAGAGGGAGCTTTATTGTGCCCATCGTATCTGCGCTGGCTGACCAAGATCTATCCAACATAATCCCACTTTCCAGCTCTTTGTCCATAGCCCTGCAGGTTACGGCACTTCAAGTGAACATCCAGGTATTTTTTAAATGTGATGATGTTTTCTGTCTCTACCACCCTTTCAGGCAGTGAGTTTCAGACCCCTACCTCTCTGGGTGAAGAAATTTGCCCTCATAACTCCTCTAAGCCTTCTACCAATTACTTTAAATCTGTGTCGCCTGATTGTTGAGCCCCTCCGCCAAGGGAAACAGGTCCTTCCTATCCACTCTATCCAGGCCCTTCATCATTTTATACACCTCAATCAGGTCTCCTCTCAGCCTCCTCTGTTCCAAAGAAAACAGACCCAGCATCTCCAATCTTTCCTCATTGCCGAAGTTCTCCAGTCCAGCAAACATTCTTGTAAATCTTCTCTGCACCTGTTCCAGTGCAATCACATCTTTCCCGTAATGTGGTGAGCAGAACTGCACACAGTACTCCAGCTGCAGCCTGACCAGTGTTTTATGCAGTTCAAGCATAACCTCTTTGCTCTTGTATTCCATGCCTCGACTAATAAAGGCAAGTATTCCATATGCCTTAGCTGGTCTGCTACCTTTAGGGATCTGCGAACTTGCACTCCAAGAGGCCTTTATTCCTGTACATTTTTCAGTATCGTGCCATTTGATGCGTACTGCCTTGCCGGACCTCCCAGAGTGGGGCTATCAAGCTCTGTTATAATTAAAGGGTTAAGACTGGATCTCAGAATTAAAACGAGCTGACATAGGCTTTTGTAGTGGTCAACTTTATAATGGTGTTTAAAGGGAAATAACATACCAGAATCATTAATTGTTACAAGCTGTGTAGCCTGAGGACAATTACAGGAGGCCCAACTGTTGAACCACAGGAAACCCAGAGGGGCAGATAAACAGGGCAAGGGGTCAAAAGTGACACAATGGAAAAACTCCATCTGGTCAAGGCAAGAGAGATAAGATAACATTCCAATGTGCCAATGAACTTTTGGGACACAGTGAGGTTTATGGAAAAGTACTGGAGATGGGCATGGTCAGGATTGTACCTTTACTTTGAGTGACAAGGGTTTTGACCAAATGAATGTCTCATGTATTGAATGTCCGGCCATTATAGGCTGAGGAATTGTATAAAAACCCTGTGTTTTCTTTGTTCAGAGAGAGCATGTGAGGACAACTCAGCAACAAATACCCCACTACAATTGGCGCTGCGAGCAGGATCTCAAATGGACGGCGGACACTGGCTGATGGAAGCCATGTCAAAGGTGTGAGTATGCTTTAATTACCACGCACAGTTAGGAAAAGGGCAGAAATCTGTCTGGTGTCAGCTGCCTGAAAGATCTGAATCTGCAGGTCTGGCCGAGACTTCAAGTAGTCAGCGGAAAATCTCAGATGAAATAATTGCGATCGGTTATACAGAAGTGTGTCTGTGTAACGTTGCGATTGATAATTGATAAGGTTGCAAGTAACGGTCTCACTCGTGAGAAGTAAGTTAAGTAATATAGAAACATAGAAAATAGATGCAGGAGTTGGCCATTTGGCCCTTTGAGCCTGCACCACCATTCAATATGATCATGGCTGATCATGCAACTTCAGTACCCCATTCCTGCTTTCTCTCCATACCCCGAGATCCCTTTAGCCGTAAGGGCCACATCAAACTCCCTTTGAATATATCTAACGAACTGGCCTCAACAACTTTCTGTGGTCGAGAATTCCACAGGTTCACAATTCTCTGAGTGAAGAAGTTTCTCCTCATCTCGGTCCTAAATGGCTTACCCCTTATCCTTAGACTGTGACCCCTGGTTCTGGACTTCTCCAACATCGGGAACATTCTTACTGCATCTAACCTGTCCAATCCCGTCAGAATTGTTTATATTTCTATGAGATCCCCTCTTATTCTTCTAAATTCCAGTGAATATAAGCTTAGGGACGTCCTGCTGACAACCAATAGGTTGCAAGTATTGGTCTCACTCAGGGTGAGTCAGTAAGGGATGTACCACTGAAACCTATAGCCTTGGGAAGTGAGAAACTCGAGTGGGGACCAGGGGTCCCTGACACGGTACCTAGCAGACAAAAATCGAAAACTAATTGAAATGATTAAACAAAATTGGAAACCAGACGACCCACCCGCTGAACAAAGAAAATGGTGGGAGTCGGAAAAGAAACAAAAGGAGGAGAAAGCCCTGGTTTTAGTCACTCGCCGTATTATGAATGAAGTAAATGGACTGAACTATTGACGGAGAAAGTGAGGAAATAAACTGACAGTAGATGTGATGATCACAGCATCCATCAGGACACACAAAAAGGAACAACTGCCAGCAGCCCCCATCAGTGAGAGAGAGTGGGACGGGGGAAGGACACTCGGAGTCTGTTCTAACTGCAACACACTGACAAATGTGGTGGAAATGTAGAGAGAGAGGCTCTTTGTAATGCAAGAAATGAGGGGTCAAAGTTAGTTGCTACGGCGACTGTTTTTAAATAAAAAAAGCAGGAAGCAATTCTAAAAGGAGATGTTCAGTGGAAATCCAAACCATGAATTGTAGGCATTTAGCAGCAAAAAGTGCTAAAATCTACAGGGCAACAGATTACGGTGCAGATTATAAAACAAACATTAAATGGTACGACACTGAAAAGTGTAGAGGAACAAAGGGACCTTGGAGTGTAGACCCCGACCCCTGAAGCTAGCAGGCTAGGTAGATAAGGTGGTTAAGAAGGTGTATGGAATACTTGCCTTTATTAGTCACAGCATGGAATACAGGAGCAGAGACATCATGCTTGAACTGTAGAAAACTCGAGTTGGGTCACCACATTAAGGAAAGATGGGATTGCACTGGAAAGAGTGCAGAGGAGATTTACAAGAATGTTGCCTGGACTGGAGAATTTTGGCTGTGCGGAAAGATTAGAGATGCTGGGTCTCTTTTCTTTGGAATAGAGGAGGCCTGAGGGGAGACTTTATTGAGGTGTATAAAATTAGGTGGGGCCTGAATAGAGCGATAGGAAGGTCCTGTGTCCCTTGGCGGAGAGGTCAACAACCAGGGAGCATGGGTTTAAAGTAATTGAAGGGGGTTTAGAGGAGATATGATAGGGATCAGAAAATGAAAATTGATTTAAGGAATAATGGATAAATAGTTATACTGAATCAAAAGGAGAAAAGGGAAGATCATGTTTCTTTCTTACTGTTCTCATGTTTTTCTTTGATGTTTCAGTAAAGTTTTAGGAAAACATGTGCGACTCTTCCTTTGTTTGGCTGTGGCTCCTCCCCCTTTTCCAAGTGACATTGGGAAGTTTAATATTGGAGTTACTGAGGTTAATTAACCTATTAAAAACCAGACTTTTATTATGGCCATGATGTAAATTGTGTCGAGAGTCTTTAGATCCGGACATAAGGCATTTCACATTAATAATTGGTATAGTTTTTTAAATTCTGACCAATGTGTAACTGGGGAGAAAAGGATGAAATACTATTTTGTGCAAAGTTGTTTTTCTGAATGTTTTTATTTTGAGAATAAAAACACAGAGACTTTACAAAAGTAAAAGTTTTAACTGGAGAGTTTAAACTGAAAAAGGCTGCAGGCTGAAGTCGACATGGATTGATGGTGTCTGTGTTTGTCAGCTTTCGAAACAAAGGAAGTTAACTCTTTCACGGGCAGCTGTGAACTCTGTTTTAACTCAGCGGGTTATACCTTTAGAATATTGGAAATCTTCTTAATTTGAAGAGAATCACCAGAGATTCTGTTTCTTTTGTTTTAAGTAGGTGACCATTGGGAAGAAGCGATTGTTGTTTAAAGGGGTTAGTGGATTGTGCCTGAGGGGTCAGGAGGGCACACCAGAGTAAATCTCAGAAGTGGGATTCGTCCTCTCCAGGGGAATGAGGAAGAAGGGGTGCCTAATGGGATACCCCACCAAACCAGGTATAGTAAGATCCAAAGGGAAGTGGACAGGACACGGGAGCTGGAAGAATCTCCTCGGGTCCCAGATTTGGAACTACCTCCTGTCCACAGACATACCTCGCAAACCTCGCCAATCTCACAGAGTAGTAAGAGACATATCGTGAATGGTAGAAGTAGGGACGACCGAGGATATAGGATAGGGGTACATTTACAGTGGCATGGTAATCATACCACTGTAACCCCCCATTATATCAAGGGGTGCAAGGACGGGAGCGCGGTTGTACAAGGAGTAGTTTTTTTTTTAAATGACTCATCCAAAGGCTCCTGCTCCAACGAATAAACAGATTTGTGGGAAAAGCAAATTGTTTGTCATAAACACATCCCAGGGAAACAAATGGGCTAATGGTAATCTCAACTCGGGTATATTGTACCATGATGTGCATCACAAAGTGCTACCTGTAATAGTGAATCTGACCAAACTGGGACTACCTGGGTGTTGCAAGCCTAAAACAGCACAGCTACATGGGGGACTGAGCAAGGGAGTTTGGCAGAGGACCAGTACAACCTGCACGGAGTTCAGGGAGAGTGAGGGGCTTGATCGTACCTTGATAAGAATGATGCCGAGACTATTGGGGAGATTCATAACAGAAGGCGGTGAGGCCTGATTAATGTGTTGCAGCTGGTTTAATGCTAAAAAGGGGGTAAACCAGATTATAGAGGGGGAACAAATCACCTTTAATGAAATGGCTCGAAGTAATGTATGGATCTTGGTTAGTGGAACAAGCCCAAGGAAACCTGCAGCATATTGCAGAGGGAAAGCTCTCTTTCTGGGTAACTGATCGAGATCTAGGGCAATGCCCACTTATCAACGGACTAAGACTCTGTGCCAAGTCAGAAGGTTGGTACAAGTGTACCCGGTGGCACGAGTGTAATTTACAGGAACAGAATGACATCACCCTGTTACAGATAGTAGGGTATTACACAAGCATGCCTTAGAAAATTTAGTAGGATACAATGAACACTGGAAATTAACCCGGATGGATGGGATAACATGGAATTGCACCATGAAGCTAATTGCGGGACAGCATTTTCCTGTACGATCTGTATAAAGAGGGAAGGGTGAATATTGTGTCAGCACCATACACTGGGAATACCAGTACGGTACCAACCTGACTTGTCCCATTGCGACAGGAACCTTTTGTATTACCCCAGCACAAACTGTGAGACTTGGGGCGCGGGGTTCATTAAGTAATTATTTGCGTAGGCAATAAGTATCACTGAGAAAGGAGTTAAATGTGTAACTGCCAAAGGGAAGATATAATGAATTTGGATAGTTAATTGGGACAATTGAGGACCAAGTACAATGGGCATTAAGCGAAATGGGGAACAGAGGGTCACAACGGTTAGATGCTGAGGTGATACTTACGGTACATATGATCGAGATAGTCCGACAATGAACCACGAGACTGTGTGTGGTTTTTATGTTACCTATTGTGTAACAACAACCGACACACACTATCGGTATGCGACGAGGGTGGCAACTGTTAACACATTTCACATAGCCAGTATAGACCAAGAAGTTCAAGACTTAGCCCAACGTTTGAGAACCCTTTTACTAAAGGGAAACGATCGGACTTTGCAGTTGTCAGAAATCGGGGACGAGGTCACCAGACAAATGCTGCAAATCGAGGAAATCTGAGAGCCTCATGCCCAAACTATCAATAAGATAAGTGTGCGACTAAATGATCTAACCCAAGAAACACATAAAGAACTTGTGTATGCAATGTACATAGAAACATAGAAAATAGGTGCAGGAATAGGCCATTCGGCCCTTCGAGCCTGCACCACCATTCAATATGAACATCCATCTTCAATACCCCATTCCTGCTTTCTCTCCATACCCCTTGATCCCTTTAGCCGTAAGGGCCACATCTAACTCCCCTTTGAATATATCTAATGAACTGGCCTCAACAACTTTCTGTGGTAGAGAATTCCACATGCCCACAATTCTCTGAGTGAAGAGGTTTCTCCTCATCTCAGTCCTAAATGGTTTACCCCTTATCCCTAGACTGTGACCCCAGGTTCTGGACTTGCCCAACATTGGGAACATTCTTCTAACCTGTCCAATCCCATCAGAATTTTATATGTTTCTATGAGATCCTCTCTCATTCCTCCAAATCCCAGTCAATATAAGCCTAGTCGATCCAGTCTTTCTTTATATGTTAGTCCTGCAATCCCGGGAATCAGTCTGGTGAACCTTCGCTGCACTCCCTCAATAGCAAGAATGTCCTTCCTCAGACTAGGAGACCAAAACTGTACACAATATTCCAGATGTGGCCTCACCAATGCCCTGTACAACTGCAGTAAGACCTCCTTGCTCCGATACTCAAATCCTCTCGCTATGAAGGCCAACATGCCACTTGCCTTCTTCACTGCCTGCTGTACCTGCATGCCAACTTTCAATGACTGATGTACCATGACACACAGGTCTCGTTCCACCGACTCCTTTTCCTAATCTGTCACCATTCAGATAACATTCTGCCTTCGCGTTTTTGCTCCCAAAGTGGATAACCTCACATTTATCCACATTATACTGCATCTGCCATGCATTTGCCCACTCACCTAACCTGTCCAAGTCACTCTGCAGCCTCTTAGCATCCTCCTCACAGCTCACACTGCCACCCAGCTTAGTGTCATCCGCAAACTTGGAGATATTACATTCAATTCCTTCGTCCAAATCATTAATGTACATTGTAAATAGCTGTGGTCCCAGCACTGAACCTTGCGGTACCCCACTAGTCACTGCCTGCCATTCTGAAAAGTACCCATTTATTTCTACTCTTTGCTTCCTGTCTGACAACCAGTTTTCTATCCACATTAATACATTAACCCCAATACCATGTGCTTTAATTTTGCACACTAATCTCTTGTGTGGGACCTTGTCAAAAGCCTTTTGAAAGTCCAAATACACCACATCCACTGGTTCTCCCTTGTCCACCCTACTAGTTACATCCTCAAAACATTCTAGAAGATTTGTCAAGTATGATTTCCCTTTCATAAATCCATGCTGACTTGGACCGATCCTGTCACTGCTTTCCAAATGCGCTGCTATTACGTCTTTAATAATTGATTCCAACATCTTTCCCACTACCGATGTCAGGCTAACCGGTCTATAATTCCCTGTTTTCTCTTTCCCTCCTTTTTTAAAAAGTGGTGTTACATTAGCTACCCTCCAATCCATAGGAACTGATCCAGGTCTATACAATGTTGGAAAATGACCACCAATGCATCCACTATTTCGAGGGTCACTTCCTTAAGTACTCTGGGATGCAGACTACCAGGCCCTGGGGATTTATCGGCCTTCAATCCCATCAATTTCCCAAACACAATTTCCTGACTAATAAGGATTTCCTTCAGTTCCTCCTTCTCGCTAGACCCTCGGTCCCTTAGTATTTCCGGAAGGTTATTTGTGTCTACCTTAGTGAAGACAGAACCAAAGTATTTGTTCAATTGGTCTGCCATTTCTTTGTTTCCCATTATAAATTCACCTGAATCTGACTGCAAGGCACCTACATTTGTCTTCACTAATCTTTTTCTCTTCACATATCTATAGAAGCTTTTGCAGTCAGTTTTTATGTTCCCAGCAAGCTTCCTCTCATACTCTATTTTCCCCCTCCTAATTAAACACTTTGTCCTCCTCTGCTAGATTCTAAATTTCTCCCAGTCCTCAGGTTTGCTGCTTTTTCTGGCCAATTTATATGCCTCTTCCTTGGATTTAACACTATCCCTAATTTCCCTTGTTAGCCACAGTTGAGCCACCTTCCCTGTTTTATTTTTACGCCAGAGAGGGATGTACAATTATTGAAGTTCATCCATGTGATCTTTAAATGTCTGCCATTGCCTATCCACCTTCAATCCTTTAAGTGTCATTCGCCAGTCTATCCTAGCCAATTCACGTCTCATACCATCGAAGTTACCTTTCTTTAAGTTCAGGACCCTAGTCTCTGAATTAACTGTGTCACTCTCCATCTTAATGAAGAATTCCACCATATTATGGTCACTCTTCCCCAAGGGGCCTCGTACAACAAGACTGGCAATTAATCCTCTCTCATTACACAGGACCCAGTCTAGGATGGCTTGCTCTCTAGTTGGTTTCTTGACATATTGGTCTCGAAAACCATCCCTTATACACTCCAGGAAATCCTCCTCCACCGTATTGCTACCTGTTTGGTTATCCCAATCGATATGTAGATTAAAGTCACCCATGATAACTGCAGTACCTTTACTGCACGCATCCCTAATTTCTTGTTTGATGCGTTCCCCAAACTCACTGCTACTGTTTGGTGGTCTGTACACAACTCCCACTAGTGTTTTCTGCCCTTTGGCTCAACCCATACAGATTCCACCTCATCCAAGCTAATGACCTTCCTTACTATTGCATTAATCTCCTCTTTAACCAGCAACGCCACCCCACCTTCTTTTCCTTTCTGTCTATCCTTTTCCTGAATATTGAATACCCCTGGATGTTGAGTTCCCAGCTTTGGTCACCCGGGAGCCATGTCTTCGTAATCCCAATTACATCATATCCGTTAACAGCTATCTGTGCAGTTATTTCATCCAACTTATTACGAATGCTCCCCGCATTGAGACACAGAGCCTTCAGGCTTGTTTTTTTTTTAACACTTTTTGTCCTTTTAGAATTATGTTGTAATGTGGCCTTCTTTGATTTTTGCCTTTGATTTCTCTGCCCTCCACTTTTCCTTATCTCCTTTCTACCTTTTGCTTCTGCCCCCATTTTACTTCCTTCTGTCTCCCTGCATAGATTCCCATCCCCCTGCCGTATTAGTTTAACCCCTCCCCAACAGCACCAGCAAACACTCCCTCAAGGACATTGGTTCCGATCCTGCCCAGGTGCAGTTTGTACTGGTCCCACCTCCCCCAGAGCCGGTTCCAATGGCCCAGGAATTTGAATCCCCCCCTCTTGCACCATTCCTCAAGCCATGTATTCATCTTAACTATCCTGTTATTTCTACTCTGACTAGCACGTGGCACTGGTAGCAATCCTGAGATTATTACCTTTGTGGTCCTACTTTTTAATTTAAATCCTAACTCCCTAAATTCAATGTAGGACCTCATCCCGTTTTTTACCTATATCGTTGGTACCTATATGCGCCACGACAACTGGCTGTTCACCCTCCCCCTCCAAAATGCCCTGCAGCCGCTCCTAGACATCCTTGACCCTTGCACCAGGGAGGCAACATACCATCCTGGAGTGTCCATTGCGGCTGCAGAAATGTCTATCTATTCCCCTTACAATAGAATCCCCTACCACTATAGCTCTCCCACTCTTTTTCCTGTCCTCCTGTGCAGCAGCACCACCCATGGTGCCATGAACTTGGCTGCTACTGCCTTCCCCTGGTGAACCATCTCCCCTAGCAGTATCTAAAATGGTATATCTGTTCTGGAGGGAGATGACCGCAGGGGACCCCTGCACTACCTTCCTTCCACTGCTCTGCCTGATGGTCACCCATTCCCTATCTGCCTGAGTAACCTTTACCTGCGGTGTGACCAACTCACTAAACGTGCTATTCACGATATCCTCAGCATCGCGGATGCTCCAGAGTGAATCCATGCGCAGCTCCAGTGCCGCAATGCGGTCTGTTAGGAGCTGCAGCATTTATGAGAATTCTTTGAGGGATGAGGGACTTCAGTAATGTGGATTAACTGGAGAAGCTGGGCTTGTTCTCCTTAGAGCAGAGAAGATTTCGTCGAGGTGTTCAAAATCATGAGGGGTCTGGACAGAGTAGAGAGAAACTGTTCCCATTGGCGGAAGGGTCGAGAAGAGAGCAAGTGTAAGGATCCGGAATGCATGGCCTGAAGGTGTGGTGGAGTCAGAGTCAATCACTGCTTTCAAAAGGGAGTTGGATAAGTCCCTGACGGAGAGAAATTTGTAGGGATACGGGGAAAAGGCAGGTGAGTGAGATTAGCTGAGGTGCTCTTGCAGAGAGCCTGCAAGAGTTCAACGGGCCGAATGGCCTCCTTCTGTGCTGTAACCAGTCTATGATTCTAACAACACCCAGCTCTACCTCACCACCACTTCCCTCAACCCCTCCACAGTCTCTAAATTGTCAGCAACATCTAGTACCAGGTGAAATTTCCCCGTCACAAACTCAGTTCCCTAGTCACCGACTATATCCCTCTCTCTAGCATTTGTCCGAGGCTGAACGAGACTGTTCGCAAACTTGGTGTTATATTTGACCCTGGAATGAGCTTCCCAGCACATATCCGCACCTTAACTTAAACCACCCATTTCCACCCCCATAACATCGTCCTTCTGCACCCCTGTCTCAGCTCATCTGCTACAGAAGCCCACAACCATGCCTTTGTTACCTCTAGACTTAACTATTCCAACGCACCCCTGGCTGGCATTCCACATTCTACCTTACGTTATCCTGAGGTCATCCAAAACATAGAAAAATAGAAAATAGGTGCAGGAGTAGGCCATTCGGCCCTTCGAGCCTGAACCACCATTCAATAAGATTATGGCTGATCATTCCCTCAGTACCCCTTTCCTGCTTTCTCTCCATACCCCTTGATCCCTTTAGCCGTAAGGGCCATATCTAACTCCCTCTTGAATATATCCAATGAACTGGCATCAACAACTCTCTGCGGTAGAGAATTCCACAGGTTAACAACTCTCTGAGTGAAGAAGTTTCTCCTCATCTCAGTCCTAAATGACCTACCCCTTATCCTAAGACTGTGTACCCTGGTTCTGGACTTCCACAACATCCGGAACATTCTTCCCGTATCTAACCTGTCCAATCCTGTCAGAATCTTGTAAGTTTCTATGAGATCCCCTCTCATCCTTCTAAACTCTAGTGTATAAAGGCCCAGTTGACCCAGTCTCTCCTCATATGTCAGTCCCGCCATCCCGGGAATCAGTCTGGTAAACCTTTGCTGTACTCCCTCAATAGCAACACAATATTCCAGGTGAGGCCTCACCAAGGCCCTGTATAACTGCAGTAAGACCTCTCTGCTCCTATACTCAAATCTCCTAGCCATGAAGGCCAACATACGATTTGCCTTCTTCACCGCCTGCTGTACCTGCATGCCAACTTTCAATGATTGATGAACCATGACACCCAGGTCTCGTTACACCTCCCCCTTTCCTAGTCTTCCGCCATTCAGATAATATTCTGCCTTCGTG
The DNA here is from genome assembly GCF_044704955.1 of Pristiophorus japonicus. Lineage (NCBI taxonomy): Eukaryota > Metazoa > Chordata > Chondrichthyes > Pristiophoridae > Pristiophorus > Pristiophorus japonicus. Next base: position 329,217,305 of record NC_091979.1, read on the forward strand.
TTTTGCCCTCAAAGTGGATAACCTCACATTTATCCACATTATACTGCATCTGCCATGCATTTGCCCACACACCTAACCTGTCCAAGTCACTCTGCAGCCTTTTACCGTCCTCCTCACAGCTCACACCACCACCCAGCTTAGTGTCGTCTGCAACCTTGGAGATATTACACTCAATTCCTTCATCTAAATCATTACTGTAAATTGTAAATAGCTGGTGTCCCAGCAGTGAGCCCTGCGGCACCCCACTAGTCACTGTCTACCATTCTGAAAAGGACCCATTTATCCTGACTCTCTGCTTCCTGTCTGCCAGTTCTCTATCCACGTCAGTATATTACCACCAATACCATGTGCTTTGATTTTGCACACCATCTCTTGTGTGGGACCTTGTTAAAAGCCTTTTAAAAGTCCAAATACACCACATCCACTGGTTCTCCCTTGTCCACTCTACTAGTTACATCCTCAAAAAATTCTAGAAGATTTGTCAAGCATGATTTCCCTTTCATAAATCCATGCTGACTTGGACCGATCCTGTCACTGCTTTCCAAATGTGCTGCTATTTCATCCTTAATAATTGATTCCAACATTTTCCCCACTACTGATGTCAGGCTAACCTGTCTATAATTACCCGTTTTCTCTCTCCCTCCTTTTTTAAAAAGTGGTGTTACATTAGCTAACCTCCAGTCCATAGGAACTGATCCACAGTCGATAGACTATTGGAAAATGATCACCAATGCATCCACTATTTCTAGGGCCACTTCCTTAAGTATTCTGGGATGCAGACTATCAGGCTCCGGGGATTTATCGGCCTCCAATCCCATCAATTTCCCTAACACAATTTCCTGCTTTATAAGGATAACCTTCAGTTCCTCCTTCTCACTAGACCCTCGGTCCCCTAGTATTTCCGGAAGGTTATTTGTATCTTCCTTCATGAAAACAGAACCGAAGTATTTGTTTAACTGGTCCACCATGAACTTGGCTGCTGCTGCCTCCCATGATGAGTGACCACCCTCAACAGTACCCAAAGCGGTGTATCTGTTTTGCAGGGGGATGACCGCAGCGGTCCCCTGCATTCCTTCCTTCCACTGCTCTTCCTGTTGGTCATCCATCTCCTATCTGGCTGTGTAACCTTTACCTGCGGTAAGACCAACTCACTAAACGTGCTATTCACATCATTCTCAACTTCGTGGATGCTCCAGAGTGAATCCACCCGCAGCTCCAGTGCCGCAATGCGGTCTGTCAGGAGCTGCAGCCGGATACACTTCTCGCATATGTAGTCGTGAGGGACACTGGAAGCGTCCCTGACTTCCCACATTGTACAGGAGGAGCATGACACGTGTCCGAGCTGTCCTGCCATGACTTAACTCTTAGATTAACTTAATTTGGCAACAATAATGCTAAAGGTTACTTACTCGGCAGCCTGTGTCCTAACTCACACCAAGTCCCGTTCACCCATCACCCCTGTGCTCACTGACCTACACTGGCTCCGTTTTGCAACACCTCAATTTCAAAATTCTCATCCTTGTTTCCAAGTCCCTCCATGGCCTCGCCCCTCCCTATCTCTGTTATCTCACTCAGCCTCACATGCCCGCACCTCCCCATATATCTCATCTCCTCAAATTCTGCCCTCCTGAGGATCCCCAATTATAAACACTTCACCATCGGTGGTCCTGCCTCCTGTTGCCGAGGCCCCAAACTCTGAAACTCCCTCACTCTGCAGGTAGGAGGTTTGGAGGGTAAATGTCTTCACCCAGAGGGTGCTGGGGGTCTGGAACTCACTGACTGAAAGGGTGGTTGAGACACAAAGCCTCACCACATTTAAACAGTACCTGGATGTACACTTGAAGTGCCGGAACCCACAGGCTGCGGGCCCAGAGCTGGACAGTGGCATTAGGCTGAATAGCTGTGTGTCGGCCGGCGCGGACACAGGCTGAATGGTCTCCTTCTGTGCTGTAAGTTTCTGTGATTCTAAATCTCTCCGCCTCGGTGTCAAATTATTCTCCATAACATCCTGACAAACACCTTTGGATATTTTACTGTGTTGAAGGCGCTATATAAATCCAGGTGGTGTGTGAGGTGATGACGCGCCTGTTGCCCGGGTTACTGTTGTGAGGTGATGACGCGCCTGTTGCCCGGGTTACTCCATCTCGCAACCACTGGGACCCTGAAGCCCCGCCCACTCATTGTTCCTGGCCAAGTTGCCCGCGCTTGCGCCGTGACCCCGCCCTGTGCAAGATGGCGGCCAGTGACCCGGCCGAGACGAGCCTGTCACCGCGGGACAAACCCGGGGCCTGTGGGCTTTGATTCAGCGCCTGAGGCCTACAGCGGGTGTGTGTGAAGCTCCCCGGCCCACCCGCGGGTCCATATCCTCCCCCGCGCCCACAATCTCCGACCGCCTCTCCGAAGCGTCCGGTCCTCTGACGCCCATCTTCTCCACCCGCGCATGCTCAGTGAGGGAGATCCGGGCTCCGCCCCGCACAAGCTCCGATTGGTTGGAGGACCAACCGCCCGCTCGTTCCTCCAGTCACGCCCCCCTTCTTCCTATTGGTCTGGAGCTGCCGTCAATCACCCGGGCAGTGTGAGCTGAGCATGCGCAGAGCGAGCACTGGAGACGCACGGACGCTGAGAGGAGCTGAGGCTGGAGCCGGACTCTGCACCGGGTGAGAATCCGCGGGGCGCCGGGGAGTTACCGATCGGCAAGTGGGCGGGGAGGCTTCATAAACAACTGGAGTAGGCCGCAAGCCCCGAGTAATAACCCGAAACTCCCGCGTTTGCAGCGGCGGGTTTTTCTCAGGTAACAGGCCCCGATTCACCGCCATCTTTGTACAGGAAGGCGGGAAGGTTCAGAGTGCAGCCCGCTCGCTTCATGGCGTGACAGCGCATGCGCAGCCATCATAGCACGGGAACAGAGTGGGTGGAGCTTCTGTGTCTGTTCCCAACCGGGTCCCAGTGCCGAGGAGTGAAAGTCATTTCCTCATTTATTTTATTCTCAGTCTCCACCATTGGATTTCCCACCATCTCTCCTGAAAGCGTTGGTAAGTGCCGAGCTTGCGGTTTACAATCCATACAATTCTAACAGAGGAGCCCCAGAGACCCTTTCTCCAGTCCCAGTGTTAAAATCCCCATGGACAGTCCCAGGGTTGGAATCCCCACGTACAGTCCCACTTTTGGAACCCGGCGCACGCAAATGGAATTTCAGCCTCAGTATTACAAGTTTCATCGGTTAGAGGCAGGAGAGAGGACTAATTCACTGACGGGTTCTTTTAAATTTGAGTGGTCGGCTATTCAAATTCCCGATAACTCTAATACTGGATTTAAAGGAGGGGACATAAGAAGATAAGAATTAGGAACAGGAGTAGGCCATCGAGCCCCTCAAGCCTGCTCCGCCATTCAACAAGATCATGGTTGATCTGGCCGTGGACTCAGCTCCACTTACCCGCCCGCTCCCCGTAACCCTTAATTCCCTTATTAGTTAAAAATCTATCTATCTATGACTTGAATACATTCAATGAGCTAGACTCAACTGCTTCCCTGGGCAGAGAATTCCACAGATTCACAACCCTCTGGGAGAAGATTGAGGACTTGTTATGAACTGGGTGGAATCTATCTTAGAACGGAGTTCCCACAACTTTTTAAAAAGATGGATCTACACGATGTCCAAGTCTGCCATTCGATTTCACCCGATAGGAAATATTCTGATAATCTGTTACTGTCACGGGACAAAGCAGCATTGTTACTTTAACATCACTTTCATCAAACTCAATGGGCAATCTGATCTCCAAGGAAAACGTTTCCTTAAAGCTGACGGTGTCGGCAGTTCTGCAGCTCATTTCTCACTGTGTTTGTTCTTCATTTATTCATTCTCGGGATGTGGGTGAACCAGCCTGCATTTATTGCCCATCCTTAATTGCCCCTTTAGAAGGTGGTGGTGAGCCGCTGCCTTCTTGAACCGTGCTGCAGTCTATGTGGTGAAGGTGCTCCCACGGTGCTGAGGTCAGGATGCTGCTCCGAGATTCTCCGAGAGAAGGATATGGTCAGCTTGAAACTCTTTGAGTGTAAAAATCGGTTAGAAATTTACAATTAGTTTTTGACCAATATCGACACCCACAGGGAGGGAGAATTCTGCAATAAGGAAGGAACTGGGCAAGATTTGAAAAATTTTAACACAGGATTTGACGGACTCTTGCATTTGGGATCTTTACTTTGTGCACTCGAGGATTTAGATAACAGACTTTCTCCTGTGAATATAGAGCTGTATTATTGGGGTGTGATCTGTTTACATGTTCATCTTCTGTTAAATAAACTTGCTGAGTGAATTTAAATTTAAAACCAGGTGTGATGCTGTATTCACATCAATGGTGAGAAAGATGCTGTGGGCATACGCTAAGTCCCTAACTGAAAGTAATTAACAGACTGGGCTTTGGGTTAAATTATCCCCGGTATTTGAAGGAACATTGTATAGAAACTAGAACTGTTTGTTCTGAACTTCTATCCTGTACTTAGTGATGATTTTTGTAAACTCCTTTTACAGGGTATTAGAAGGGGAGGATTTACAGACGGAAAAGTCAAACCAAACAGCACATCAAGATCTGACAGAGTCACTCAATTCATCAGGACCTGAATATCATCAGCCTTGACTGTGGAAGGAGAAATGTCTATCTGTTCTGACTGTGGGAAAAGATTTCAACCATCAGTGTGACTGGAAAAGCACCGAGACACACACACACCCGAGTGAGAGTGTTCCAGTGCACTGACTGTGGAAAGAGCTTTAACCAGTTACACAGCCTGAAAAAGCATCGCACCATTCACAGCGGGGAGAAATCGTACACGTGTTCTGTGTGTGTGGACGAGGCTTCAACTGATCATCCAACCTGGAGAGACACCAGGACATGCGCTCCATGGAGAAACCGTGAGAATGTGGGAAGGGATTTAATTAGCTGTCTCGGCTGGAGATTCATCGATGCAGTCACACCGGGGAGAGGCCGTTCACCTGCTCCGTGTGTGGCAGGGGTTTCACAGTCACATCAGCAAGTTCACACTGGGGAGAAGCTGTTCATATGCTCCATGTGTGATAAGGGATTAGCTCGGTTATCCAACCTGCTGACACACAGAGTTCACACTGGGGTGAGGCCATTCACCTGCTCCATCTGTGGGAAGGGATACGCTCGGTTAGCCGTTTTCCAGAAACACCAGCAAATTCACACTGGAGAAAGGCCATTCAGCTGCTCTGTCTGTGGGAAGAGATTCACTCAGTCATCCAGCCTGCTGGCACACAACAAGCAAGTTCACACGAAGGAGAGGCCATTCCCTTGCTCCATGTGTGGGAAGGGATTCGCTGTGTCTTCCGACCTCCTGAGACACCAGCGAATTCACACTGGGGAGAGGCCGTTCACCTGCTCTGTGTGTGGGAAGGGATTCGCTGTGTCATCCAACCTGCTGGCACACAACAAGCAAGTTCACACGAAGGAGAGGCCATTCCCTTGCTCCGTGTGTGGGAAGGGATTCGCTGTGTCGTCCGACCTCCTGAGACACCAGCAAATTCACACTGGGGAGAGGCCGTTCACCTGCTCCGTGTGTGGGAAGGGATTCACTCAGTCATCCGACCTCCTGAAACACCAGCGAGTTCACAATTGACGGCAGGGGTTGGATTCTGCTGTTAATCACATCTGGGACTGAACCGTGTTCATTCTGGCAGTTGGAGTTTGTTTCTGCCGATGTTAATAACCATGTAACTGGGCTATAGTTTGATATTTTGTAAATGTCAAATAAATCAGCTTTCTTTTAAACACCGTGTGCCTAGTCCTTGATATCTCAATGATAAGACAAGCTGATTGAGGACTTGTTATGAACTGGGTGGAATCTATCTTAGAACGGAGTTCCCACAACTTTTTAAAAAGATGGATCTACACGATGTCCAAGTCTGCCATTCGATTTCACCCGATGGGAAATATTCTGATAATCTGTTACTGTCACGGGACAAAGCAGCATTGTTACTTTAACATCACTTTCATCAAAGTCAATGGGCAATCTGATCTCCAAGGGAAACGTTTCCTTAAAGCTGACGGTGTCGGCAGTTCTGCAGCTCATTTCTCACTGTGTTCTTCATTTATTCATTCTCGGGATGTGGGTGAACCAGCCTGCATTTATTGCCCATCCTTAATTGCCCCTTTAGAAGGTGGTGGTGAGCCGCTGCCTTCTTGAACTGTGCTGCAGTCTCTGTGGTGAAGGTGCTCCCACAGTGCTGAGGTCAGGACGCTGCATAACTTGGAGGGGAACTTGGAGGTGCCAGTATTCCCATGCACCAGCTGTCCTTGTCCTTCCACACGGAGGAGGTTGTGGGTTTGGAAGGTGCTGTCGAAGAAGCCCTGGTGATCTGCTGCTGTAGATAGTGCACACAAGAGACACTGGTCCTCATGTTTTTATCCAAGACAGGCCTCAGCCCAGTCATTTGTTCCCAATGTTGATGCAGTGGTTCAAGAGGTGCCGGGTATCAGGAGCAGTATCGAGGGATGGGTGGGACAGTAAGCTGTGAGGAGAACACAAAGCATCTGCAAAGGGATATGGACAGATTAAGAGAGTGGGCAATAAGGTGGCAGATGGAGCATAATGTGGGGAAGTGTGAGGTTATTCACTTTATTAGGAAGGACAGAAAAACAGAATATTTTAAATTGTGAGAAAATGTTAAATGTTGGGTGTTGAGAGAGGCTGGGTGTCCTCATACAGGAAGCACACAAAGTTAGCATGCTGATACAGCAAGCAATTAGGAAGGTGAATGGCATGTTGGCCTTTATTGCAAGGGGGTTGGAGTACAACAGTGAGAAAGTCTGACTACAATTGTACAGGGCTTTGGTGAGACCACAGAGACGGTCCAACAAAGGTTGACTAGATTGATCCCTGGGGTGAGAGGGCTGTTCTATGAGGAGAGATTGAGTAGATTATACTCTCTGGAATTTAGAAGAATGAGAGGGGATCTCATTGAAAAATATAAGGTTCTGATGGGGATTGACAGGGTAGATGTTAAGTGGTTGCTTCCCCTGGCTGGAGAGTCTAGAAATAGGGGACACAGTCTCAGGATAAGGGGAAGGCCATTTCAGACCGAGTTGAGAAGGAATGTCTTCACTCAGACGGTTGTGAATCTTTGGAATTCTCTACCTGAAATGACTGTGGATGCTGAGTCGTTGAGTATATTCAAGGCTAAGATCGATAGATTTATGGACTCTAGGGGAATCACGGGATTATGGGGAACAGGCGGGAAAGTGGAGTTCAGGTCGATGATCAGCCATGATACCGAGTGACGGAGCAGGCTGTATGGCCTACTCCTGCTTCCAATTCTTATGCTCTTATGTTCTTAAATTGTTCCCAGAGGCTGAAGAGTCTATAACCAGAGGACACAGATTTAACAAGTACAAGTATCAGAGGCGAAATGAGGAAATAAATACACATGAGCTGTTATGATCTGTGTGGAAATTTACTTTTAAAGTTACATTTTCTGTTAAATGTACCCTTTTGTAGTAAAACAAAATGGAATCCCAATTCTCCCAGAAGTCCCGACAGCAGACAGCATGTCTCTGTATAAACATGTTAACCTTGATTGATAGCCAATTAATTTAGCAGCTTGGGAGCTATCTGTGTGAGCAAGGGAACCTTGAACAGATCCTCTCTAACAGAAAGAGCGCCCCTTTTGTTTTTAGTCTTATACTCCCAAGTAGTAACTGTCGCAATGATGAATCTTAGAAGTTCCACATAAAAGCTGTATAGATAAGTAGGAAATTGAAACAAGGAACCATGTTAATTAAGTGATTGAAGAACTCCTTATCTGTATGTGCTGACTGCAAGGGCAGAACTGATACACGTGATGGAATCATAACTTCTTTGTCTGTTTTCTGTATAAAGCTAGTGTGTTTTTGTATTACTGTTAGAAGTCTTTGCAGAGCCTTTGATTCTGTGAGACTTTTCCTTGTATACAAGTGAATCCATTAAAGGAACATCTACCAGAGCTGTTTATGTCAGAGTTTCATTTACTTTAGTTAAGTTGAGAGCCGAGATTTTGACATCTGGAATACACTTCCTGAAAGGGTGCCGGGAGCAGATTCAGTAATAAGTTTCAGCAGGGAATTGTAAATACTTGAATTGGAAAATTGCAGAGATATTGGGAAAGAGGAGGAGGAGTGGGACTAATTGGGATATTGGGAAAGAGCAGGGGGAGTGGGACTAATTGGGATATTGGGAAAGAGCAGGAGGAGTGGGACTAATTGGGATATTGGGAAAGAGCAGGGGCATTGGGATTACTTGGTGAGATCTTTCAAATGAGTGCTGGCACAGGCAGCAGTGGGTTGAATGTACACATTCTGTGCTGTATCATTCTTCGATTCTGTGATTCTATAACTACATCATGTCTCTGTTTATATTACACGAGACCCTGTCTCTGTTTATATTACACTAGACCTTGTCTCTGTTTATATTACACGAGACCCTGTCTCTGTTTATATTACACTGGACCCTGTCTCTGTTTATATTACACTGGACTCTGTGTGGAAGAAAGGATCTATGAATTTATGGCTTATGGAAAAGGGAAGGGTTAAATTCAGTTTTTGCTATGCTTAAAGAAATAATAGGACTAGAAAAATAGCCACGCTTTTTTAGCCTTGAAACTTAGAGATGCAATTAAATGACCATCTGGTATTAAAAGGGAGTCTCCCTTTGCCTTTGCTTATCAGATTGTGAATAGAGAGAAACTATGCAAGGACAGATAGAGTGTGTACCTCCCGAGACGACCTTTGGACTCGCGGGACTAATGAATAAGATTCCTTTTATATTTCTGTATTCAATTTCTGTATAAAGATAGGGACAATTTGCCTGTACGAGAGAGTTTTGCCTTGGTACGGTCCAAGCAGGCTCTCCGAGATATATCTTGCTTTTTAAAATAAATTCTCTCGAAGTGCAGTTCTGAAAGTCTCCGCCTGAGTTAATTTAAGCTAAATATTTCCTCGACAGATTCTGGCGTAGTCCGGCAGGATCTCTTTTTTAAAAAAAAACGAGATCCAAAAGAACTAAATTTAACTTTTAAAGAGAAAAGAGGAATTTTAAGGACCTTCCTAGCTGAAAGGGGGAAGGTGCCTAGGCCGTCCTAGCTGAAAGGGGGACGAGCCGCCGAGATCCCCGAGAGGGTGAGGCATAAGGTAGCTACCGCTAAGAAGCTAAAATAACAAAAAGGCAAAAGGAGACCCGAGCTGAGCAGAAAAGAGAACACCGGTGAGCGCTTTGTAAATTATTGTATATTTTGTAGGATTGTCCTAACTCTCATTTCAGAAAAGATCGCGAGACGTTGCACCCGGAAGAATGGGAAACGGCTCTAGTCGAGCAGGGCGCTCGCGCCCAGCTCCTAGAAAAGGAAAGAAGGACGACCTCTCAACTGAAAGAATGAAAGTACATCCTAAGACTGAGAAAAGAATCAGTAAGGTAGTAAAGCAACGAGAGAAGGTAGGAGATCCCATTGTGCCGCCCGGCTCGCCGGCGGACACTGTAATTAAAGAAACAGGAGACGACAGATACGCGGTAACGTTTAGTAGCGATTTGTACGGTTGGTCTGATGGGGATTGGCCATATGGAGGAAGTTTTAAATTGTCCTTAATTGAGGAATGGAGACAGACCACCAAAAATGGGACAGGGGACCCCAGTTGGGATAAAGATTATATGGAGAATTGTTTTAAAAATTGGACAGAGGTGGCAAAGAGGCACCAGCCCCTAAAAGTAAAAAGAAAGAGGAGGAGGGTAAGGAGAAGCCCCCTCCCTCTTACAGCCCCCCAAGTGGCCCGGTTTTGACCGCTTCCCCTGTCGGCTTATACCCCCGTCTTCCAACCACCAAACCGGATGATTGGCAGGAGATTATAGAAATAGTGGCCGCTCAGCTGGATAAGACAGGCCGATTCCTCCACTACCCCCACAACACAAGCCCCCGTGTAATGATCAGAACAACGGCTGTCCTAAAGCCCTGGACACCGGGAGAAGCTCGGGATATGATATCAGCTGCCCCTAATCCTGTTAAGAAGCCAGTAGCCTTTCACAACTGGCTTGAGCAAACCTGTACCATTTATTAAAGGGAGCTAAAAAGCATGGAGATATAGGGGAAGTCACCCGCTGCTTGCAGAAAGCAGAAGAATAGATTTTGCAGGCAGATGGAAAAATAGTTGGGACGAGCATGCAGGAATACCAATGGATCAAAATGAACCTTTGGCAGTGCAAACCTTGTTAAATTGTATGTTGCCACAACAAGCAAGAACATACAAAATAAGGGTTTTGGACTGGCAAGGAAAAAGTTGGAAAGAGACAGTTACAGTACTGGCTAACATGGATAGAGAGGGACTATTTACCTATAAGGAAAATATGGCTAAAACAGGTCAGTAAATCAGCAAAAGGGACGAGGGCAGGCACAGAATAATCAGCATAGGGATGCCCCGGAGGCTTAGTGGTACAGGCGGCAGCCCTCCGCTTATCGGCAGACATAGAAGAAAACCCTCTGGCAGTAGTAAAAGTAGGAGACACTTATGTGAAGTTCCTGGTGGATACCGGTGCTACTATGTCTTCTGTACCATCCTCTGTGGGATTACCTGTAAGCAACACCACCGTCTTAAGTATGGGTATGGCCGGTATCCCCATGAAAGAATTTTTATCTGAACCTACCAAATTGATAATTGAAGGACAATCAGTTAATGATGAGACTTTGATAGTCTCTAAAACAACACCGCTCCCTTTATTGGGAAGACAGACTTTGTGCAAACTAGGAGCCACAATTTATTGCACAAAGGAAGGAATGTACATGGAGCTCCCTCCAAATAATATTCATCAGTTCTTTAATGGGATTAAAAAAAGAGAAAAGGGAGGATAACAAAGAAAAGGCTGCCCTCTATTGTTGGCAATTGAATGGCAACTTCTATTCCCCCTTGATACATGAAGTTATACAAAACTTAAAAGCTAAATTTGACTCTAATACTGAAGAATTGATGTATATAATTTTGACAAGCTTTGAGGCAGTTCAGCTTCACTGTACAGCCTGGTACACTCGACAAAAAGCTGAAACTTACCAGTGTTTGGTACAATCCTTTTTAAATAGAGAAGAAATAGTAGAAGCTACACCCCGCATTTATTTTGGACCAGAAGGATTGGGGGTAGCCATCGATTTGACACCCTTACAGCAGCAGCGGTTTAGAGAAGCGAACTCGACACCTCATCTGACCTTGGCTGTAAAACCGCCAGCGAAACCTAAAGATATGGGTCCGATGATTGTAGGAATAGAAAGAGAAAAACAGCAACACGGCTATCAACCTTGGGCAGTAATAAAATTGCAAAATGTTCAGATAGACTTTATCACCCACACCAGGGGGATTCTCCAGTGGAAAGGTAAAAATCATGCCTCCACTTTTGAAAAACAGCAACCCCCGGAACAACCAAGCCCTAAGCTGCCAATGGCATTGAATCAAGTATCTTCTGAACTTTGAGCAAAGCATAAGAATCATGTTGGGCAAGTACATTCTGCAGTACCCCATCGGGTACAATTGATAAAGAACGCCGTGTTACCAAGCATTAGGCAGTACAGACTGCCTCCAGAGGCAGAAAATGGGATAGAGCCAGTTATTTCTGCATTGTTGGAACAAGGAGTTTTAGAAAAGACACAGAGCCCGTGTAACACTCCGATACTGCCCATACCAAAGGTTAATAGGCCGAATGAATGGAGATTTGTGCAAGATCTGAGAGCTATTAATAAGATAGTAGTCCTATCACCCCTGTGGTACCGGACACCAACATTATACTATCTGCTATACCACCAACAGCAACTGTCTTTACTGTAATAGACATGTGTTCAGCTTTTTACTCTATCCCATTAAATCAAGAAAGTCAGTATCTGTTTGCTTTCACCCACAAGAAGCAGCAGTACACATGGACCAGGTTGCCCCAAGGATACACCGAAAGCCCTGCAGTATTTGCAACAGCAGTACTAACCCAAGAACATGGTGGGGGAAATAGACCAGTTGCTTATTATTCGGTTTTGCTGCCTCCAGTAGTAAGGAGAATGTCAGCATGTCTACGTGTTGTAGCTGCTACTGCGGTCATGGTGGAGAAGTCGGTACCTATTGTTTTGGACTATCCATGTACTGTCATTACAGCCCATGCTGTGTTATTACTTTTGAATTCAGCTGCCACACAACACTTTACAGCGTCTCGAAGAACAGGTTATGAAGTATTACTGCTGTCACACCATAACTATACCTTTCGACGTGCACCGGTAGTGAACCCAGCCACCTTTCTTCCTACTAAAGAAGTAGAGGATCCAGACCCTGTCTCTCTTTATATTACACTGGACCTGGGCTCTGTTTATATTACACTAGACCCTGTCTCTGTTTATATTACACTAGACCCTGTCTCTGTTTATATTACACTAGACCCTGTCTCTGTTTATATTCCACTCAACCCTGTCTCTCTTTATATTACACTAGACCCTGTCTCTGTTTATATTGCATTAGACCCTGTCTCTGTTTATATTGCATTAGACCTTGTCTCTGTTTATATTACACGAGACCCTGCCTCAATTGATATTACACTAGACCGTGTCTGTGTTTATATTATACTAGACCCTGTCTCTGTTTATATTACACGAGACCCTGTCCCTGTTTATATTACACTAGACCCTGTCTCTGTTTATATTACACTCGACCCGGTCTGTGTTTATATTACACTAGACCCTGTCTCTGTTTATATTACACTAGACCCTGTCCCTGTTTATATTACATTGGGCCCTGTCTCTATTTATATTACACGATACCCTGTCTCTGTTTATATTACACTAGACCCTGTCTCTGTTTATAGTACACTAGACCCTGTCTCTGTTTATATTACACGAGACCCTGTCTCTGTTTATATTACACTAGACCCTGTCTCTGTTTATATTACACGAGAGCCTGTCTCTGTTTATATTACACTAGATCCTGTCTCTGTTTATATTACACTAGACCCTGTCTCTGTTTATATTACACTAGACCCTGTCCCTGAAACTAGACCCTGTCCCTGTTTATATTGCATTAGATCCTGTCTCTGTTTATATTACCCAGACCCTCTCTCTGTTTATATTACATAGACCCTGTCTCTGTTTATATTACATAGACCCTGTCTCTGTTTATATTACACTAGACCCTGTCTCTGTTTATATTACACTAGACCGTGTCTCTGTTTATATTGCACTGGACCCTGTCCCTGTTTATATTACACAAGACCCTGTCTCTGTTTATATTACACTTGACCCTGTCCCTGTTTATATTACACTAGACCATGTCCCTGTTTATATTACACGAGACCCTGTCTCTGTTTATATTACACTAGACCCTGTCTCTGTTTATATTACACTTGACCCTGTCCCTGTTTATATTACACTTGACCCTGTCCCTGTTTATATTTCACTAGACCCTGTCTCTGTTTGTATTACACTAGACCCTGTCTCTGTTTGTATTGCACTAGATCCTGTCCCTATTTATATGACACTCGACCCTGTCTCTGTTCATATTATACTAGACCCTGTCCCTGAAACTAGACCCTGTCCCTGTTTATATTGCATTAGATCCTGTCTCTGTTTATATTACCCAGACCCTCTCTCTGTTTATATTACATAGACCCTGTCTCTGTTTATATTACACTTGACCCTGTCTCTGTTTATATTACACTAGACCGTGTCTCTGTTTATATTGCACTGGACCCTGTCCCTGTTTATATTACACAAGACCCTGTCCCTGTTTATATTACACTAGACCCTGTCCCTGTTTATATTACACTAGACCCTGTCTCTGTTTATATTACACTAGACCCTGTCTCTGTTTATATTACACTAGACCCTGTCTCTGTTTATATTACACTCGACCCTGTCCCTGTTTATATTACACGAGACCCTGTCTCTGTTTATATTACACTTGACCCTGTCCCTGTTTATATTACACTAGACCCTGTCCCTGTTTATATTACACTCGACCCAGTCCCTGTTTATATTACACTAGACCCTGTCTCTGTTTATATTGCACTAGACCCTGTCTCTGTTTATATTGCACTAGACCCTGTCTCTGTTTATATTACACTAGACCCTGTCTCTGTTTATATTACACTAGACCGTGTCTCTGTTTATATTGCACTAGATCCTGTCCCTATTTATATGACACTCGACCCTGTCTCTGTTCATATTATACTAGACCCTGTCCCTGAAACTCGACCCTGTCGCTGTTTATATTGCATTAGATCCTGTCTCTGTTTATATTACCCAGACCCTCTCTCTGTTTATATTACATAGACCTTGTCTCTGTTTATATTACACTAGACCCTGTCTCTGTTTATATTACACTAGACCGTGTCTCTGTTTATATTGCATTGGACCCTGTCCCTGTTTATATTACACAAGACCCTGTCTCTGTTTATATTACACTTGACCCTGTCCCTGTTTATATTACACTCGACCCTGTCTCTGTTTATATTACACTAGACCCTGTCTCTATTTATATTACACTGGACCCTGTCTCTATTTATATTACACTGGACCCTGTCTCTGTTTATATTACACTGGACCCTGTCTCTGTTTATATTAAACTAGACCCTGTCCCTGTTTATATTACACTAGACCTTCTCCCTGTTATATTACACTGGACCCTGTCTCTGTTTATATTACACTGGACCCTGTCTCTGTTTATATTACACTTGACCCTGTCCCTGTTTATATTACACTCGACCCTGTCTCTGTTTATATTACACTAGACCCTGTCTCTATTTATATTACACTGGACCCTGTCTCTATTTATATTACACTGGACCCTGTCTCTGTTTATATTACACTGGACCCTGTCTCTGTTTATATTAAACTGGACCCTGTCTCTGTTTATATTACACGAGACCCTGTCTCTGTTCATATTATACTAGACCCTGTCCCTGAAACTCGACCCTGTCGCTGTTTATATTGCATTAGATCCTGTCTCTGTTTATATTACCCAGACCCTCTCTCTGTTTATATTACATAGACCTTGTCTCTGTTTATATTACACTAGACCCTGTCTCTGTTTATATTACACTAGACCCTGTCTCTGTTTATATTACACTAGACCGTGTCTCTGTTTATATTGCATTGGACCCTGTCCCTGTTTATATTACACAAGACCCTGTCTCTGTTTATATTACACTTGACCCTGTCCCTGTTTATATTACACTCGACCCTGTCTCTGTTTATATTACACTAGACCCTGTCTCTATTTATATTACACTGGACCCTGTCTCTATTTATATTACACTGGACCCTGTCTCTGTTTATATTACACTCGACCCTATTTCTGTTTATATTACACTGGACTCTGTCTCTGTTTATATTACACTGTCTCTGTTTATATTACACTCGACCCTGTCTCTGTTTATATTACACTGGACCATGTCTCTGTTTATATTAAACTGGACCCTGTCTCTGTTTATATTACACTGGACCCTGTCTCTGTTTATATTACACTAGACCCTGTCTCTATTTATATTACACTGGACCCTGTCTCTATTTATATTACACTAGACCCTGTCTCTGTTTATATTACACTAGACCCTGTCTCTGTTTATATTACACTAGACCGTGTCTCTGTTTATATTGCATTGGACCCTGTCCCTGTTTATATTACACAAGACCCTGTCTCTGTTTATATTACACTTGACCCTGTCCCTGTTTATATTACACTCGACCCTGTCTCTGTTTATATTACACTAGACCCTGTCTCTATTTATATTACACTGGACCCTGTCTCTATTTATATTACACTGGACCCTGTCTCTGTTTATATTACACTCGACCCTATTTCTGTTTATATTACACTGGACTCTGTCTCTGTTTATATTACACTGTCTCTGTTTATATTACACTCGACCCTGTCTCTGTTTATATTACACTGGACCATGTCTCTGTTTATATTAAACTGGACCCTGTCTCTGTTTATATTACACTGGACCCTGTCTCTGTTTATATTACACTAGACCCTGTCTCTGTTTATATTAAACTGGACCCTGTCCCTGTTTATATTAAACTGGACCCTGTCTCTGTTTATATTACACTAGACCCTGTCTCTGTTTATATCACACTAGACCCTGTCTCTGTTTATATTGCACTAGATCCTGTCCCTATTTATATGACACTCGACCCTGTCTCTGTTCATATTATACTAGACCCTGTCCCTGAAACTAGACCCTGTCCCTATTTATATTGCATTAGATCCTGTCTCTGTTTATATTACCCAGACCCTCTCTCTGTTTATATTACATAGACCCTGTCTCTGTTTATATTACACTAGACCCTGTCTCTGTTTATATTACACTAGACCCTGTCTCTGTTTATATTACACTAGACCCTGTCTCTGTTTATATTACACTAGACCCTGTCCCTGTTTATATTACACGAGACACTGTCTCTGTTTATATTACACGAGACCCTGTCTCTGTTTATATTACACTAGACCCTGTCTCTGTTTATATTACACGAGACCCTGTCCTTGTTTATATTACACTCGACCCTGTCCCTGTTTATATTACACTCGACCCTGTCCCTGTTTATATTGCACTAGACCCTGTCCCTGTTTATATTACACGAGACCCTGTCTCTGTTTATATTACACTAGACCCTGTCTCTGTTTATATTACACTAGACCCTGTCTCTGTTTATATTACACTAGACCCTGTCTCTGTTTATATTCACTAAGGAGGATACAAACAACCTTCCGGATATAAAAGGGGTCAGAGGGTCTAGTAAGGAGGGGGAACTGAGAGAAATCTTTATTAGTCGGGAAATTGTGTTGGGGAAATTGATGGGATTGAAGGCCGATAAATCCCCAGGGCCTGATGGACTGCATCCCAGAGCACTTAAGGAGGTGGCCTTGGAAATAGCGGATGCATTGACAGTCATTTTCCAACATTCCATTGACTCTGGATCAGTTCCTATGGAGTGGAGGGTAGCCAATGTAACCCCACTTTTTAAAAAAAGGAGGGAGAGAGAAAACAGGGAATTATAGACCGGTCAGCCTGACCTCAGTAGTGGGTAAAATGATGGAATCAATTATTAAGGATGTCATAGCAGTGCATCTGGAAAATGGTGACATGATAGGTCCAAGTCAGCATGGATTTGTGAAAGGGAAATCATGCTTGACAAATCTTCTGAAATTTTTTGAGGATGTTTCCAGTAAAGTGGACAAAGGAGAACCAGTTGATGTGGTATATTTGGACTTTCAGAAGACTTTCGACAAGGTCCCACACAAGAGATTAATGTGCAAAGTTAAAGCACATGGGATTGGGGGTAGTGTGCTGACGTGGATTGAGAACTGGTTGTCAGACAGGAAGCAAAGAGTAGGAGTAAATGGGTACTTTTCAGAATGGCAGGCAGTGACTAGTGGGGTACCGCAAGGTTCTGTGCTGGGGCCCCAGCTGTTTACATTGTACATTAATGATTTAGACGAGGGGATTAAATGCAGTATCTCCAAATTTGCGGATGACACTAAGTTGGGTGGCAGTGTGAGCTGCGAGGAGGATGCTATTAGGCTGCAGAGTGACTTGGATAGGTTAGGTGAGTGGGCAAATGCATGGCAGATGAAGTATAATGTGGATAAATGTGAGGTTATCCACTTTGGTGGTAAAAACAGAGAGACAGACTATTATCTGAATGGTGACAGATTAGGAAAAGGGAAGGTGCAACGAGACCTGGGTGTCATGGTACCTCAGTCATTGAAGGTTAGCATGCAGGTACAGCAGGCGGTTAAGAAAGCAAATGGCATGTTGGCCTTCATAGCGAGGGGATTTGAATACAGGGGCACGGAGGTGTTGCTACAGTTGTACAGGGACTTGGTGAGGCCACACCTGGAGTATTGTGTACAGTTTTGGTCTCCTAACTTGAGGAAGGACATTCTTGCTATTGAGGGAGTGCAGCGAAGATTCACCAGACTGATTCCCGGGATGGCGGGACTGACCTATCAAGAAAGACTGGATCAACTGGGCTTGTATTCACTGGAGTTCAGAAGAATGAGAGGGGACCTCATAGAAACGTTTAAAATTCTGACGGGTTTAGACAGGTTAGATGCAGGAAGAATGTTCCCAATGTTGGGGAAGTCCAGAACCAGGGGTCACAGTCTGAGGATAAGGGGTAAGCCATTTAGGACCGAGTTGAGGAGAAACTTCTTCACCCAGAGAGTGGTGAACCTGTGGAATTCTCTACCACAGAAAGTAGTTGAGGCCAATTCACTAAATATATTCAAAAGGGAGTTAGATGAAGTCCTTACTACTCGGGGGATCAAGGGTTATGGCGAGAAAGCAGGAAGCGGGTACTGAAGTTTCATGTTCAGCCATGAACTCATTGAATGGCGGTGCAGGCTAGAAGGGCTGAATGGCCTGCTCCTGCACCTATTTTCTATGTTTCTATGACCCTGTCTCTGTTTATATTACACTCGACCCTGTCTCTGTTTATATTACACTAGACCCTGTCTCTGTTTATATTACACTGGACCCTGTCTCTGTTTATATTACACTGGACCCTGTCTCTGTTTATATTACACTAGACCCTGTCTCTGTTTATATTACACTAGACCCTGTCTCTGTTTATATTACACTAGACCCTGTCTCTGTTTATATTACACTAGACCCTGTCTCTGTTTATATTACACTAGACCCTGTCTCTGTTTATATTACACTAGACCCTGTCTCTGTTTATATTACACTGGTCCCTGTCTCTGTTTATATTACACTGGACCCTGTCTCTGTTTATATTATACTGGACCCTGTCTCTGTTTATATTACACTAGACCCTGTCCCTGTTTATATTACACTCGACCCTGTCTCTGTTTATATTACACTAGATCCTGTCTCTGTTTATATTACACTAGATCCTGTCTCTGTTTATATTACACTAGACACTGTCCCTGTTTATATTACACTAGACCCTGTCTCTGTTTATATTGCACTAGATCCTGTCCCTATTTATATGACACTCGGCCCTGTCTCTGTTCATATTATACTAGACCCTGTCCCTGAAACTAGACTCTGTCCCTGTTTATATTGCATTAGATCCTGTCTCTGTTTATATTACCCAGACCCTCTCTCTGTTTATATTACATAGACCCTGTCTCTGTTTATATTACATAGACCCTGTCTCTGTTTATATTACACTGGACCCTGTCTCTGTTTATATTACACTGGACCCTGTCTCTGTTTATATTACACTGGACCCTGTCTCTGTTTATATTACACTAGACCCTGTCTCTGTTTATATTACACGAGACCCTGTCTCTGTTTATATTACACGAGACTCTGTCTCTGTTTATATTACACTGGGCCCTGTCTCTGTTTATATTACACTAGACCATGTCTCTGTTTATATTACACTCGACCCTGTCTTGTTTATATTAGACTAGACCCTGTCTCTGTTTAGATTACACTGGACCCTGTCCCTGTTTATATTACACTAGACCCTGTCTCTGTTTATATTACACTAGACCCTGTCTCTGTTTATATTACACTAGACCCTGTCTCTGTTTATATTACACTAGACCCTGTCTCTGTTTATATTCCACTCGACCATGTCTCTCTTTATATTACACTGGACCCGGGCTCTGTTTATATTACACTCGACCCTGTCTCTGTTTATATTGCATTAGACCCTGTCTCTGTTTATATTGCATTAGACCTTGTCTCTGTTTATATTGCACTAGACCCTGTCTGTTTATATTACACGAGACCCTGCCTCAATTGATATTACACTAGACCCTGTCTCTGTTTATATTGCGCTAGACCGTGACTCTGTTTATATTACACTAGACCCTGTCCCTGTTTATATTACACTAGACCCTGTCTCTGTTTATATTACACTTGACCCGGTCTGTGTTTATATTACACTAGACCCTGTCTCTGTTTATATTACACTAGACCCTGTCCCTGTTATATTACACTAGACCCTGTTTCTGTTTATATTAAACTGGACCCTGTCTCTGTTTATATTACACGAAGCCCTGTCTCTGTTTATATTACACTAGACCGTGTCTCTGTTTATATTGCACTGGACCCTGTCCCTGTTTATATTACACAAGACCCTGTCTCTGTTTATATTACACTTGACACTGTCCCTGTTTATATTACACTCGACCCTATCTCTGTTTATATTACACTGGACTATGTCTCTGTTTATATTAAACTGGACCCTGTCTCTGTTTATATTACACTAGACCCTGTCTCTGTTTATATTACACTAGATCCTGTCTCTATTTGTATTACACTAGACCCTGTCTCTGTTTGTATTACACTAGACCCTGTCTCTGTTTATATTACACTAGACCCTGTCTCTGTTTATATTGCACTAGATCCTGTCCCTATTGATATGACACTCGACCCTGTCTCTGTTCATATTATACTAGACCCTGTCCCTGTTTATATTACACTCGACCCTGTCCCTGTTTATATTACACTCGACCCTGTCCTTGTTTATATTATACTCGACCCTGTCTCTGTTTATATTACACTAGACCCTGTCCCTGTTTATATTACACTCGACCCTGTCTCTGTTTATATTACACTAGACCCTGTCCCTGTTTATATTACACGAGACCCTGTCTCTGTTTATATTACACGAGACCCTGTCTCTGTTTATATTACACGAGACCCTGTCCCTGTTTATATTACACGAGACCCTGTCCCTGTTTATATTACACTAGACCCTGTCTGTTTATATTACACTAGACCCTGTCTCTGTTTATATTACACTAGACCCTGTCTCTGTTTATATTACACTAGACCCTGTCCCTGTTTATATTACACGAGACCCTGTCTCTGTTTATATTACACGAGACCCTGTCTCTGTTTATATTACACTTGACCCTGTCCCTGTTTATATTACACTAGACCCTGTCCCTGTTTATATTACACTAGATCCTGTCCCTGTTTATATGCACTCGACCCTGTCCCTGTTTATATTACACTCGACCCTGTCCCTGTTTATATTGCACTAGACCCTGTCTCTGTTTATATTACACGAGACCCTGTCTCTGTTTATATTACACTAGACCCTGTCTCTGTTTATATTACACTTGACCCTGTCTCTGTTTATATTACACTAGACCCTGTCTCTGTTTATATTACACTAGACCCTGTCTCTGTTTATATTCACTAAGGAGGATACAAACAACCTTCCGGATATAAAAGGGGTCAGAGGGTCTAGTAAGGAGGGGGAACTGAGAGAAATCTTTATTAGTCGGGAAATTGTGTTGGGGAAATTGATGGGATTGAAGGCCGATAAATCCCCAGGGCCTGATGGACTGCATCCCAGAGTACTTAAGGAGGTGGCCTTGGAAATAGCGGATGCATTGACAGTCATTTTCCAACATTCCATTGACTCTGGATCAGTTCCTATGGAGTGGAGGGTAGCCAATGTAACCCCACTTTTTAAAAAAAGGAGGGAGAGAGAAAACAGGGAATTATAGACCGGTCAGCCTGACCCCAGTAGTGGGTAAAATGATGGAATCAATTATTAAGGATGTCATAGCAGTGCATCTGGAAAATGGTGACATGATAGGTCCAAGTCAGCATGGATTTGTGAAAGGGAAATCATGCTTGACAAATCTTCATAAATTTTTTGAGGATGTTTCCAGTAAAGTGGACAAAGGAGAACCAGTTGGTGTGGTATATTTGGACTTTCAGAAGGCTTTCGACAAGGTCCCACACAAGAGATTAATGTGCAAAGTTAAAGCACATGGGATTGGGGGTAGTGTGCTGACGTGGATTGAGAACTGGTTGTCAGACAGGAAGCAAAGAGTAGGAGTAAACGGGTACTTTTCAGAATGGCAGGCAGTGACTAGTGGGGTGCCGCAAGGTTCTGTGCTGGGGCCCCAGCTGTTTACATTGTACATTAATGATTTAGACGAGGGGATTAAATGCAGTATCTCCAAATTTGCGGATGACATTAAGTTGGGTGGCAGTGTGAGCTGCGAGGAGGATGCTATTAGGCTGCAGAGTGACTTGCATAGGTTAGGTGAGTGGGCAAATGCATGGCAGATGAAGTATAATGTGGATAAATGTGAGGTTATCCACTTTGGTGGTAAAAACAGAGAGACAGACTATTATCTGAATGGTGACAGATTAGGAAAAGGGAAGGTGCAACGAGACCTGGGTGTCATGCTACATCAGTCATTGAAGGTTAGCATGCAGGTACAGCAGGCGGTTAAGAAAGCAAATGGCATGTTGGCCTTCATAGCGAGGGGATTTGAATACAGGGGCACGGAGGTGTTGCTACAGTTGTACAGGGACTTGGTGAGGCCACACCTGGAGTATTGTGTACAGTTTTGGTCTCCTAACTTGAGGAAGGACATTCTTGCTATTGAGGGAGTGCAGCGAAGATTCACCAGACTGATTCCCGGGATGGCGGGACTGACCTATCAAGAAAGATTGGATCAACTGGGCTTGTATTCACTGGAGTTCAGAAGAATGAGAGGGGACCTCATAGAAACGTTTAAAATTCTGACGGGTTTAGACGGGTTAGATGCAGGAAGAATGTTCCCAATGTTGGGGAAGTCCAGAACCAGGGGTCACAGTCTGAGGATAAGGGGTAAGCCATTTAGGACCGAGTTGAGGAGAAATTTCTTCACCCAGAGAGTGGTGAACCTGTGGAATTCTCTACCACAGAAAGTAGTTGAGGCCAATTCATTAAATATATTCAAAAGGGAGTTAGATGAAGTCCTTACTATTCGGGGGATCAAGGGTTATGGCGAGAAAGCAGGAAGCGGGTACTGAAGTTTCATGTTCAGCCATGAACTCATTGAATGGCGGTGCAGGCTAGAAGGGCTGAATGGCCTGCTCCTGCACCTATTTTCTATGTTTCTATGACCCTGTCTCTGTTTATATTACACGAGGCCCTGTCTGTTTCTGTTACACTGCACCGTGTCTCTGTTTATATTACACTACACTCTGTCTCTGTTTCTATTACACTAGACCCTGTCTCTGTTTCTATTACACTAGACCGTGTCTCTGTTTATATTACACTAGACCCTGTCTGTTTCTGTTACATTGCACCGTGTCTCTGTTTATATTACACTAGACCCTGTCCCTGTTTATATTACACTAGACCCTGTCTCTGTTTATATTACACTAGACCCTGTCTCTGTTTATATTACACTGGACCCTGTCTCTGTTTATATTACGCTAGACCCTGTCTCTGTTTATATTACACGAGACCCTGTCCCTGTTTATATTACACTAGACCCTGTCTCTGTTTATATTACACTGGGCCCTGTCTCTATTTATATTACACTAGACCCTGTCTCTATTTATATTACACTAGACCCTGTCTCTGTTTATATTACACTAGACCCTGTCTCTGTTTATATTACACTCGACCCTGTCTCTGTTTATATTACACTGGGCCCTGTCTCTGTTTATATTACACTGGGCCCTGTCTCTGTTTATATTGCACTCGACCCTGTCTCTGTTTATATTACACTGGACCCTGTCTCTGTTTATATTACACTAGACCCTGTCTCTGTTTATATTACACTAGACCCTGTCTCTGTTTATATTACACTCGACCCTGTCTCTGTTTATATTACACTAGACCCTGTCCCTGTGGATATCTGAACGGAATATATGGAATTAAGGACAGTAAAGTAAACGGGATATATGAAAATGTATAAGCCATGGAAGAATAGCTGGGAGAATGTCAGATTGCAAATAGTGCAACATCAGCATAGCTAACAGTCTTTCTCAAGGTTTCAAGTCACTAATCCTGCCAATAATATATAATTGTAACATGAAATACATCTGCAGAATTGCAAGGTCTCAGTTAATAGTCACACCATTAGATTGAAACATTTAGAGGCAATGTTTGAGCTTTCAAGAAGAACATCTCATATAGATTGACTAATGAGTGGCTGAGTTAGACTGTCAATCCATTTGTATTTTGTTATCTGATTTCAAAACTGTATAACTGTTAACGCTTTACGATGTAACTTCACCTATCCGTAGGGAGTGTGTACGCTCTATCCAGAGAGTATA
The DNA here is from genome assembly GCF_044704955.1 of Pristiophorus japonicus. NCBI lineage: Eukaryota > Metazoa > Chordata > Chondrichthyes > Pristiophoridae > Pristiophorus > Pristiophorus japonicus. Next base: position 329,241,362 of record NC_091979.1, read on the forward strand.
TCTTCTGTCTGATAGGTCTTACTGGCCGGTAATAAAGACTGCTTTGTTCAAAGCACAAGAGGTATTCGACTCAGTAATTTTACTGAACCAGATTGAGGTAAAAGAATCCAGGAATTTACATCCCTGTTTATATTACACTGGACCCTGTCCCTGTTTATATTACACTAGGCCCTGTCTCTGTTTATATTACACTAGACCCTGTCTCTGTTTATATTACACTAGACCCTGTCTCTGTTGATATTACCCATGACAGTGTCTCTGTTTATATTATACAGCGGAGGAGGATTTCCTGGAGTGCATAAGGGATGGGTCTCTAGACCAATATGTCGAGGAAACAACGAGAGAGCTGGCCATCCTAGACTGGGTGTTGTGTAATGAGAAAGGATTAATTAGCAATCTCGTTGTGCAAGGCTCCTTGGGGAAGAGTTCCCATAATATGGTGGAATTCTACATTCGGATGGAGAATGAAACAGTTAATTCAGAGACCATGGTACAGAACTTAAAGAAGGGTAACTTTGAAGGTATGAGGCGTGACTTGGCTAGGATAGATTGGCGAATGATACTTAAGCGGTTGACAGTGGAGGGGCAATGGCAGACATTTAGAGACCACATCGATGAACTACAACAATTGTACATCCCTCTCTGGCGTAAAAATAAAAAAGGGAAGGTGGCTCAACCGTGGCTATCAAGGAAAATCAGGGATAGTATTAAAACCAAGGAAGTGGCATACAAATTGGCCAGAAATAGAAGCGAACCCGGGGACTGGGAAAAATTTAGAACCCAGCAGAGGAGGACAAAGGATTTGATTAGGGCAGGGAAAATGGAGTACGAGAGGAAGCTTGCAGGGAAGATTAAAATGGACTGCAAAAGCTTCGATAGATATGCAAAGAGAAAAAGGTTAGTAAAGACAAACGTAGGTCCCCTGCAGTCAGAATCAGGGGAAGTCATAACGGGGAACTAAGAAATGGCGGACCAATTGAACAAGTACTTTGGTTCGGTATTCACTAAGGAGGACACAAACCACTTTCCGGATTTCAAAGGGGTCAGAGGGTCTAGTAAGGAGGAGGAACTGAGGGAAATCCTTATTAGTCGGGAAATTGTGTTGGGGAAATTGATGGGATTGAAGGCCGATAAATCCCCAGGGCCTGATAGTCTGCATCCCAGAGTACTTAAGATGGTGGCCTTGGACTTGGCGGATGCATTGACAGTCATTTTCCAACATTCCATAGACTCTGGATCAGTTCCTATCGAGTGGAGGGTAGCCAATGTAGCCCCACTTTTTAAAAAAGGAGGGAGAGAGAAAACAGGGAATTATAGACCGGTCAGCCTGACATCGGTAGTGGGTAAAATGATGGAATCAATTATTAAGGATGTCATAGCAGCGCATTTGGAAAAAGGTGACATGATAGGTCCAAGTCAGCATGGATTTGTGAAAGGGAAATCATGCTTGACAAATCTTCTGGAATTTTTTGAGGATGTTTCCAGTAGAGTGGACAAGGGAGAACCAGTTGATGTGGTGTATTTGGACTTTCAGAAGGCTTTCGACAAGGTCCCACACAAGAGGTTAATGTGCAAAGTTAAAGCACATGGGATTGGGGGTAGTGTGCTGACATGGATTGAGAACTGTTTGTCAGACAGGAAGCAAAGAGTAGGAGTAAATGGGTACTTTTCAGAATGACAGGCAGTGACTAGTGGGGTACCGCAAGGTTCTGTGCTGGGGCCCCAGCTGTTTACATTGTAGATTAATGATTTAGACGAGGAGATTAAATGTAGTATCTCCAAATTTGCAGATGACACTAAGTTGGGTGGCAGTGTGAGCTGTGAGGAGGATGCTATGAGGCTGCAGAGTGACTTGGATAGGTTAGGTGAGTGGGCAAATGCATGGCAGATGAAGTATAATGTGGATAAATGTGAGGTTATCCACTTTGGTGGTAAAAACAGAGAGACAGACTATTATGTGACAGATTAGGAAAAGGGGAGGTGCAACGAGACCTGGGTGTCATGGTACATCAGTCATTGAAGGTTGGCATGCAGGTACAGCAGGCGGTTAAGAAAGCAAATAGCATGTTGGCCTTCATAGCGAGGGGATTTGAGTACAGGGGCAGGGAGGTGTTGCTACAGTTGTACAGGGCCTTGGTGAGGCCACACCTGGAGTATTGTGTACAGTTTTGGTCTCCTAACCTGAGGAAGGACATTCTTGCTATTGAGGGATTGCAGCGAAGATTCACCAGACTGATTCCCGGGATGGCGGGACTGACCTATCAAGAAAGACTGGATCAACTGGGCTTGTATTCACTGGAGTTCAGAAGAGTGAGAGGGGACCTCATAGAAACGTTTAAAATTCTGATGAGTTTAGACAGGTTAGATGCAGGAAGAATGTTCCCAATGTTGGAGAAGTCCAGAACCAGGGGACACAGTCTAAGGATAAGGGGTAAGCCATTTAGGACCAAGATGAGGAGAAACTTCTTCACCCAGAGAGTGGTGAACCTGTGGAATTCTCTACCACAGAAAGTTGTTGAGGCCAATTCACTAAATATATTCAAAAAGGAGTTAGATGAAGTCCTTACTACTCGGGGGATCAAGGGGTATGGCGAGAAAGCAGGAATGGGATACTGAAGTTTCATGTTCAGCCATGAACTCATTGAATGGCGGTGCAGGCTCGAAGGGCCGAATGGCCTGCTCCTGCACCTGTTTTCTATGTTTCTATGAACACTTCACCATCGGTGGTCCTGCCTCCTGTTGCCGAGGCCCCAAACTCTGAAACTCCCTCACTCTGCAGGTAGGAGGTTTGGAGGGTAAATGTCTTCACCCAGAGGGTGCTGGGGGTCTGGAACTCACTGACTGAAAGGGTGGTTGAGACACAAAGCCTCACCACATTTAAACAGTACCTGGATGTACACTTGAAGTGCCGGAACCCACAGGCTGCGGGCCCAGAGCTGGACAGTGGCATTAGGCTGAATAGCTGTGTGTCGGCCGGCGCGGACACAGGCTGAATGGTCTCCTTCTGTGCTGTAAGTTTCTGTGATTCTAAATCTCTCCGCCTCGGTGTCAAATTATTCTCCATAACATCCTGACAAACACCTTTGGATATTTTACTGTGTTGAAGGCGCTATATAAATCCAGGTGGTGTGTGAGGTGATGACGCGCCTGTTGCCCGGGTTACTGTTGTGAGGTGATGACGCGCCTGTTGCCCGGGTTACTCCATCTCGCGGACACTGAGTCCCTGAAGCCCCGCCCACTCATTGTTCCTGGCCAAGGTAGCCGCATGCGCCGTGACCCCGCCCTGTGCAAGATGGCGGCCAGTGACCCCGCTGAGCCGGGCCCGTTGTCACCGCGGGGCATACCCGGGGCCTGTGATTCAGCGCCTGAGGCCTACAGCGGGTGTGTGTGAAGCTCCCCGGCCCACCCGCGGGTCCACATCCTCCCCCGCGCCCACAATCTCCTACCGCCTTCCCAAAGTGTCCGGTCGACTGACGGCTGCCATCTCCGCGCATGCTCAGTGCGGGAGACCCGGGCTCAGCCCCGCCCCACACAAGCTCCGATTGGGTGGAGGACCAAGCGCCCGCTCGGTCCTCCAGTCCCGCCTCCGCTCTTGCTATTGGTCCGGAGCTGCCGTCAATCTCCCGGGCAGTGTGAGCTGAGCATGCGCAGTGCGGGCACTGGAGACGCACGGACGCTGAGAGGAGCTGAGGCTGGAGCCGGACTCTGCACCGGGTGAGAATCAGCGGGGCGCCGGGGAGTTACCGATCGGCAAGTGGGCGGGGAGGCTTCATAAACAACTGGAGTAGGCCGCAAGCCCCGAGTAATAACCCGAAACTCCCGCGTTTGCAGCGGCGGGTTTTTCTCCCGGTAACAGGGAGACAAGTCCCCTGGTCCTGATGAAATGCATCCCAGGGTATTAAAAGAGATGGCGGAAGTTATAGCAGATGCATTCGTTATAATCTACCAAAATTCTCTGGACTCTGGGGAGGTACCAGCGGATTGGAAAGCAGCTAATGTAACGCCTCTGTTTAAAAAAAGGGGGCAGACAAAAGGCAGGTAACTATAGGCCGGTTAGTTTAACATCTGTAGTGGGGAAAATGTTTGAAACTATCATTAAGGAAGAAATAGCGGGACATCTAGATAGGAATAGTGCAATCAAGCAGATGCAACATGGATTCATGAAGGGGAAATCATGTTTAACTAATTTACTGGAATTCTTTGAGGATATAACGAGCATGGTGGATAGAGGTGTACCGATGGATGTGGTGTATTTAGATTTCCAAAAGGCATTCGATAAGGTGCCACACAAAAGGTTACTGCAGAAGATAAAGGTACGCGGAGTCAGAGGAAATGTATTAGCATGGATAGAGAATTGGCTGGCGAACAGAAAGCAGAGAGTCGGGATAAATGGGTCCTTTTCGGGTTGGAAATCGGTGGTTAGTGGTGTGCCACAGGGATCGGTGCTGGGACCACAACTGTTTACAATATACATAGATGACCTGGAAGAGGGAACAGAGTGTAGTGTAACAAAATTTGCAGATGACACAAAGATTAGGGGGAAAGCGGATTGTGCAGAGGACACAGAGGCTCCAAAGAGATTTAGATAGGTTAAGCGAATGGGCTAAGGTTTGGCAGATGGAATACAATGTCGGAAAGTGTGAGGTCATCCACCTTGGGGAAAAAAAACAGTAAAAGGGAATATTATTTGAATGGGGAGAAATTACAACATGCTGCGGAGCAGAGGGACCTGGGGGTCCTTGTGCATGAATTCCAAAAAGTTAGTTTGCAGGTGCAGCAGGTAATCAGGAAGGCAAATGGAATGTTGGCCTTCATTGCGAGAGGGATGGATTACAAAAGCAGGGAGGTCCTGCTGCAAGTGTACAGGGTATTGGTGAGGCCGCACCTGGAGTACTGCGTGCAGTTTTGGTCACCTTACTTAAGGAAGGATATACTGGCTTTGGAAGGGGTACAGAGATGATTCACTAGGCTGATTCCGGAGATGAGGGGGTTACCTTATGATGATAGATTGAGTAGACTGGGTCTTTACTCGTTGGAGTTCAGAAGGATGAGGGGTGATCTCAGAAACATTTAAAACAAGAAGGGGATAGACAAGATAGAGGCAGAGAGGTTGCTTCCACTGGTCGGGGAGACTAGAACTAGGGGGCACAGCCTCAAAATACGGGGGAGCCAATTTAAAACCGAGTTGAGAAGGAATTTCTTCTCCCAGAGGGTTGTGAATCTGTGGAATTCTCTGCCCAAGGAAGCAGTTGAGGCGAGCTCATTGAATGTATTCAAATCACAGATAGATAGATTTTTAACCAATAAGGGAATTAAGGGTTATGGGGAGCGGGCGGGTAAGTGGAGCTGAGTCCACGGCCAGATCAGCTATGATCTTATTGGGTGGCGGAGCAGGCTAGATGGCCTACTCCTGTTCCTAATTCTTATGTTCTTATTAATGTTGGGGAAGTCGAGAACCAGGGGACACAGTCTAAGGATAAGGGGTAAGCCATTTAGGACCGAGATGAGGAGAAACTTCTTCACCCAGAGAGTGGTGAACCTGTGGAATTCTCTACCACAGAAAGTTGTTGAGGCCAATTCACTAAATATATTCAAAAAGAAGTTAGATGTAGTCCTTACTACTAGGGGGATCAAGGGGTATGGCGAGAAAGCAGGAATGGGGTACTGAAGTTGCATGTTCAGCTATGAACTCATTGAATGGTGGTGCAGGCTCGAAGGGCCGAATGGCCTACTCCTGCACCTATTTTCTATGTTTCTGAATTTATGATCCCTGGTTGTTGACCCTCTGCCAAGGGAAAGAGGTCCTTCCTATCCATTCTATTCAGGCCCCTCATAATTTTATACACTTCAGTCAGGTCTCCCCTCAGCCTCCTCTGTTCCAAAGAAAACAGACCCAGCATCCCCAATCTTTACTCAAAGCCAAAATTCTCCAGTCCAGGCAACATTCTTGTCAATCTCCTTTGTATCCTTCCCATTACAATCACATCTTTCCTGTAATGTGGTGACCTGAACTGCACACAGTATTCCAGCTGCAGCCTGACCAGTTCAAGCATAACCTCCTTGCTCTTGTATTCCATGCCTCGACTAATAAAGGCAAGTATTCCATCTGCCTTCTTAACCACCTTATCTACCTGGCCTGCCACCTTCAGGGATCTATGGACCTGCACTCCAAGGTCCCTTTGTTCCTCTACAATTCTGAGTGTCGTACCTCTTGACGTGTATTCCTTTGCTTGGTTAAACCTCCCCAAATACATTACCTCACACTTTTCCGATTGAATTCCATTTGCCACTTTTCTGCCTCCCTGACCAGTACATTGATATCTTCCTGCAGTCCGCAGCTTTCTTCTTAATTCTCAACCACACAACCTATTTTAGTGTCACCAGCAAACTTCTTAATCATACCCCCAACATTCAAGTCCAAATCATTGATATATACCACAAAAAACAAGGGACCCAGCACTGAGCCCTGCGGAACCCCACTGGTCACAAAAACATCCATCAACCATGACCCTTTGCTTCCAGCCTGAGCCAATTTTGGATCCACTTGCCACTTTGCCCTGGATCCTATGGGCTTTTACTTTCATGACCAGTCTACCATGTGGGACATTATCAAAAGCTTTGCTAAAATCCATACACACTACATCATACGCACTACCCTCATCGAGCCTCCCTGTTACCTCCTCGAAAAATTCAATCAAGTTAGTCAGACACGACCTTCCCTTAATAAATCCATGCTGACTGTCCTTGATAAATCCATACCTTTCCAAATGAAGATTTATCCTGTCCCTCAGGATTTGTTTCCAATAATTTTCCCACCACTGAGGTTCCGGGGTGATGTCAGGAAGCACTTTGTTCTTGACTTCAGGATTGAAAAGAACAAAATACACTCAGCTTTGGCTCAACCTTAAACTTGTGCGTTTATTGAACTTGCGTTATTCCCCAGTACACAACCTCCCTGAGATTCGACCGGAATAACACTGAACCCACAATACAGACCCCGACACGAGGTTACCTGAAACCTAACAGGAAATATCACAGTTTAAAACCCCTCCGCGATTCGACTGTGATTACAAAACTACTCGGACAAATTCCCCGACGGTTTGACTGAAACTTACAATCACCCACACAGCTGGTTCCGGTGTGGATTGTAGGCCGGGACCAGGTGACCACCCTGCATCCTCCTTCACTGCACTGCCCTCGCTCCGAAGTGGTCCTCTTTTTATGGGGCTTCATAATCACAGCATCAAACATATTTGCTGCTGTTCCCCTGTCGACTCTTCCGATGGTTAATTACCTCTTGATCATCAGTGTATTCCACCCCCTGGCCCAGACAGGGGCACGATCAGCTCTCCTGCTGTGTAGTACAATGCAAACCTTCCTTGGGAACAGGTCTGGCTCCACAGTTGAGGAATGTGTGAATGTCCCTCTTCCTTCTTGACGGGGACCAGGGACCAGTGAAGGTGTGCATGGCCGGCGTCTGGTGCTATTGCCTGTGTTGATTAGATCGATGGCAGGTATCCTGTATCATTGTCTCTGATGATGTCCTTCCAGTCTCTCAATGAATCATCGTTTGCTGCAATATTTGAATGAAGCCCTTACTGTATAGCCCACCCTCTGGGTGTTTGTACTGAGCTTTGGTTTTTATTAACCAGTCCCACTGTCCGTGGGTTTTATATTCCATTCTACAGTCCGTATTACAGTGTGGGGGGGGGGGAGCAGACCCTACATGCCTTTACCCACTGAGCCATTGGGAGGAGGGTCCAGTGACCCTGCTGGAAAATGCATGTGTGAGGCCTCAGGTGAGGACAGTGGAATAGCCTGTTGACACTCAGTGTCGAGATTCACACGGAGATTGGACACATGGGTCACATATTGGAGAGAAACTGGTGAGTATAGTACTGAACCCAGCCAGAGTCAGCACCTTCAGGGGAGGAGAGGGAGGGGAACCAGTGAGTGTAGAACTGAACCCAGCCAGCGTCAGTACCCTCAGGGGAGGGGAACCAGTGAGTGTAGAACTGAACCCAGCCAGAGTCAGCACCCTCAGGGGAGGAGAGGGAGGGGAACCAGTGAGTGTAGAACTGAACCCAGCCAGAGTCAGCACCCTCAGGGGAGGGGAACCAGTGAGTGTAGAACTGAACCCAGCCAGAGTCAGTACCTTCAGGGGAGGAGAGGGAGGGGAACCAGTGAGTGTAGAACTGAACCCAGCCTAGGATATTAAGGGATATGGGGACAGTGCAGGAAAGTAGAGTTGTGGTAGAAAATCAGCCGTGATCTTATTGAATGGCGGAGCAGGCTCGAGGGGCTGAATGACCTACTCCTGCTCCTAGTTCTTATGCATGTTCTGGTGTTCAGTCACGACTGGATGTGGCAGGACTGCAGAGCTTTGATCTGATTCATTGATTGTGGGATTGCTTAGCCCTGTTTATACCATGCTGCTTCCACTGCTCAGTATGTATGTAGTCCTGTGTTGCAGCTTCCCCAGGCTGGTACCTCATTTCTCGGTACACCTGGTGCTGCTCCTGGCATGCTCTTCTGCACTCCTAATTGAACCAGGCTTGATGGTAATGTTAGAGTGAGGGATATGCCGGGCCATGAGGTTACAGGTTGTGGTGGGATACAATTCTGCTGCTGATGGCCCACAGCACCTTTGGATGCCCAGTTTTGAGCTGCTAGATCTGTTCTGAATCTATCCCGTTTAGCTCGGTGGTAGTGTCACACAACACATTTGGGAGTGTGTTCGGTGTGACTTTGTCTCCACAATGACTGTGTGCAGTGATCACTGCTACCAATGCTGTCATAGACAGATGTATCTCCATGTGGGACAGGCTCGATGTACCCGATGGTCTTTACCTGTCCGTCATTGTTTGTATCTGCGACAGGTAGATTGGTGAGGACCAGGTCAAGTAGGTTTTTTCCTCGTGTTGGTTCTCTCACCATCTGCTGCAGGCCCAGTCTGGCAGATCTGTCCTTCAGGACTCGGCCAGCTCTGAGCTCTGTCAGTAGTGGTACTACCGAGTCACTCTTGGTGATGGACATTGAAGTTCCCCACCCAGAGTACATTCTGTGCCCTTGCTACTCTCAGTACTTCTTCCAAGCTTAAACCAGTGTGAGTAATAGAATAGATTAGATTATAATGTGAGATGTTTATACCTATAATTGTGAAACTATAAGAAATAAGAATTAACAGCAGGCAGGTAGTTTAAGAATAATGAGAAAATTACTGAAGATAAGTAACCGCTGGGAACCAGGGAAAGTGTCCGTGTAAATCACAGATTAGAGAAGTTCCAGCTGTCTTTTCCTCATTTCCTGCCCAAACCCAGCAGAGACGACAAAGCAGAGTCCGGTGCCAGAGGTGGATCAGTGCTGGGTATAAAAGTGAGGGGAGACTGATGTAAGGGGGCAGTGGGGACTGGAGACACCGGAGATCAAGCTCAGGGCCCCCGAGGTTCCATCCAGCGGGCTGACCTGGTGTCAGTTACTGTGAACACGTGGGACTTGCATCTTTACTCTGATTGGTGGATCAGTATAAGGTACGGCAGTCGACTGAGAAACTGCTCGTCTTATATTTCTTATTAAGGTATTAAAGTTGCTGACACTGGACTCTGAACCTGCTAATTAATAAGACAAGGCATTAGCTAGAATCCTACATCCCAAAATCTCTCTACCCCTCCACTCCTTGTAAAATGTTACCATTTAATGTACATTTCTCCCTTTTTCTTCCTCCCAAAATGTATCACATCAGATTTCTCTGCACTAAATTTCATCTGACATCTATCTGTCTCATTTACAAACCTGTGCATTCAGACTGAACTCACTTACAGTCCTCTTCACAGTTCCCCACGCTCCCCATTTTTGGCGTTCCCTGGAGATTTTGATCGTGTGCCCCATATACCCAAGCCCAGATCATTTCTCTATATTGAGCAGAGCAATGGTCCCAACACTGACCCTGGGGACACCACTGTTTACATCTGAAGAACCTCCATTAACCGCTACTCTCTGTTTTCTGCCCTTTACCCAACTTCCTCTCCACACTGCCCCACTCCCTTTAACACCGTGAGACTTAATTTGATCAACAAGCCTCCTGTCCGGCACCTTATCAAAACCTTTTGACAATCCATCTACACAACATCCCCTGCATTTCCTTTCTCACTGCACGGTGTTACTTCCTGAAATAATCCCTGCTGTGTGTCCTGAATGAATCCATTTCACTACCAAACCTTGCAATGTTTGCTCCCCCCCACAGGGTTCATCTGTTTAAAGCCACAACACAAAGCTCCAGTTTCCTCCTGGAGTTTGAGGGAAATCAGCTTCAACAATGGGGCAGAGTGTCAGCCAATGAGGGAGATCTGGGCTCAGCCCCGCCCACTTGATGCCACAAGTCTCTCCCCCCTCATACTTTGATTGGTTGGAGGACCAACCACCTGCTCGGTCCTCCAGCCCCGCCCCCGCTCCTCCTATTGGTCCGGAACTGTCGTCAATCACCCGGGCCGGATTAATGTTCAGTCTGAGGGTCCAGAGCTGCATTTAGAAAATTAGCATTAATTGAACCCGTCAGTTACAACATTCAATTAATGGAAATTAATAGAAATCACCGGATAAAATATCTTCCGGAGTTTACTAAATGGGGGGCGGGGCGAGTCTCCGCTGAGGGTTTGTTACAGTTTTAGTCTCCAAATCCAATCCAAAACGGCCTGATTTTGGTCAGCTTGTATATTGTACATACTGCAGGTCTGATCACCCATTTTTAAAACAATTTATTTATTAATATTATTTATTGTCCCTCTGGCCCCAATCTCGATGGGATGACAAAATAAGATTCAGTTTCCCCAATTTGGACTTTCAATTATTGGAAAAAATTCTGAGGGACAGGATAAATCTTCATTCAGAAAGACCGGGATTAATCAGGGACAGTTAGCACGGATTGGTTAATGGAAGGTCGTGTCTGACTAACCTGATTGATGTTTTTGAGGAGGTCACACGGAGGGTCGATGATGGTGTTGTGTTTGATATCGTGTATATGGATTTTAGCAAGGCTTTTGATAAGGTCCCACATGGCAGACTGGTCATGAAAGTAACAGCCCATGGGATCCAGGGCAAAGTGGCAACTTGGATCCAAAATTGGCTGAGGTCGGAAGCAAAGGTTAATGGTCAATGGGTGTTTGTGACTGGAAGGCTGTTTCCAGTGGGGTTCCACAGGGCTCAGTACTGGGTCCCTTGCTTTTTCTGGTATACATCAGTGATTTAGACTTGAATGTAGGGGGTATGACAACAAAGTTTGCAGATGATATGAAAATTGGCCGTGTGGTTGATAATGAAGGAGAGAGCTGTAGACTGCAGGAAGGTATCAATGGACCTGTCAGGTGACAGAACAGGGGCAAATGGAATTCAATCCACAGAAGTGTGAGGTAATGCATCTGGTGAGGGCCAACAAGGAAAGGGAATACACAATCGATGGTAGGACACTGAGAAGTGTAGAGGAACAGAGGGACCTTGGAGTGTACGTCCACAGATCCCTGAAGGTAGCAGGACAGGTGGATAAAGTGGTTAAGAACACATACAGGATACTAGACTTTATTAACCAAGGCATAGAATACAAGAGCAGGGAGGTTATGCTTGAACTGTATAAAACACGAGTTAGGCCACAGCTAGAATACTGCGTGCAATTCTGGTCACCACATTACAGGAAAGAGAGGGTACAGAAGAGATTTACGAGGATGGACTGGAGAATTTTAGCTATGAGGAAAGATTGGCCAGGCTGCGGTTTTCTTTAGAACAGAGGAGGCTGAGGGGAGACCTTATTGAGGTTTATAAAATTCTGAGGGGCCTAGATAGAGTGGATAGGAGGGACCTATTCCCCTTAGCAGACGGGTCAATAACTCGGGGCATAGATTTAAAGTAATTTTGGTAGAAACATAGAAATCCACAGCGCAGAAGGAGACCATTTCGGCCCATCGTATCCACGCCGGCCGACAAAGAGCCACACGGCCCTCGGTCAGCAGCCCTGAAGGTTACATATAAACCAATGAACAATGACGGAAAGGTAAAGAGCACCCAGGCCAACCAGTCCGCCTCACACAACTGCGACACCCCTTGCACCGAAACATTCTACACTCCCCCACCCAACCCCCAACCGGAGCCATGTGATCCCCTGGGAGAGGCAAAAACCAGATTAAAAACCCAGGCAAATTGGGGAAAAGAAAATCTGGGAAAATTCCTCTCTGACCCATCCGGGCGATCAAAACTAGTCCAGGTCCCTGGCCGTATTCGATTCCCTGCAGTACTTTCCATCGTATCTGCACCAGCCAACACGAGGTTATCCAGTCTGATCCCAATTACCAGCTCTAGGTCCGTAACCTCAAGTGCCCATCCAAGCACCTTTTAAATGTGGTGAGGGTTTCTGCATCCACCACCCTTCCAGGCAGTGAGTTCCAGACCCCCACAACCCTCTGCATGAAGCCTCCCCTTAAATCCCCTCTGATGAGCCTTCCACCAACCTCGTAATTGACCCCTCCACCAAGGGAAATAGGCCCTTGCTATCTACGATATCCAGGCCCCTCAAAATTTTGTCACCTCAACCTCAATGAGGTCTCCTCTCAGCCTCCTCTGTTCCAATGAGAACATAGAAACATAGAAAATAGGTGCAGGAGCAGGCCATTCAGCCCTTCTAGCCTGCACCGCCATTCAATGAGTTCATGGCTGAACATGAAACTTCAGTACCCCCTTCCTGCTTTCTCGCCATAACCCTTGATCCCCCGAGTAGTAAGGACTTCATCTAACTCCCTTTTGAATATATTTAGTGAATTGGCCTCAACTACTTTCTGTGGTAGAGAATTCCACAGGTTCACCACTCTCTGGGTGAAGAAGTTTCTCCTCATCTCGGTCCTAAATGGCTTACCCCTTATCCTCAGACTGTGACCCCTGGTTCTGGACTTCCCCAACATTGGGAACAAACCCAGCCCATCCAATCTGTCCTCATAGCTAAGATTCTCCATTCCAGGCAGCATCCCAGTAAATCTCCTCTGCACCCTCTCTCTAGTACAATGACATCCTTCCTATAATATAGCAACCAGAACTCCAGCTGTGGCCTAACCTGAGTATTATGCAATTTAAGTATTACCTCCCTGCTCTTGTATTCTATGCTTCAGCCAATAAAGACAACCATTCCGTATGGCTTCTTAACCACCTTATCCACCCTGCCTGCTACTTTCAGGGATCTGTGGACTAGCACTCCAAAGTCCCTTTGATCACCTACCGCTTAATGTGTATACCTTTTCCTTATTAGCCCTCCCAAAGTGCATTACCTCACACTTCTCCGAATTATATTCCATTTGCCACTGCTCTGCCCACCTGACCAGTAGATTGATATCCTCCGACAGTCCATGACTTTCCTCTTCATTATCAACCACACAGCCAATTTTAATGTCATCTGCAAACGTCATAATCATACTCCCTATATTCAAATCTAGATCGTTGATGTATACCACAAAAAGCAAGGGACCCAGTCCTGAGCCCTGCGGAACCCCACTGGAAACATCCTTCCAGTCACAAAAGCATCCATCAACCATTACCCTTTGCTTCCTACCTCGAAGCCAATTTTGGATCCAACTTGCCACTTTGCTCTGGATCCCATGGGCTTTCACCTTCGTGACCAGTCTACCATGTGGGACCTTATCAAAAGCTTTTCTGAAGTCCATATACATTACATCGTACACACTACCCTCATCGACCCCGCTGGTTAACTCCTCCAAAAATTCAATCAGGTTAGTCAAACACGATCTTCTCTTAACAAATCCATGCTGACTGTCCCTAATCAATCCTTGCCTTTCCAAATGTAGATTTATCCTGTCTCACAGGACTTTTTCCAATAATTTTCCACCACTGAGGTTAGTCTGACAGGCCTGTAATTACTCGGCCTATCCCTTTCTCCCTTCTTAAACAAGGGTACCACATTAGCAGTCCTCCAGTCCTCCGGCACCATGCCCAGATCCAAAGAGGACTGGAAAATGATGGTCAAGGGATCTGCTATTTCCTCTTTTACTTCGCTCAACAGCCTGGGATGCATTTCATCCAGTATTGGGGACTTGTCTACTTTCAAAGCTGCTAAACCCCTTAATACCTCCTCTCTCACTGTTTATTTCATCCAGAATTTCACACTCCTCCTCGAGAGCAGTATCTGCATTGCCCCTTTCCTTTGTGAAAACAGACGCAAAGTATTCATTAAGCATCATACCAACATCTTCCACCTCCACACAAAGATTACCCTCATGGTCTCTAATAGGCCCGACCCTTTCTATAGTTATCCTCTTGCTCTTAATATATTTATAGAACATATTTGGGTTTTCCTTAATTTTACTGGCTAAGAATTTTTCATGTTCTCTTAGCATTTCTAATGTCCTTTTTAATTTTACCTCTTAACTTTTTTTATTTCTCCAAAGATTCTACAATATTTAGTTGTCAGTATATGACATAAGCTTTCTTTTTTTCCTTTATCCTCCCCTGTAAATCCCTAGACATCCAGGGAGCTCTAGAATTGTTATTCCCACCCTTTATCTTTAAGGGCACATGTTTGGCCTGAGCCTTACACATCTCCTCCTTGAATACCTCCCACTGTTCCGACACTGATTTACCCACAAGTAGCTGTTTCCAGTCCACTGTGGCCAAATCACTTCTGAACTTAGCAAAGTTAGCTTTTCCCCAATTTGGGACTTTTATTCCAGGCCTATCTATCCTTGTCCTTATCCATAACCAACTTGAATCTGACTGAATTATGGTCACTGGCACCAAGTGCTCTCCCACTAATATCCCTTCAACCTGCCCAGCTACATTCCCCAAAACTAAATCCAAAACCGCCCCCTCTCGCCTGGGGCTTGTTACATGCTGACTAAAACAATTCTCTTGAATGCATTTTAAGAATTCCGCACTCTCTATCACCTTCATGTTTGTCCCAATCAGTATTAGGATAGTTAAAATCCCCTATTACTGCCCTATGGTTTTTGGACTTCACAGCAATTTGCCGACATATTTGCTCCTCTATCTCCCTCTCACTGTTTGGGGGTCTATAATACACACCCAGCAGTGTGATCGCCCCTTTTTTATTTTTCAATTCGACCCATATGGCCTCATTTGATGATCCCTCTCAAATATCATCCCTCCTCACAGCTGTAATAGTTTCTTTAATCAATACCGTGACACCCTTTTTACCCCCCTCTCTGTCTTGTCTAAAAATCCTGTAACCAGGAATATTGATCTGCCAAACCTGTCCCTCTTTCAGCCATGTGTCTGTAATGGTTATAATGTCATACTCCCAAGTATCTACCTGTGCTCTTAGCTCATTCCCCTTATTCACTATACTCCTTGCATTAAAGTAAATACCATTTAGCACAGGAAGACCTCCTTGATTACGACTTACTAACCCTTGTTTCCTCTGTTTTACAGATTTGCTTTCTAAATTCTTGTTATCCAATTTCTGTTTTACTTTCTTCCCTATTGAATGTGTTCTCGGGTTCCCATCCCCCTGCCAAGCCAGTTTAAACTCTCCCCAACAGCACGAGCAAAGCTCCCCGCGAGGATATTGGTCCCGGCGCTGTTGAGGTGCAACCCGTCCGGTTTGTACAGGTCCCATCTCCCCCAGAAATGGTCCCAATGCCTCAAGAATTTAAAACCTTCCCTCCTACACCAACTCTCCAGCCACGCGTTCATCCTCTCTGTCCTTCTATTCTTGAACTCATTAGCACGTGGCACCGGGAGTAATCTGGAGATTACTACCTTTGAGGTCCTACCCTTTAATTTTCCTCCTTGCTCCCGAAATTCTGCCTGTTGGACCTCATCCCTCTTTCTACCTGTATCATTGGTCCCGATATGGACCACGACCTCGAGCTACAGAATGCCCTGTGTCCGCTCTGTGATATCCTTGACCCTGTCACCAGGGAGGCACCATACCATTCTGGAGTCACGTCTGCGATCGCAGAAACGCCTCTCAGTTCCCCTAACGATAGAATCCCCGATCACTAGAGCTCTTTTATTCTACGTCCCTCCCCCTGTGCAGCTGAGCCGCTCGTGGTGCCTTGGAATTGGCTCTGGCTGCACTCCCCAGAGTCACCACCGATGCTCAGAGGTGAATATTGGTTTGAAAGCGAGATGGACTCACGGGGGGACTCCTGCACTACCTGCCTAGCGTTCTTACTCTGTCTGGTGGTCACCCACTTCCCCTCTGCCTGCACGCTTTTAAGCTGCGGGGTGACCACCTCCTGAAAGGTGCTATCCACGTAGCTCTCCGCCTCGCGGATACACCGTATTGACTCCAGCCGCCGCTCAAGCTCCTAAACGTGGAGCTCGAGTAGTTCAATCTGGAGACATCTCCTGCACAGTCACTGACACCAATCTCCTCCTGTCTGATATAAACCCACCCCACAGTCACTGACACCAATCTCCTCCTGTCTGATATAAACCCACCCCACAGTCACTGACACCAATCTCCTCCTGTCTGATATAAACCCACCCCACAGTCACTGACACCAATCTCCTCCTGTCTGATATAAACCCACCCCACAGTCACTGACACCAATCTCCTCCTGTCTGATATAAACCCACCCCACAGTCACTGACACCAATCCCCTCCTGTCTGATATAAACCCACCCCACAGTCACTGACACCAATCCCCTCCTGTCTGATATAAACCCACCCCACAGTCACTGACACCAATCTCCTCCTGTCTGATATAAACCCACCCCACAGTCACTGACAGCAATCTCCTCCTGTCTGATATAAACCCACCCCACAGTCACTGACACCAATCTCCTCCTGTCTGATATAAACCCACCCCACAGTCACTGACACCAATCTCCTCCTGTCTGATACAAACCAACAATTATTATCATCGGCAGTCCCTCGGAGTCGAGGATGACTTGTTTCCACATTAAGAACGAGATCTCAGATGTCTGTTAAGTCCAATGCGGGAGCTACAGTCTCTGTCGCAGGTTGGACAGACGGTGGTTGAAAGTACGTTGGTTGAAGTGCCGGTTTGTTGAAGTGCTTGGGTTGTCGTGCGCTCCTCCCGCTGTATGTGCTTGGTCTCCACTTGCTCCAGGTGGAGAGACTCGAAGTGTTCGACGCCCTCACGGATTATTCTCTTCCACTTTGAGTGATCTTGAGCCAGGGATTCCCAGGAGTCGGTGGGGATGTTCAACTTCTTCAAGGAGGCCTTGAGGGTGTTCTTGAAGCGTTTCCTCTGCCCCCCGGGGGTTCGTTTACCATGTTGAGGCTCCGAGCAGAGCTCTTGCTTTGAGAATCTTGTATTGAGCAGATGGATGATGTGGCCCGTCCATGGTAGCTGATCGAGTGTGGTCAATGCTTCAGTGCTGAGGATGTTGGCCTGCGTGAGAACAGATGTTGGTGCACCTATCCTACCAATGGATTTGCAGGATCTTCCGGAGGCAGTGTTGATGGAACTTCTCCAGCGCTTTGATGTGCCTGCTGTACATAGTCCATGTCTGAGAAGCGTGTCTGAGGGCAGGTATCACTACTGCTCTGTAGACCATGAGCTTTATGCTCGTTTTTGGTTCTGGTCTTCAAACACTCTATTCCTTCGGTGACCAAAGGCTGTGCTGACACACTGAAGGCAGTGTTGGACCACGTCATCGATATCTGCCCTTGTTTACAGTAGGCTCCCGAGGTATGAAAAATGGTCCACGTTGTCCAAGGCCTCATCAAGGATTTTGATAATTGGAGGAGGGGGTGGTGCTGTGGGGCGGGGGCAGGCTGATAGAGCACCTTTGTTTGACGGATGTTTAGTGTAAGACCTATGCTCTCAGACACTACGGTAAACGTGTTGGTGATGGTTTGTGTTATGTAATGATGTGTATATTGTCCCAGTACCTTAAATGTAATGTAAGTACTATGCCACACCACAGAGGGCGCTGCGGTGGGAAACCCTGGTAGTACCTGTAACAGGTGCTATATAGGCTGACCACCACACCTGGGAGGCACTCTGGAGCTGAACAATAAAGGACGAAGGTCACAGCAGTTAGACTTACAGCAGACCGTGTGGAGTCAGTGATTTGTGTGCTACATACACCACATTGGCAACGAGGAAGCTGACAAACTCCACACAACCATGGCTACTCTGGGCTCGCTAAAGGATTTTACCGTGGGCAATGATTGGGAGGCCTTTACGGAAAGGCTCGAGTACTACTTCACAGCAAACGACCTGACGGAGGACACGGACGCAATGAGAGAGAAGCGTAAGGCGATATTGCTCTCCAGTTGTGGAGATGAGGTTTACTGTCTCGTCAGGGATTTGCTGGGAGCGCCAGGGACAAGTCATACGAGGAGCTGACTGAACTCATTCGTGACCAGTTGAAACCGAAGGAGAGCATCCTCACGGCCAGATACAAATTTTACCATCACTGCAGACCCGAGGATGTCACCAAATATGCTGCGGACCTCAGGAGACTCGCGGCGCTGTGTGATTTTGGCGCACACCTTGATGAGGCGCTACGGGATGTTTTCATTATGGGGATTGGCCACGAGGGCCTCCTTCACAAGCTGCTGGCCACGGAACCCACAGTCACCCTGACAAAGGCCATCGCCATCAGCCGGGCATATATGACCTCGACTTGCAGCACCAAGCAAATGATCCACACAGTCTCGAACCCGGCAGGCACTGTCCACAGGATAGCGCCCACCACGGACAAAACTGCAGAACGTGGCTCTGCCCAGGGCAGAGAGCACGGACCTCGGGGTCCTGGAACTCAGAGTCCGCCGAGGGGGGCCAATCAAGCAGCACCATGCTGGCGCTGTGGAGGAAGCCATGGGGCTCACCGGTGCAGGTTTGCGGAGTATACATGCAATACCTGCCACGTTAAAGGCCACCTTCAGCGTATGTGTAAAAGAAATCAGACTCACCGTGTGGCTGAGGAGATGGGGGATGATCTACTGTTTAGCGAGGAGCAGGTAGAAGAAGATGAGGTGTTGGGACTGTATACGTGCACCGACGATTCGCCCCCAGTGATAAGGGAAGTAAAAATCAACAGAGTCCCTGAGAGTATGGAAGTGGACACGGGCTCGGGTCCGTCGTCGATGAGTCGGAGAACGTTTGATAAACTGTGGATTAACCCAGCTGCATGACCTAAGCTGGTCCCGGTCACGGCGAAGCTGTGTACCTACACCAAGGAACTGATACCTGTTCTCGGCAGAGTGATGGTGCAGGTATCCCACGGGGTCGAGACGCACGCTTTACCTCTGTGGGTCATTGCAGGCGATGGGCCGACACTCCTCGGCCGGAGGTGGATGGGGACGGTCTGTGGGAGCTGGGAAGACTTCACCACCCCACAGGCTGCTGCTCCCCGGGGTGCTGCCATGCCCCGGGTCCCCAGAGAGCAGCGCCAACCGAGCTGGAGCTGCAGCCTCAACCCCCCCACAGGCAAGTTCCAGGCCCAGGCCTCACACAGAGACCCTGCAGCCTCAACCCCTCCACAGGCAAGTCCCAGGCCCGGGCCTCACACAGAGACCCTGCAGCCTCAATCCCCCCACAGGCAAGTCCCAGGCCTCACACAGAGACCCTGCAGCCTCAATCCCCCCACAGGCAAGCCCCAGGCCCGGACCTCACACAGAGACCCTGCAGCCCCAGCCCCCACAGGCAAGCCCCAGCCCCGGACCTCACTCACAGATCCTGCAGCCATAGCCCCCCACAGAAGCAGCCCTGCACAGAGGGGCCTAGTGGGGGGTGGGGGGGCAGTGAGCCGGCGGGGAGCGAGGGATCCAGGATGGCCGGCGGTTCGGAAGAGCCCCGCCGAGGAGCTGCTAGCGTCAGGCGGCGGCAGCAGCTGGAGGTCAGCGGCCGCGGGGGACGCGGCAAGTCAGGTGGCAGCGGAGGGGAGCGGAGGCTGTGACGGCGGAGAGCATCCGGAGCGGCGGAGAAGAAGATGGCGGCGGCATCGTGTCAGAGCAGCAGAGCATCAAAGATGGCGGCGCCCAAGGAGAAGTCTCGTGGAATCCTCCTGCATCAAAGATGGCGCCTTAAAAAGGAAATGCACCTGGGAGTCTTAAAAGGGCCTTACCAAGAGGTGGTCCCCACAAAGGACTTCTGTAAGGCAGAGCGAGTCTAAAATGAGCTATGTTAATGTGAGATGGCGAATTTATAATAAGAATTAATTTTTTAATGCTGACTGGCCACTGTATTTGTGTAAAATAATGGATGAAGTACAGTTAATGATAACGGCTAACAAGGAAATCAAGGATCCGTTACCAGTCAATAATTAGTTAATGTACCAGCTAAAATGTACCATACTAACACACTGTCTATGCCTACCTGCCTTCCGTTGGACAGTTGTGATGTTATGTAATGATGTGTGTATTGTTGTCCTGCGTCCTGGTGGGGGGGGGGGGGGAAAGGTGATGTTATGTAATGATGTGTGTATCATCCCAATAACTTAAATGTAATGTAAGCACTATGTCACACCACAGAGGGCGCTGTGGTGGGAAACCTGGTAATACCTGTAACAAGGACTATATAAGGCTGGACAACACACCTGAGAGGCACTCTGGAGCTGAACAATAAAGGACGAAGGTCACAGCAGTTAGATTTACACCAGACCGTGTGGAGTCAGTGATTTGTGTGCTACATACACCACAGTTTGGAGTTCGTCCTCCGAGTGAGCGCAGACACAAGCATCATCTACATATTGTAACTCGCTGACAGAGGATGGCACCACCTTGGATCTGGTCTGAAGGTGATGGAGGTTGAACAGTTTCCCGTTTGTTCTGTAGATTATCTCCACTCCAGCGGGAAGCTTACTGACGGTGAGATGTAGCATTGCAGCAAGGAAGATCGAGAAGAGCGTTGGTGCAATGACACAGCCTTGTTTCTCCCCGGTCCGTACATGAACTGGGTCTGTGGTGATCCAATGGTCAGGATCACAGCTTGCATGTTATCACGAAGCAAGTGGAGGAAGGTGACATTTTTGAGGACAGCCGAATTTGAAGAGTACGCTCCATAATCCCTCACGGTTGACAGTGTCAAAGGCCTTGGTCAGGTCAAAGAAGGTTGAACCAATCCCACAGTCACTGACACCAATCTCCTCCCATGTGATATAAACCAACCCTTGTCTCTGACACCAAGTGGACTGGGAAAATATGTTAAAGGGTAAGACTAGAAACGCAGTGGCAAATATTTAGGGAGATATTTCATAACTCTCAGCAAAGATTTATTCAAGTGAGAAATAAAGATGCGAAGCGAAGGATGAACCATCCCTGGCTAACTAAGGAAGTAAAGGATGGTATCAAATTGAAAAAAAAGGCATATAATGTTGCGAAGGACAGTGGAAGGTCAGAGATTGGGAAATTTTCAGAAACCAGCAAAGGACAACTAAAAAATGATAAAGACAGAAGATAGTAGATGAGAGCAAACTAGCAAGAAATATAAAAACAGACAGTAAGAGTTTCTACAGGGATATAAAAAGGAAACGAGCAGCTAAAGTAAACATTGGTCCCTTAGAGGATGAGACTGGAGAATTAATAATGGGAAACACGGAAATGGCAGAGATTTTGAACAAATATTTTGCATTGGTCTTTACGGCAGAGGATACTAAAAACATCCCAACAATTGATATTCAAGGAGCTATTGTGGGGGGAAGGAGGGGGAACTTAATACAGTAAGTTATCACTAGACATAAAGTACTGATCAAACTAATGGGACTAAAGGTGGACAAGTCCCCTGGACCTGATGACATGCATCCCAGGGTATTAAAAGAAGTGGCTGCAAAGATAGTGGATGCATTGGTTGTAATCTGCCAAAATGTCCTTAATTCTGGAGAGGTCCCAGCGGTCTGGAAGACCGCAAATGTGACACTCCTGTTGAAGAAAGGAGGGAGACAGAGAGCAGGAAACTATAGACCAGTTAGCCTACCATCTGTCATTGGGAAAATACTGGAGACCATCATCAAGGAAGTAGTAGCAGGACATTTAGAAAATCATATTGCAGTCAGGCAGAGTCAGCGTGGTTTTATCTCAGAGATGCAGTGATCGTGACCATCTTTAAAACAGGTGACCAGTCCGACTGCAGCAATTACAGGGGAATCTCCCTGCTATCAGCCACTGGGAAAGTTGTCGCTAGAATCCTCCTCAACTGTCTTCTCCCTGTGACCGAGGAGCTCCTCCCGGAGTCACAGTGCGGATTTCATCCCCTACGGGACACAACGGACATGATCTTTGCAGCGTGACAGTTGCAGAAAAAATGCAGGGAACAGCACCAGCTCTTGTACATGGCCTTTCTCGACCTTACAAAGGCCTTTGACACTGTCAACCGCGAGGGTCTATGGAGCGTCCTCCTCCGTTTCGGCTGCCCCCAAAAGTTTGTCAACATCCTTCGCCTGCTCCACGACGACATGCAGGCCGTGATCCTTACCAACAGATCCATTACAGACCCAATCCACGTCCGGACTGGGGTCAAACAGGGCTGCGTCATCGCTCCAACCCTCTTCTCAATCTATCTCACTGCCATGCTCCACCTCAGTCAACAAACTCCCCGCTGGAGTGAAACTAAACTACAGAACCAGTGGGAAGCTGTTCAACCTTCGCCGTCTCCGGACCAGGTCCAAGATCACCCCAACCTCTGTCATTGAGCTACAGTACGCGGACGACGCCTGCATCTGCGCACATTCTGAGGCTGAACTCCAGGATATAATCGACGTATTCACTGAGGCATATGAAAGCATGGGCCTTACGCTAAACATCCGTAAGACAAAGGTCCTCCACCAGCCTGTCCTCGTCGCACAGCACTGCCCTCCAGTCATCAAGATCCACGGCGCGGCCCTCAACAACGTGGACCATTTCCCATACCTCGGGAGCCTCATCAACAAAAGCAGACATTGATGAGGAGATTCAACACCATCTCCAGTGCACCAGTGCAGCCTTCAGCCGCCTGAGGAAAAGAGTGTTCGAAGACCAGGCCCTCAAATCTACCACCAAGCTCATGGTCTACAGGGCTATAGTAATACCTGCCCTCCTGTATGGCTGAGGCATGGACCATGTACAGTAGACATCTCAAGTCAATCGATTGTAGAAATACCACCAACGATGTCTCCGCAAGATCCTGCAACTCCCCTGGGAGGACAAACGCACCAACATCAGTGTCCCCGCCCAGGCTAACGTCCCCAGCATTGAAGCACTGACCACACTCGATCAGCTTCGCTGGGCAGGCCACATAGTTCGCATGCCAGACACAAGACTCCCAAAGCAAGTGCTTTATGCAGAGCTCCTTCATGGCAAACAAGCCAAAGGTGGGCAGCGGAAACGTTACAAGGACACCCTCAAAGCCTCTTTGAACAAGTGCGACATCCCCACTGACACCTGGGAGTCCCTGGCCAAAGACCACCCTAAGTGGAGAAAGTGCATCCGGGAGGGCACTGAGCACTTCAAGTCTCAACGCCGAGAGTGTGCAGAAATCAAGCGCAGGCAGCGGAAAGAGCGTGCAGGAAACCAGTGCCACCCACCCCTTTCCTCAACGACTGTCTGTCCCACCTGTGATGGAGTCTGTGGCTCTCGTATCGGACTGTTCAGCCACCAAAGAACTCACTTCAGGAGTGGAAGCAAGTCTTCCTCGATTCCGAGGGACTGCCTATGATGATGATGATGATGGTTTTATGAAAGGGAAATCATGTTTGGCAAATTTGCTGGAGTTGTTTGAGGATGTAACGAGCGGAGTGGATAAAGGAGGTCCAGTTGATGTATATTTTGATTTCCTGAAAGCATTCGGTAAGGTGCCACACAAAAGGTTACTGCACAAGATAAAAGTTCGCGGGGTTGGGGTAATATATTAGCATGGATAGAGGATTGGCTAAATAACAGAAAACAGATAGTCGGGATAAATGGGTCATTTTCAGGTTGGCAAACTGTAACTAGTGGGGTGCTGTGGGATCAGTGCTGGGGCCTCAACTATTTATAATTTACATTAATGAAGGGACCAAGAGTACCGCAGCCAAATTTGCTGATGATACAAAGATAGGTGGGAACACAAGTTGTGAGGAGGATCTACAAAGGGATATAGAGAGGCTCAGTGAGTGGGCAAAAATCTGGCAGATGGACTATAATGTGGTAAAATATTAAGTTATCTCCTTTGGTAGAAAAATAAAAAAGCAAATTATTATTTAAATGGGGTCGATTACAAAATGCTGTAGTACAGAGGGATCTGGGGGTTCTTGTACATGAAACTCAAAGTTAGCATGCAGGTACAGCAAGTAATCAGGAAGGCAAGTGGAATGCTGGCCTTTATTGCAAGGGGGATGGAGTATAAAAGTCGGGAAGTCCTGCTACAACTGTACAGGGCGTTGGTAAGACCACACCTGGAGTACTGCAGAGTTTTGGTCTGGACTTGTCTCCATTCCCGTGCCGAGGGGATTGCTACACCAGACGGAGGGGCAACATTTGGGGACACTGATTCCCCACCAATTCCCATTTCCCTTCTTTCTGGTGGATAATGGAGGGGGCACTGTGTGTAATGTGCAAGTCAGTAAGAATTGTCAGCAAGCTTTCTAATTGGAGATTTTATTCAGTAGAAACTTTCACACACTTGCAGATTTTGTACCAAGATCAATTTAGGATTAAAGTGAAAGTTCTTAATTTTATTGCAAACTAAATTTCTGCTGCGAGTTCCTGAATTTAGGGGAAAGGTAACACACACCGTTTTTTAAATGGACACTGCAGCCCCGAGAACACAATCAGCAATATATCCAGAATATTAAAGTCCAGCCCAGTTATAGGGTTATTAACATCAGCAGAAACAAACCCCAACTGTCAGAATGAACATGGTTCAGTCGGACAGCAGAATCCAACCCCTGCAGTCACTTGTGAACTCGCTGGTGTGTCAGCAGGTGGGATGACCGTTTGAATCCCTTCCCACACTCTGAGCAGGTGAACGGCCTCTCCCCAGTGTGACTGCGTTGATGAATTTCCAGCTCAGACAGTGATCTAAATACCTTCCCACAGTCACCACATTTCCACGGTTTCTCCATGGTGCGGGTATCCTTGTGTCTCTCCAGGTTGGACGATCAGTTGAAGCCTCGCCCACACACAACACGTGTACGGTTTCTCCCCACTGTGAATGGTGCGATGTTTTTCAGGCTGTGTAACTGGTTAAAGCTCTTTCCACAGGCAGTGCACTGGAACACTCACTCGGGTGTGTGTCTCGGTACTTTTCCAGTCACACTGATGATTGAAATCTTTTCTCACAGGCAGAACAGACAAACATTTCTCCTTCCACTTTCAAAGGTCGATGATATTCGGGTCCTGATGAATCGATTGACTCCGTCAGATCTTGACGCGATATTTGGTTTCTGTTTCCTGTCTGAAAATCTCTCCTAATACGCTGTAAAAGGAGAAAACAAAAATCATCACTGTGTACAAGACACAAATTCAGAATAGACACATCTAGTTTCCATGGAACATTCTTTCCCCTCTTGTTCTTCCAAAGCTGTAAATCCCTGTCCCACACATTGTCCCTCCTACTGTGCTGAAATCCAAATCAACACACATTTCTGGACTGTTTCTCCTCCACTCCCAATTTTCACCACCAATTCTGGCTGGGTTCAGCTCCGCACTCACTGGTTCCTCTCCCTCTGCTGAAGGTACTGACTCTGGCTGGGTTCAGTTCTACACTCACTGGTTCCCCTGCCTCTGCTCTCCTGATGGTGCTGACTCTGGCTGGGTTCAGTTCTACACTCACTGGTTCTCCTCTCCTCCCCTGAAGGTTTTTATTCTCTGTTAAGTTAGTACTTAGTCTTTAAATAAAGGTTAATTAAATCCGCTGATTGCTGAGTAGTTGCTGGGGTGTGTTTTTCTAAAGTTTAGAGTTTAGTTCTATTTGATAGTTGTGAGTGTAACTAGAGGGATGGCAGGACAGCTCCGTCCCATGGATTGCACATCCTGTGGCATGTGAGAAATCCTGGACGACCAAGTGTGCAGGAGGTGTTGGACCACTTTTCTTTTTGTGTTTTTACGCCAGAAAGGAATGTATAACTATTGCAATTCATGCATTCGTTCCTTAAATATTAACCATTGCCTATCCACTGTCATGCCTTTTAATGAATCTTCCCAAACTATCATAACCAATTCATTCCTCATACCTTCGTAGTTTCCTTTGTTTAGATTTAGGACCCTAGTTTCGGATTGGACTACTTCACTTTCCATCTTAAGAAAGAATTCAATCATGTTATGGTCACTCGTCCCGAAAGGACCCCGCACAACAAGACTGTTAATTAACCCCTTCTCGTTACACAATACCCAATCTAGGATAACCTGTTCCCTAGTAGGCTCCTCAACATACTGGTCTAAAAACCCATCTTGGGGAGCACCTTCAGAGGAGGAGAGGGAGGGGGAACCAGTGAGTGTGGAACTGAACACAGCCAGAGTCACCACCTTCAGCGGAGGAGATGGAGGGGAATCAGTGAGTGTAGAACTGAACCCAGCCAGATCAGCAACTTCAGCGGAGCAGAGGGAGGGCAACCAGTGAGTGTAGAACTGAACCCAGCCAGATCAGCACCTTCAGGCGAGCAGAAGGAGGGGAACCAGTGAGTGTAGAACTGATTCCAGCCAGAGTCTACACTTTTTTGAGGCGAGGAGAGGGAGGGGAACCAGTGAGTTTAGAACTGAACCCAGACAGTGTCTTCAGGGGAGGGGAGCCAGTGAGTGTAGAACTGAACCCAGCCAAAGTCAGCACCTTTAGGAGAGAGAACAGAGATTAGGGAGCAGAACCAGTGATTGTAGAACAGAACCTGTCCAATCCTGTCAGAACTTTGTAGAACAGGAGTCAGCCAGAGAAAAAGATTAGTGAAGACCAACGTAGGTCCTTTGCAGACAGAATTGGGTGAATTTATAATGGGGAACAAAGCAATGGCAGACAAATTGAACAAATACTTTGGATCTGTCTTCATTAAGGAATACACAAATAATCTTCCGGAAATACTAGGTGTTCGAGGATCTAGCGAAAAGAAGGAACTGAAGGAAATTCTTATTAGTCAGGAAATTGTGTTCGGGAAGTTGATGGGATTGAAGGCTGATAAGTCCCCAGGGCCTGATAGGCTGCATTCCAGAGTACTTGAGGAAGTGGCCCTAGAAATAGTGGATGCATTGGTGATCATTTTGCAACATTCTATAGACTCTGGATCAGTTCCTATGGATTGGAGGGTAGCTAATGTAACACCACTTTTTAAAAAAGGAGGGAAGAGAGAAAACGGGTAATTATAGACTGGTTAGCCTGACATCAGTGGTGGGGAAAATGTTGGAATCAATTATTAAAGATAAAATAACAGCGCATTTGGAAAGCAGTGACAGGATCAGTCCAAGTCAGCATGGATTTATTTATGAAAGGGAAATCATGCCTGACAAATCTTCTAGAATTTTTTGAGGCTGTAACTCGTAGAGTGGACAAGGGAGAACCAGGGATGTGTGTATTTGGACTTTCAAAAGGCCTTTGACAAGGTTCCACACAAGTGATTAGTGTGCAAAATTAAAGCACATGGTACTGGGGGTAATGTATTGACATGGATAGAGAACTGGTTGGCAGACAGGAAGCAGAGAGTCGGAATAAACGGGTCCTTTTCAGAATGACAGGCAGTGACCAGTGGGGTGCCGCAGGGCTCAGTGCTGGGACCCCAGCTATTTACAATATACATTAATGATTTAGATGAAGTAATTGAGTGTAATATCTCCAAGTTTGCAGATAACACTAAACTGGGTGGTGGTGTGAGCTGTGAGGAGGACGCTAAGAGACTGTAGGGTGACTTGGACAGGTTAGGTGAGTGGGCAAATGCATGGCAGATGCAGTATAATGTGGATAAATATGAGGTTATCCACCTTGGTCACAAAAACACGAAGGCAGAATATTATCTGAATGGTGACAGATTAGGAAAAGGAGAGGTGCAACGAGACCTGGGTGTCATGGTACATCAGTCATTGAAGGTTGGCATGCAGGTACAGCAGGCGGTGAAGAAGGTAAATGGCATTCTGGCCTTCATAGCGAGGGGATTTGAGTAGAGGAGCAGGGAAGTCTTACTGCAATTGTACAGAGCCTTGGTGAGGCCACACCTGGAATATTGTGTTCAGTTTTGGTCCCCTAATCTGAGGAAGGACGTTCTTGCTATTGAGGGAGTACAGTGAAGGTTCACCAGATTGATTCCTGGGATGGCAGGACTGACATATGAGGAGAGACTGGATCAACTGGGCTTTTATCCACTGGAGTTTAGAAGAATGAGAGGGGATCTCATAGAAACATATAAAATTCTGACGGGATTGGACAGGTTGGAGGCAGGAAGAATGTTCCCGTTGCTGGGGAGTTCCAGAACCAGGGGACACAGTCTAACAATAAGGGGTAAGCCATTTAGGACCGAGATCAAGAGAAACTTCTTCACTCAGAGAGTGGTGAACCTGTGGAATTCTCTACTGCAGAAAGTTGAGGCCAGTTCGTTAGATATATTCAAAGGGGAGTTAGATATGGCCCTTACGGCCAAAGGGATCAAGGGGTATGGAGAGAAAGCAGGAAAAGGGTACTGAGGTTGAATGATCAGCCATGATCTTATTGAATGGCGATGCAGGCTCGAAGGGCCAAATCGCCTGCTCCTGCACCTAATTTCTATGTTTCTATGAGGGGAGAGAGAGGGAGGGGAACAAGTGAGCGCAGAACTGAACCCAGCCAGAGTCAGCACCTACAGGGGAGGAGAGGGAGGGGAACCAGTGAGTGCAGAACTGAACCCAGCCAGAGTCAGTACCTTCAGGGGAGGAGAGGGAGGGGAACCAGTGAGTGTAGAACTGAACCCAGCCAGAGTCAGTACCTTCAGCAGAGGGAGGGGAACCAGTGAGTGTAGAACTGAACCCAGCCAGGGTCAGTACCTTCAGGGGAGGAGAGGGAGGGGAACCAGTGAGTGTAGAACTGAACCCAGCCAGAATTGGTGGTGAAAACTGGGAGGGGAGGTGAAACAGTCCAGCGACATGCGATGGGTTTGGATTTCAGCACAGCAGGAGGGACAATGTGTGGGACAGGGATTTACAGCTTTGGAAGAACAAGAGAAGAAAGAATGTTCCATGGAAACTAGATGTGTCTATTCTGAATTCTGTCTTGTACTGACAGTGATGAGTTTTGTTATCTCCTTTTACAGCGTATTAGAAGGGGAGATTTTCAGACAGGAAACACAAACCAAACATCATGTCAAGATGTGACGGAGTCAATCGATTCATCAGGACCTGAATATCATCGGCCTTTGAAAGTGGAAGGAGAAATGTTTGTCTGTGGGAAAAGATTTCAAATATCAGTGTGACTGGAAAGGCACCGAGACACACACACACCCGAGTGAGTGTTCCAGTGCACTGCCTGTGGAAAGAGCTTTAACCAGTTACACAGCCTGAAAAAACATCGCACCATTCACAGCGGGGAGAAACTGTAAACGTGTTGTGTGTGTGGGCGAGGCTTCAACTGATCGTCCAACCTGGAGAGACACAAGGATACCCACACCATGGAGAAACCGTGGGAATGTGGGGACTGTGGGAAGGGATTCCATTCCCCGTCCCTGCTGGAAATTCATCGACGCAGTCACACTGGGGAGAGGTCGTTCACCTGCTCTAAGTGTGGGAAGGGATTCACTCGGTCATCCAACCTGCTGAAACACCAACGAGTTTACAAGTGACTGCAGGGGTTGGAATCTGCTGTTATTGCTGCTGTTAATCACATCCCGACTGAACCATGTTCATTCTGATAGTTGGGGTTTGTTTCTGCTGATGTTAATAACCCAATAACTGGGCTGGACTTTAATATTGCTGATTGTGTTCTCGGGGCTGTGTGTTAACTTTCCCCTTAATTCAGCAACTCTCAACAGAAATTTGGTTTGCAATAAAATTATGAACTTTTACTTTAATCCTAAATTGATCTTTGGTACAAAATCTACAATGTGTGAACGTTTCCACTGAATAAAATCTCCAATTAGAAAGCGTTTGCTGACAATTCTTACTGACTTGCACATTACACACAGTGGCCCCTCCATTATCCACCAGAAAGAAGGGGAATGGGAATTGGTGGGGAATCAGTGTCCCCAAATGTTGCCCCTCCCGTCTGGTGTAGCAATCCCCTCGGCACGGGAATGGAGACAAGTCCAGACCAAAACTCTGCAGTACTCCAGGTGTGGTCTTACCAACGCCCCGTACAGTTGTAGCAGGACTTCCCGACTTTTATACTCCATCCCCCTTGCAATAAAGGCCAGCATTCCATTTGCCTTCCTGATTACTTGCTGTACCTGCATGCTAACCTTTTGAGTTTCATGTACAAGAACCCCCAGATCCCTCTGTACTACAGCATTTTGTAATCGTCTTCATTTAAATAATAATTAGCTTTTTTATTTTTCCTACCAAAGGAGATAACCTGACATTTTACCAGATTTTAATCTGCCAGATTTTTGCCCACTCACTGAGCCTATCTATATCACTTTGTAGATTCTTTGCATCCTCCTCACAACTTGCTTTTCCACCTATCTTTGTATCATCAGCAAATTTGGCTGCATTACACTAGGTCCCTTCATCCAAGTCATCCGAGTAGAGCGCATATGGACAGCCGAATGTGTAGAGTACACTCCACAATCCCTCACGGTTGACAGTGTCAAAGGCCTTTGTCAGGTCAATGAAGGTTGAGCCAACCCCACAGTCACTGACACTGATCTCCTCCCATGTGATATAAACCAACCCTTGTCACTGACACCAAGTGTACTGGGAAAATACATTAAAGGGTAAGACTAGAAACGCAGTGGCAAACATTTAAGGAGATATTTCATAATTGTCAGCAAAGATTTATTCAAGTGAGAAATAAAGATGCTAAGAGAAGGATGAACCATCCCTGGCTAACTAAGGAAGTAAAGGATGGTATCAAATTGAAAGAGGCATATAATGCTGCGAAGGACAGTGGAAGGCCAGAGGATTGAGACATTTTCAGAAACCAGCAAAGGACGACTAAAAAATGATAAAGACAGAAAAGATAGCAAACTAGCAAGAAATATAAAAACAGACAGTAGGAGTTTCTACAGGGATATAAAAAGGAAACAAGTAGCTAAAGTAAACATTGGTCCCTTAGAGGATGAGACTGGAGAATTAATATTGGGAAACACGGAAATGGCAGAGACTTTGAACAAATATTTTGTATCGGTCTTCACAGTAGAGGACACTAAACACATCCCAATAGTTGATAATCAAGGAGCTATTGCACGGGGGGGAAGGGGCGGCGGGGGACTTAAAACAGTCACTATCACTAGAGATAAAGTACTAATCAAACTAATGGGACTAAAGGTGGACAAGTCCCCTGGACCTGATGACCTGCACCCCAGGGTCTTAAAAGAAGTGGCTGCAAAGATAGTGGATGCATTGGTTGTAATCTACCAAAATTCCCTGAATTCTGGAGAGGTCCCAGTGGATTGGAAAACTGCAAATGTTACACCTCTATTTAAGAAAGGTGTGAGACAGAGAGCAGGAAACTATAGACCAGTTAGCCTGCTATCTATCGTTCGGAAAATACTGGAGTCCATCATTAAGGAAGTAGTAGCAGGACATTTAGAAAATCATATTGCAGTCAAGCAGAGTCAGCATGGTTTCCTGAAAGGCAAATTATGTTTGACAAATTTGCTGGAGTTATTTGAGGATGTAACGAGCAGAGTGGATAAAGAAGAACCAGTTGATGTCGTATATTTGGATTAACAGAAAGCATTCCATATGGTGCCACACAAAGGGTTCCTTCACAAGCGAAGAGTTCACTTGGGCAGCATGGATAGAGGATTGGCAAATTAACAAAAAACAGATAGTCGGGATAAATGGGTCATTTTCAGGTTGGCAAACTGTAACTAGTGGAGTGCTGCAGGGATCAGTGCTGGGGCCTCAACTATTTACAATAGGAAAGCGGTACTGAGGTGAACGATCAGCCATGAACTCATTGAATGGTGGTGCAGGCTCGAAGGGCCAAATGGCCTACTCCTGCACCTATTTTCTATGTTTCTAAGTTTCTATGTTTAAAAAAAATGCTTGGAATGAATGATTTGGAGTCATGTGTTACCTTCCACGACAGATTGTTCGAGAGGGAAGATAAAGAACTTGCTGCAAACGCATTGCAGATACCTTTTATATTAAATCACAAAGGCTGGACATAGGTTTTTCTGAAAATAATATTGATGAGCTAAATAGATCGGAGTTGCTGCTCAAGCATTTGGGAAGGGAAATGTAATTGATATAACCTAAGTTTGACATGTGGAGGGAAGACCTCTCACAGAGCGCTGCTATTTTTCCTTTTGTGTTTTTTCTTGAAGAAGCAAGTGGAAGTGAGGACACAGGATGAAATATCGCAGCCAGCAAGGTCCAGGTGATCGAGGGAAGGCCAGTGTGCCTGGAATGCTGGGGAAGCATCGCTGACCTACATTCTTCCCGGTTAAGCAAAGCCTTGATTTCAAAATTTTCATGCTTGTTTTCAGATCCCTCCATGGCCTCGCCCCTCCCTATCTCTGTCATCTCCCCCAGCCCCACAACCCCCGAGATATCTGCGCTCCTCTAATTCTGCTTTCTTGAGCATCTCTGATGATAATCGCTCAACCTTCTGTTGCCTTGGCCCCAAGCTCTAAAACTCTCTCCCTGAACCTCTCCGCCTCTCATTCCTCCTTTTAAGATGTTCCTTAAAACCCATGTCTGTGACCAAGCTGTTCGTCACCTGTCCCAATATCTACTTATGTGGCTTGCTGTCAAGTTTTTGTCTTATAATACTCTGTGAAATTCCTTGGGACATTTTACACATTAAAGGTGTTATATAAATACAAGTTTTTGTTGTTGCTGATTCCTTGATTTGACCTTTCAGGGTATGACATAGAATGTACAGCACAGAAACAGGCCATTCGGCCAAACTGGTCCATGTTGGGGTTTAAACTCCACAAGACCCTCCTCCCACTCTATCAACATATCCTCCTATTCCTCTACCAGTGAGGTGTTCCACAGTGACTGGTTGCCTTCTAATGCCTGTCCAAAGGGCCAATATGTGAGGGTATGCAGTGATTGTTGGCAGCCTATTCAACCTTGGGGGCATCACAGTCCAAAAAACGCCCCCTTTGCAGACTTGGCCTTTGCTGTTGGGGTGAGTGGACAGTGATCAGTAGCAGGAGCCCAGGGCACTGAGGTTAACTGCAGCCCAGGCTGGGATCAGCTGACAACCCCCACAGTGAGCAGCTGGAATGTGCAACATATCCTGGTCTGCACTGGGGAGCAAGGGAGGTCAAGGGTCAGCACAGAATGTCATCAACCTTGACCCCCAGCCTCCCTCACTCAGGAGAACCAAGTTGCATTGACGTTATGACGTCAGCACGTTCCAGCGCGCGTCACCCTCGGTCGCCCGCCCACTGTTGCCACGCTGTCGCTCCCCATTGGTCGGAAGCTCCTGTCAATCAGGCCGTGGGCCCGGGTCACGTGTCCCTCGAGCACGCCGCCTATTGGCCGGAGGCGGAGAGAAGGTTCCGGAGCGGGCAGGAGGAGGAGGAAGCGGCGGCGGCGGCGGCGGCGCGCAGGGGAGTCGTGGACCCAGCGGGGAGGCTTTCTAAACACCCGAGGTAGGCCTCAGGCCCCGGACAAGAACCTGCGGCTCCGGCGTTTACCCCGAGCGGGGCTTTCTCCCGGTCACGGGCCCCCGGCAACGGCCGCCATCTTGGGGCAGACCCTGCTGAGGGGCGATGAGGTCACGGGGCTGCAGGGCGCTGATTGGTTGGTGAGTCGGACAGGCTTTGTCCCTCGGCGCATTGCTGCAGTCACAACCTGTATTTATATAGCGCCTACAACGGAGCAACACGTGCCAAGGGCAGGCACAACACATACATTTAACACCCAGACACAAAGGGAGCAAGTCAGGCAGGTGACCAAAAGCGTGTTTAAAGAGGCAGGTTTTAAGAAGCATCTTAAACATAGAAACATAGAAAATAGGTGCAGGAGTAGGCCATTAGGCCCTTCTAGCCTGCACCACCATTCAATGAGTTCATGGCTGAACATGCAACTTCAGTACCCACTTCCTGCTTTCTCGCCATAACCCTTGATCCCCCGAGTAGTAAGGACTTCATCTAACTCCTTTTTGAATATATTTAGTGAATTGGCCTCAACAACTTTCTGTGGTAGAGAATTCCACAGGTTCACCACTCTCTGGGTGAAGAAGTTTCTCCTCATCTCGGTCCTAAATGGCTTACCCCTTATCCTCAGACTGTGACCCCTAAAGCAGGAAAGAGAGAGGTGTTTAGGGAGGGTGTTCCCGAGCTTGGGGCCCAGGCAGCTGAGGGCACGGCCACCCCTGGTGGAGCGATTCTAATGAGGGATGGTCAAGAGGGCAGAATTTGAGGAGCACAGACGTCTCGTGGGGTTGTGAGGCTGAAAAAGAGGGATTTGTAAATGGGGAGGAGAATTTTGAAATCGAGGCGGTGTTTAACCGGGAGCCAGTGTAGGTCAGCGAGCACAGGGGTAATGGGTGATCGGGTCTTGGTGCGAGTTAGGACACGGGCTGCTGAGTTTTGGATGACCTCAAGTTTACGTAGAGTAGAATGTGGGAGGCCAGCCAGGAGTGTGTTGGAGCAGTCAAGTCTAGAGGTAAGAACATAAGACATAGGAGCAGGACTACTCGGGGGATCAAGGGGTATGGCGAGAAAGCAGGAAGGGGGTACTGAAGTTTCATGTTCAGCCATGAACTCATTGAATGGCGGTGCAGGCTAGAAGGGCTGAATGGCCTGCTCCTGCACCTATTTTCTATGTTTCTATGACTAGGCCATACGGCCCCTTGAGCCTGCTCCGCCATTCAATAAGATCGTGACTGATCCGATCATGGACTCAGCTCCACTTCCCTGCCTGCTCCCCATAACCTCTTATCCCTTTATCGTTAAGAAACTGTCTATTTCTGTCTTAAATTTATTCAATGTCCCAGCTTCGCAGATCTCTGAGGCAGTGAATTCCACAGATTTACAACCCTCTGAGAGAAGAAATTTCTCCTCATCTCAGTATTAAATAGGAGGCCCCTCATTCTAAGATCAAGACCTCTAGTTCGAGTCTCCCATCAGTGGAAACATCCTCTCTGCATCCACCTTGTCAAGCACCCTCATAATCTTATAAGTTTTGATAAGATCACCTCTCATTCTTCAAAATTCCAATGAGTAAAGGCCCAACCTACTCAACCTAACAAAGGCATGGATGAGGGTTTCAGCAGCAGAAGAGCTGAGACAGGGGCTGAACCGAGGTGGAAAAGGCAGTTTTAGTTATGCTGCAGCTATGTGGCTCAACTCATTTCAGGGTCAAATATGACACCTAAGTTGTGAACTGTCTTGTTCACCCTCAGATTGATGCTCGGGAGCAGGATGGAGTCAGTGGTGAGGGAACGCAGTTTGTGGCGAGGACCAAATATAATGGCTTCAATCTTCCCAATACTTGGAGAAAATTTCTGCTCATCCAGTACTGGATGTTGGACAAACAATCTAATTTATAACTACTTTATTTAATTAGTAACTAAACTACATTCAAAAATTAAGTAATAAAATTTGAATAATAGAAAAGAATGAATTAACTAATCAAATAAAAACAGAAAAAGCTGGAAATCTCAGCGGGTCAGGCAGCATCTGTGGAGAGAAGCAGAGCCAACGTTTCAGGTCTGTGACCCTTCCTCAGAACTGGCAAAGGAAACCGGGAGAAGTTTGGAAAGGGAACAAAATATGGGCAGAGATTACGGTCTGAAATTGTTGAACTCGATGTTGGTCCAGAAGGCTGTAAAGTGCCTAAACAAAAGATGAGGTGGTGCTCCTCGAGCTTGCGTTGAGCTGTATTGGAACAGTGTAGGAGACTGAGGATGGAGAGGTCAGAGTGGGAGTGGAGCGGGGAATTAAAGTGACAAGCAACCGGAAGCTCAGGGTCACACTTGCAGACTGAACGGAGATGTTCCGCAAAGCGGTCACCCTATCTGCATTTGGTCTCCCCAGTATACAGGAGCAGCGAATACAGTATGCTAAATTGAAAGAAGTACAAATAAATCGCTGTTTCACCTGGAAAGAATGTTTGGGACAGTGGGAAGGGAGGAGGTAAAAGGGCAGGTATTGCATCTCCTGTGCATGCACGGGAAGGTGCTGTGGGAAGGGAAGGTGTTGCCGGGGGTGACTGCGGAATGGACCAGGGTGTCATGGAGGGAGCGGTCCCTTCGGAATGCTGAGAGGGGAAAGTGTGATTGGTGGCGTGAATGGCGGAGGATAATCCATTGAATGTGGAGGCTGGTGGGGTGAAAGATGTGGATAGAGGATTGGCTAACTAACAGAAAACAGAGTCAGGATAAGTGAGTCATTTTCTGGTTGGGGTGCCACAGGGATTGGTGCTGGGAGCCCAACTATTTGCAATCTATATTAATGACTTGGATGAAGGGACCGAGTGTAATGTAGCCAAGTTTGTTCATGATACACAGATGGGTGGGAAAGCAAATTGTGAGGAGGACACACAAAATCTGCAAAGGGATATAGACAGGCTAAGTGGGCAAAAATTTGGCAGATGGAGTATAATATGGGAAAATGTGAGGTTATCCACTTTAGCAGAAATAATAGAAAAGCAAATTATAATTTAAATGGAGAAAAATTGCAAAGTGCTGCAGGTCAGAAAGACCTGGGGATCCTTGTGCATAAAACACAAAAAGTTAGTATGCAGGAACAGTAAGTGATCAGGGAGGCAAATGGAATGTTGGCCTTTATTGCAAGGGGGATAGAGTATAAAAGCAGAGAAGTCCTGCTACAACTGTACAGGGTATTGGTGAGGCCACACCTGGAGTACTGCGTACAGTTTTGGTCTCCGTATTTAAGGAAGGATATACTTGCATTGGAGGCTGTTCAGAGAAGGTTCACTAGGTTGATTCCGGAGATGAGGAGGTTGACTTATGACGATATGTATAGGCCCAAACTACTCCACCTAAGAACATAAGAAACAGGAACACGAGTAGACCATACGGCCCCTCAAGCCTGCTCCGCCATTCAATAAGATCATGGCTGATCTGATCATGGACTCAGCTCCACTTATCCGCCCACTCCCCTTATCGGTTAAGAAACTCTCTATTTCTGTCTGAAATTCATTCAATGTACCAGCTTCCACAGTTCTCTGAGGCAGGGAATTCCACAGATGTACAATGCTCAGAGAAGAAATTTCCCCTCATCTCAGATTTAAATGGGTGGCCCCATATTCTAAGATCATACCCCCTAGTTCTAGTCTCCCCTATCAGTGGAAACATCCTCTCTGCATCCACCTTGTCAAGCCCCCTCATAATCTTATACGTTTCGATAAGATCACCTCTCATTCTTCTGAATTCCAATGAGTAGAGGCCCAACCTACTCAACCTTTCCTCATAAGTCAACGCCCTCATCCATGGAATCAACCTAGTGAACCTTCTCTGAACTGCCTCCAAAGCAAGTATATCCTTTCATAAATATGGAAACCAAAACTGCACACAGTACTCCAGGTGTGGCCTCACCAATACCCTGTATAACTTTAGCAAGACTAACATGCTTTTATACTCCATCCCCTTTGCAATAAAGGTCAAGATACCATTGGCCTTCCTGATCATTTGCTGTACCTGCATACTATCCTTTTGTGTTTCATGCACAAGTACCCCCAGGTCCCGCTGTACTGCAGCACTTTGCAATCTTTCTCCGTTTAAATAATAACTTGCCTATAGGTTGGGCCTTTACACATTGGAGTTCAGAAGAATGAGAGGTGATCTTATCGAAATGTATAAGATTATGAGGAGGCTCGACAAGGTGGATGCAGAGAGGATACTTCCAATCATCGGGGAAACTAAAACTAGGGAACATAGAAACATAGAAAATAGGTGCAGGAGTAGACCATTCGGCCCTTTGAGCCTGCACCACCATAAGGGGCCATCCATTTAAAACTGAGATGAGGAGAAATTTCTGCTGAGGGTTGTAAATCTATGGAATTCTCTGCCCCAGGGAGCTGTGGAGGCTGGGTCATTGAATATATTTAAGGTGGAGATAGACAGATTTTTGAGCGATTAAGGGAGTAAAGGGTTATGGGGAGAGGGCAGGGAAGTGGAGTTGAGTCCATGATCAGATCAACCATGATCTTATTGAATGGCGGAACAGCCTCGAGGGGCCAAATAGCCTACTACTGCTCCTATTCTTATGTTATGTTCTTTATAAGGGGAACCCTATCATGAGAGCAGAAGTGCGGGAAATAGAACGGACACTGTCGAGGGCCATGTTAGCTATGATGGGGGGGAATCCTCGGATGAGGGAAAAGGAAGACATGTCAGAGGCACTAGTGTGGAAGGTGGCATCAGAGCAGATGCGATAGAGACGGAGAAACTGGGAGAATGGAATGGAGTCCTTACAGGATGCGGGTGGAGGAAGTGTAGTCCAGGTAGCTGGGAGTCGGTGGGCTTATAGTGAATGTTTGTCAATAGTCTATCCTCAGCAATGGAGACGGAGAAGTCGAGGAAAGGAAGGGAACAGTCGGAGATGGACCATGTGAAGGTGAGGGAAGGGTGGCAATTGGATGCAAAGCGAATGAAATTTTGTAGTTTAGGGTGAAAGCAGGAGACGGCATCGATGCAGTTGTTAATACGGATTATTTTCCCTTCAATCTGTTTCAGCGAATTCCCTGATACACGAACACTTTTAGTCTTCGCAACATAAGACCTTTATTAAAGATTCTCCGGCCGGGACTTGTTAAGATAAAGGGAACACTCTCGATTTGAGCCTGTCCACCTCTCTCTTGACAAGTCCCGTAACAGTACAAAAGCTCAATATTTATACATTGTTACAGCAGAACATATTTGAGTGGCACTCAGTTTATACAATCATTGGTCGACTTCCCCCATAGCATACCCAATTGCAGGCTAACAACTCTCCAAATAGGGCGGGCTCCAGGGACGTGTTTACAGTTTCGCTTTACATAGCATTTCCCTATTTTACGGCTGGTTATAGCAGCCTCTCGTCTGACTCATGCCTGACTTTGCTTTTCGCGTAACTCGTGTTTGACCACAACTCTGAGTAACCCCTTTTTGTGTCGACATTGCAAATATCTCAGCTTGACATTTTTTTTTAAGCTATCTTCCCATGATCCTCTTCAACTGACACATTCACAAAAGCTACCTTCCCATGATCCTCTTCAACTGACACATTCACAACTTCTTCATGCACATTCACATTCTCATTCCCCCCTTTTATCAATCCATGATAACTCTGGTGATTATTCCAGGAGTATCGCATTCAGCCGTTCGCATTCTTGTTCCTCATACCCTTCTTGATCCTCGAGTAAACTTTTAGTCTGTTGAACCAGATTCCGGGAGCTCGTGACTGTAAGAGTTTGCTCCAATTTTGCCATCATTACTTTACAACAGACATTAAAGCAACCAATAATCAGACAACAGGTAACTATTATCATTATGAGAATAACTGCTCCATGCATTAAATAAGATCCCCAGGAGGCTCCAAATAACTAATCCAACCAACTATTTCCTTTCTTTGGGCCCTGCCTGAACTCATCCAGCTGCTTCTTTATGGCGTTAATGGCTTGGGTGATATTGTATGATTCATCGGTAACATGCGTTATGCATTTATCCCCTATGATGGTGCACACTCCTCTTTGTTGGGCCAGCTGATAATCCACGGCATAGCGGGTTTGCTGCGTATACAACCTTAGTTCAGACAGCTCTCGGTTAATGGCATCCAGTCCCTTAGACGTGCTATTTCCCAAAATGGTCAATCCGCAAATAAGGTGGTTCCTATTTTTGGCACTAATTACCCCCGCTGATCCCCCTACAGATAGGGCCCCAAGGAACCCGTAGCCGGGTGATGATCCCAGCGTGATAGGATCCTCCCAATCGGCACAGAACTTCTTGCTGATGGCCCGTGTTACTATCCTTCTCTGGGTATGCTCCCTTTTGGGGCATGGGACAGTGAGTGGTCCTATAGTTCCTACTGCAAAGAGGACCGGGAGGGTCGGTGTTGCTGTCTTGAAGGTGCCGTTGAGGAGGAACACGAATCCTTCCTTAGCTCTATAACACTTTTCGTCAGTGTTGCTAACCCTCGTGAACTGCTTATACCACCAATTGCTAGGTTCCCTTGAATTTGAGCCCGATCCTACCAATTGGTAAGCATCAAACGGGTATGCCAATGTTTCTGAGCTGACATGAGTTCCGTTACACTGACTGCAGATAACTTGCCTTCCTGCGGTCACGTTCAGGCATCTTTGCTCGTTACAGGTACAGGTAAACTGGCCTTTACGCACTCGACAGTGCTGACGGGCACACTGTGTCTACACACAGGTGGCATTCCCGGGGACCAGGGCATATACACACCCCCAGCCTTGTCCTGAGAAGCAAAGCGGGTAGCTTGCAATGTCCGAGCATACCACTCCGTTCTTTCCCTGGGATCCCCTGCACTCAGGATTCATGGAGTCTATTAATTCCACACATCTTCCCGGTATACCCCTTCTATATTCGCCCATTTATCCCTCACTGGGTGCGTCCGAGGTATCTGCCGTATATAAGTCGCGGGGGGTCCACCCAGGGGGGGCCACGAACAGGGCCTCTACTGATTGGGCTAGTGGGTAACACACAGTTCGATTGCCATGCAATTGGGTATGGGTCTGATAAAATAAGTTATCCTGTAGCCCTTCTAGTTCTGCTAGGTAGCACAATTATACCTGCTAGCTTACACATGCTTAAATAATTTTAGACGATACTATACATTAGTTAACAATAAGATAAGGACAAATCAAAAACAGCTAAGTCTGTTCGTTCCTTTCTCCTGCCGTTTTTCTTCCTGCCCTAAGGATGTGGTTTATTCAGCTATGGAGGAGAGGAAGTCTGGAACAGAAACAAGGGTTAGGACGACCAGTGAGAGGCTCATTATGAAGTAATAAGTTTAGAGTGGTGCAGGTGAACCCAGGCGCTTCTCCCCTCAACCTCAGCTGCAGTGGGGGTAGTGAGTAACACCTGAAAAGACCCCTCCCATCGTGGCTCTAATCCCTTTCGAATCCATTTCTTAATCAGGACATATTTCCCTGGTGCCACGAGGGACAATTCGGGTAAAACTGGGAGGTCAAGGTGAGCCTCTCGAACCTGGTTGTGAGCTAGTCGCAGAGCCTGAGTCAGAGAAAGAACATAGGTGGTCATCAGTCAAGCTGGGATACCATATCTAGGAACAATTTCCCTCATTAACACCTTAACAACAGTTTGAGCCTTATTGTCCAGGGTAGGGTAAGCCTCAATCCATCTGCTAAACACATCTACTATTACCAACACATATTTGTAACACTGAACTTTTTGCAACTCAATGTAGTCCAACTGCAATGTCTCAAAGGGACCTTCTGGTAGGGGCGTCTTACCCCAATCACAGGGGACTCCCTTCCCTGGATTATGCTGTTGGCAAACAAGGCAGCGACTATGATGTTCTGGGCCAACGCCTGGAGTCTAGGGTGCCACCAAGTAGCCAAAAGTGTGTCACTCGTGGTCCTTGCTCCACAATGAGTAGCAAAATGCATACATTCAATAACCCATAGAGCCAACTCATCAGACATGCAAGTCTGTTCCGCGGGAGTGGTCCAGAGTTTAGAAACATTGTCATAAGTACATCCATAATCTTTCCACAACAGTTTATCTTTTTCAGGAGCGTCCTCCTGTGCTTTAATGACATCTTGGATGGTTGGCATTGGTTTTTCCGAGGCTAACTTATCCTTTGCAGGATTTTTAGTTTGACTCATCATTCTAGGCACCACCATTTGTTGTCCGCAAGAGGCCTGTTTAGCCTCTCTGTCAGCACAGTGGTTCCCTATATCAACCGGAGACTTTCCGATGGTGTGGGCGGTACACTTGACAATGGCAATACGCTTGGGGAGCATGAGGGCTTGCAACAAATCAGATACTAGTTGCCTATGGGATATCTCATTCCCCTGTGAGGTTAGGAATCCCCTGTTTTTCCATAATTGTCCGAAATCATGGGCTACCCCAAAGGCATACCTAGATATAGGTTTAGATATTGATTTTGAGGTCTTTGGCCAAGATACAGGCTCGGGTGAGGGAGAATAGTTCAGCTTGTTGGGCAGAATAGGCGGTTTCCAAGACCTGATTCTCCTGGTTTACTATGGCGTATCCTGAGATTCGTGTACCTTCTGGATCAATAGAAGAACTTCCGTCAACATACATAATACAGTCTGGGTCTTCCATTGGTACATCAACTAAATCTTCCCTGACCGACGAGGCCTCTTGAATTAAAGATAAACAATCATGACTGGGTTCTTCCTCATCTTGGGGTGGCTCAGTAAGAAAACAGGCCGGATTAATGGCAGTACAGTGCCGAAAGGTCAGCTTAGGATTATTCAGTCGGTAGATCTCATATCTGCTTTGCCTGGCCATGGTAAGGTGTTGAGTCTTCAGTTGGCTCAGGAGGGCAGCTACGGAGTGAGAGGTGTTAAGACAACGGTAGCACAGTCTTTCAGGATTGTACAATACAGTTGAAAGGGCCGGTCATAGAGGGGCCGGCCCAAAGCCGGAGCTTGCAGCAGGGCTGTCTTTAGTTCCTTAAAGGCTTGGACGTCTGCGGTTTCTATTTCAAAGCTGCCTTCCTTATTTGTATACGGGGTGAGGTGCTTGGTCATCAGGGCAACATTAGGGATCCAGGATCTGCAGTAATTGATCATCCCCAACCACTGTCCCATTTGTTTAGCCGTGCGAGGGACTGGAAACTGGCAAATCGGTTCGTCATCCGGGGAGGTTCTCTGTACAATCAAGCTCCGTAATCGGGGGACGGTTGGCCAAAGGGGTTGTTCTGGGAGAAGTTAGTGTAAGATCCCTGTCCTCTCCCCCCTTGCCCCCCTCCTCTTCCTCCTCTTCCTCTTTCGTGCCGACGGGAGGGACACTCTCTACTCCAATGTCCTTCTTGCCCACAATTAAAGCATCCATCTCGTCTTTCCCAGCCCCGACCTCTTCCCATACCAGGCCGGGGACAGTAGGGCGGTCTGTAATTAGCAGGGCCCGGGCCGTTTGGGTGTTCAGTATAACTGTATCCTTGCTTATCTACCCAACCCTGCACGCAACACTGCGGTTCCATCTGGTATCCCCTTGGGTTGGGTTTTGGTCCTTCCACCCGAGACGGCTCTTCCTTTCTAGTCACGTATTCAGTCTTGACCCGGGTTGGGGGCGCACCTCCCCCCTCTCCTT
Source organism: Pristiophorus japonicus (assembly GCF_044704955.1). Taxonomy (NCBI): domain Eukaryota; kingdom Metazoa; phylum Chordata; class Chondrichthyes; family Pristiophoridae; genus Pristiophorus; species Pristiophorus japonicus. Next base: position 329,284,588 of record NC_091979.1, read on the forward strand.
TCTTTTCCTGTCAATAATATTTAACCGCCCTTTCCATCTGGGCTTTACTGTTATCTGCCCAATTCATATTATTTGTCCGGATAGCGTGAGCAATCGAATAGGGCAGGCACTGAAGTAGGATAGCGCAGAATTGAGGTGAATTATCCCCTGCCCTGAAGGTATTATCTCCTGATTGGCTTCCGTATATTTCAATAAATCTTTCCATGAATTCATCGGCAGTTTCTTCTCGTTTGGGTTTAGTTTCTAACACTGCGGCCATACTGATGGGCTTCTGAAGGTTCTTGCTGAGAGCATTAAAGATCGCGTCTAGGCGATCCTGGGCATTATTAGGGTGAGCAGTCACTAATGCATCATGGGTGGCTCGCCCCAAATTTTCTAAGAACCGGACGTGTTCGGTCGGGCTCAGGGTCTGCTGCACTAAGGACCACAAGTCTCTTGATTCCGCATTATAAACTGAAATAGTAGTTCGAAGATGATCTATAAACTTGACAGGTTCTTTTTTTTCTGATCTGGTATGGTGGCCAGAAGGGCCATAATTTAGTTCGGTTTCCAGGGCACATAGACATCTATGGTGGGGTGGTCTGCAGCTTGTTGTGCATCAGGGTTTGGCATTGGTCGGACTGGGAATTGGTGTCGGGGCTTTGGGATGGGGGTGTCAATCTTGGAAGGCATTTCTAGGTCGGAGGATGGTTCGGAGCTGTCTGACTGCTCGACACCTCCGCGTCTCGATCGGCGGGAGTGTTTGCTATGCCTTTCACAACTGGGACTGGTAGTTTGACTAGAGGATTTACGGGACTGTCTGTGATGTCGAGATATAGTTCTGCCCTTCCGAGTGTGAGATCTGGTCCTCTCAGCTATATTGCCTGTGAACTGGGGATCTGAATCACTATCAGAGGATGAGGAGTCCGTTTGTCGCTTCGTTGGTGTGGGGTTACATTTATCTTTAACTCCTCTCGCCGGAGTGTAAGGTGGAGGGGGATGGGAAGAGGGCTGGGGCAAGGGGTCAGGGGCTGCGGAAGGCGCCGTTGGGCGCCGAGTCAGTGTCCATTCATCAATTTCATCATCAGCCTCGGTCAACGCAAAGCCAACCATTCGACTATGTAGTCTATTGGTACCCTTCTCAGAAGTCCCAGGGGAACTCTTAGTACGTTTCTCGTGCGCGCACTCTTTCTTTAAAACGTCTACAGTTTTAACATGTCCTCCTTCTGTCAAGGAGAGTCCTAGTTTAGTGGCGTTTTCCTGCCAGCTTGACAGAAGGGACTCATCTTTCAGCTTTTGACAGTACTGTCTCCATTTGGCTATTAAATCCTTTTTTAACCACCGGGACCATGTATTTTTTTTTACTCAACAAACCTATCCTTTGTGCATTTCCTGGCTCCGTAACTTATCATCCGAATATACGTAATTCAATAAGGTTCACACTCTTAAACTTCCCACATACAGGACAACACTACGAAGGGTTAAAAAAACTTTCACTGTTTGAAAAAGTGGGTGGGGCTAAAACAAACCACAACTCCGTGGTTTCCTACACAGGCTTCCTTATCCACAGTAAAAATCACACAAGCATTTCTCATTTAAAACAGACGTTCACAAGAGCCTCTCTTCTTTCCTATTAACTGTTTTGGCCGGCTCTATTTTTGGATCCATGACTTTTCAGGGAATTCGTAGTTTTATCTAAATTACCCATCCTTGTGTCGCCGCACGTTGGATCAGGGTCCTAATTAGTCCTGATTGTCCCCACGTCGCCCTGTGGTGGTTTCAGTTATCTTACCCAGAGCCTAGGCGGACCAAGTGATATACAAGATCAACGCCGTACCTGGCGTAAGTACAATTTAAAATTTACACAGTCCCGCGTAGTCCCGCAGCTTAATTTTACGTAATTCCCTAACCTCCGCGTTTCCCTACGCGGTTCGCGCGATTCTCTATCCCTCCGTGTCGCCGCACGGTTTTCCTGTTCGTGTCGCCGCACGGTAATCCTTACTTAATTTATTCTAGGTTCCAGATTTAAATCCAATCAGTGCCTAGACGGGCCAAGTGATATACAAGGTCGACATCACACCTGACTTGGACACTTATTTCCTAAGTTTAGAAAGTATTCGCCAGATTGACCTGGATCTTGTTCAGACACCACCTGAGAACCAGCGAGTGGCTAAACTTTCCTCAGACTTTTGAAACCGGAGGAAACTGGAGCAGTATTGAAATTATACTTACTCCAGTGGCCATTTTCCTCTCGTCTCGTCCAAGGCTAGTCTGGCTCTTAATTCGCAAGTTTTCGGCAGTCGTCCGTTGAGATCCCACTTCTGACACCAAATGTAGATACTGGATTCTTTTCCCTTCAATCTGTTTCAGCGAATTCACTGACACACGAACACTTTTAGTCTTCGCAACATAAGACCTTTATTAAAGATTCTCCAGCCGGGAACTATTAAGATAAAGGGAACACCCTCGATTTGAGCCTGTCCACCTCGCTCTTGACAAGTCCCGTAACAGTACAAAAGCTCAATATTTATACATTGTTACAGCAGAACATATTTGAGTGACACTCAGTTTATACAATCATTGGTCGGCTTCCCCCATAGCATACCCAATTGCAGGCTAACAACTCTCCAAATAGGGCGGGCTCCAGGGACGTGTTTATAGTTTCGCTTTACATAGCATTTCCCTATTTTACGGCTGGTTATAGCAGCCTCTCGCCTGACTCATGCCTGACTTTGCTTTTCGCGTAACTCGTGTTTGACCACAACTCTGAGTAACCCCTTTTTGTGTCGACATTGCAAATATCTCAGCTTGACTTTTTTTTTTAGCTATCTTCCCATGATCCTCTTCAACTGACACATTCACAACTTCTTCATGCACATTCACATTCTCACAGTCATCAATGTACCGGAAAAAGAGGTGAGGGAGGGGACCCGAGTAGGACTGGAACAATGAATGTTCCACATATCCCTGTCGAAAAGGCAGGCATAGCTAGGACCCATGTGGGTTCCCATAGCAACACCTTTAATTTGGAGGAAGTGAGTCGAGATAAAGGAGAAGTTGCTCAATGTGAGAACAAGTTCGGCCAGGAGGAGGAGGGTGGTAGATGGGGACTGGATGGGCCTCTGCTCGAGGAAGAAGCGGAGCGCCCTCAGGCCATCCTGGTGGGGGATGGAAATGTAGAGGGATTGGACATCCATAGTGAAAAGGAGACGGTTGGGGCCGGGAAATTGTTAAAGTGACAGAAGAGTCATGGATGTAGGTGGGAAGAGATTGGACAAAGGGAGAAGAAATAGAATCAAGATAGGAAGAAATAGGTTTTGTGGGGCAAGACCAGGCTAAAACGATGGGTCTACCGGGGCAGTCCTGTTTGTGGATCTTAGGAAGGAGGTAGAAGTGGGCTGTGTGGGGCTGGGAATCGATGAGATTGGTGGCCGTGGAGGGAAGATCTCCAGAAGAAATTAGGTCAATGACCTTCTGGGAAAAGATGGCTTGATGTTCGGTGGTGGGATCATGGTCCGGGGGAGGTAGGAGGAAGTGTCAGAGAGTTGCCAATCAGCCTCTGCAAGGTAAAGGTCAGTTCGCCAAACAACAACAGTGCCACCCTTGTCAGCAGATTTAATGACAATGTAAGGGTGCTGCAAGTTCAGAGGGAGGGAGGTTGGAGTGAGTGCAGATGGCTGATGTCGCATTGGCAGTTCACAATGAAGTGGTCTAGAGAGGGTAAGAGGCCAGAGGGAGGGGTCCAGGTAGAATGAGAATTCTGAAATCAGGAGAAAGGGTCAGCTGTGCAGGGGGAAGACTCCTGGCTGAAGAAGTGGGCACAGAGGTGAAGGCAGCGGAAAAAGAGCTCAGCATCGTGCCGAGCTCGAAATTCATTGAGGTGGGGGCATAAGGGGATAAAGGTGTTGGGAGGAAGGGGTTTCAGTTCATGGGACACTGGCACCAGTACTAGGGAAAGAGGGAACTGTTCCGTTGGGATGGGCTGCAGTGTCCTAGCGAATCGAATAACTAGGGCAGTAGATAGGGTTTTAAACTAATGAAGTGGCGGGGTGGGAGGTTTCAGGAAAGAGTACATTTAAAAGCAGCAAAAGAAATGTCAAGTCTCTAGAGCAGAGTTTTGGGTAAAAATAAGCCGAGTGGATCAGGAAGGGACAGAGAAATTAACAAAGGTAATAAGGCTTCAGTGACTAAGGTGACATCAGGGAAGACTAGAAATAAGTTAAATCTAAAGGCACTATATCTGTGCACAAAGCATCCGCAACAAAATGTTTTTTAAAAATTCGCTCATGGGATATGGGCGTTGCTGGCAAGGCCGGCATTTATTGCCCATCCCTAATTGCCCCTTGAGAAGGTGGTGGTGAGCCACTGCCTTGAACCACTGCATTGATCAATTTAATAGGTTTGATCTAGTAGCCATTAAGGAGACGTGGTTGAGAACTAAATATTCCAGAATACTTAACTTTTAGAAGAGATAGGCAAAATGGAAAAGGAGGAGGTGTAGCCCGTATAATAAAGGATGGGATAAAGACAGCTGAGAGAAAGGATCTTAGCTCGGAAAATCAAGAAATAGGATCAGTTTGGGTGGCGCTAAGAAACAGCAAGGGGCAGAAAACATGGGTGGGAGTTGTTTACCAGGCCCCCCAAACAGTAGTTGTAAAGTAGGGCAGAGTATAAATCATTAATCTACATATAGACTGGGCAAACCAAATCTGCAGTAATAGTGTGGAGGACGATTTCATGGCATGTGTACAAGATAGTTTTCCAGATCAGTATGTTGAGGAACCAACTGGGGAACAGGCTGCTTTAGACCTAGTATTGTGCAATGGGAAAAGGGTCATTAATAAGCTTGTAGTAAAGGAGCCTTTAGGGAAGAATGACCATAATAATGGAGCCAAAAAGAGCAGTAAGCCTGAGGATTGGGAGGGGTTTAGAATTCAGCAAAGGAGAAATAAGAATTTGATAAAGGGAGAATAGAATCTGAGAGTAAACTAGACATAAAAACAAACGGTGAAAGCTTTTATAGGTATGTAAAAAAAAAAAAGATTAGAGAAAGTAAATGCGGGTCCCTCACAGGCTGAGACAGGAGAAATTATAATGGGGAATAAGGAAATGGCAGATAAATTAAACAACTACTTTGTGCCTGTCTTCGCAGAAGACTCAAAAAACCTCCCTGAAATAGTGAAGTATCAGGGGTCTAGTGAGAATGAAGTACTGAAAGATATTGGTATTACTAAAAAAAAGTACTGGAATAATGAATGGGACTAAAAGCCAATAAATCCCCTGGACCTGGTGGCCTACATCCTAGGGGTTTGAAAGAGGTTGCTTTAGAAATAGTGGATGCATTGGTTGTCATCTTCTCAAATTCCATAGATTCTAGAACAGTTCCCATGGATTGGAGGGTAGCTGATGTAACCCCAATATTTGCTTTTTGTGGTATACATCAATGATCTAGACTTGAATATAGGGGCTATGATTAAGAAGTTTGCAGATGATACAAAAATAGGCTGTGTGTTTGATAATGAAGAAGAAAGCTGCGGACTGCAGGAAGATATCGATCAACTGGTCGGGGGGCAGAACAGTGGCAAATGGAATTTAATCTGGAGAAGTGTGAGGTAATGCATTTGGGAAGGGCTAACAAGGAAAGGGAATACACAGTAAATGGTAGGACATTGAGAAGTGTAGAGGATCAAAGGGATGTGGGAGTGCATGCCCACAGATCCCTGAAGGTAGCAGGCCAGGTAGATAAGGTGGTTAAGAACGCATATGGAATGTGTTACACCCATAATAAATGGTCAGACCGAGAACTGTGTGTAATGAGCAAGTGTGACCTTACCTCCTTTATTATAGTTCCAGAATGCAGGTACCTCGTGGGTGGCCTGCTTATATACTGTGCTCCCAAGGAATGCTGGGATCCCTTGGGACTCCCAACAGGTGGGCCCTCTGGTGGACAGGTGTGATGCAGGTTACAAGGGGTTAAATACATAACAGAATGCTTGCCTTTATTAGCTGAGGCATAGAATATAAGAGCAGGCAGGGAGGGGGTTATGCTTGAACTGTATAAAACACTAGTTAGGCCACAGCTGAAGTACTGTGTACAGTCTGGTCACCGCATTACAGGAAGGATGTGCTTGCACTGGAGAGGGTACAGAGGTGATTTACGAGGATGTTGCCGGGTGTGGAGAATCTTAGCTATGAGGACAGATTCGATAGGCTGGGGTTGTTTTCCTTGGAACAGAGGAGGCTGAGGGGAGACCTTATTGAGGTGTACAAAATTATGAGGGGCCTAAATATAGTGGATAGAAAGGGCCTATTTCCCTTAGCAGAGGGGTCAACAACCAGGGGGCATAAATTTAAAGTAAATGGTAGAGGGAATTTGAGGGGAAATTTCTTCACGCAGAGGGTTGTGGGGGTCTGGAACTCACTGCCTGAAAGGGTAGTAGAGGCAGAAACTCTACCACATTTAAAAAGTACTTGGATGTGCACCTGAAGTACCGTATCCTGCAGGGCTACGACTTAGAGCTGGAAAGTGGGATTAGGCTGGATTGCCTCTTGTTGGCCGGCGTGGACACGATGGGCCGAAATGGCCTCTTTCCATGCTGTAAACTTCTATGATTCTATTTAAGAAAGGAGGGAGAGAGAAAATGGGGAACTACAGACCAGTTAGCCTGATATCAGTAGCATGGGGAATGCTGGAATCTATTATTAAGGAGGTGGAAACAGGGCATTTAGACAATAAGATTGGGCAGAGTCAACATGGATTTATGAAAGGGAAATCATATTTGACAAATCTGTTTTTTGAGGTTGTAACGAGCAGAATAGATAAGGGAGAACCAGTGGATGGGGTGTGTTTGGATTTTCTGAAGGCATTTGAGAAGTTGCCACACGAGGTTATTGAACAAAATTAGGGCTCATGGGATTGGGGGTAAAATAATAGCATGGATTGAGGATTGGTTAACGGAGAGAAAACAGAGGGTAGGAATAAACGGGTGATTTTCGGGTGGGCAGGCTGTAACTGGTGGGGTACCGCAAGGATCGGTGCTTGGGCCCCAGCTATTCACAATCTCTATCAATGATTGGGATGAAGGGACCCAATGTAACACAGGTTGAGCCTCTCTAGTCGGGCACCCTTGGAGCCTGACCAGTGCCGGAACAGAGAATTTTCCAGACCACAGGAGATTACGCAGACCCCAGATTTAAAAATCCCATTGCCAGCAAAGTTTCCGGGCAGGTTTCTGCTCCATTCACTGGAATCCAGGTCAGGGTCCAGTTGACATGAGGTGCCATGCAGCTGTTGCCTAGAGCTCACCGTTAGAAAAAGCAAAACCAAACCACACAGAGGCATTACAGTTAAACAAGAATAAAGTGTACTGCTGACCTTGTCCTCATCCTCCCCGCCGCTTCCAGGTGGGGGGCGGCACACTGTGTCCCGGGAAAGGGGGAGGGGCGTCCTGTGTCCCGAGGGGGAGGGGCGTCCTGTGTCCCGAGGGGGAGGGGCGTCCTGTGTCCCGGCGGGGAGGTGCAGACAGTGTCCTGGGGGGGGCACACACGCTGTGTCCTGTGCCCCAGGGCCAGCCGCTGCCCCCCCCCCCCCCCGCCAGTTGGATCGGCGCGGAGAGGGAGTCAACCGAGGTGCCGAAGCTGGGCCTGAAATGCTGCGCGACGATCCGGCCGCGTGCTGTGCCGAAGCCCACTGCGCAGCATTTCAGGCCCAGCTTCAGCTGCAGTGCTCCTCGCTCCCTCTCCGACCCGACCGGGGGGGTGGGAGCGGCCAGCCCCAGGACACAGCGCGCTGACCCGGCCTCGGAGGGAGTACCAGAGGTGACGGGGGAAGAGGAGGTGACGGGGGGGGGGGGGAGAGAGAGAGAGGAGGTGACGGGGGGGGGGGGGGGGGGGGAAGGAGGTGACGGGGGGGGGGGGGAGGAGGTGACGGGGGAGAGGAGGTGACGGGGGGGGGGAGAGGAGGTGACGGGGGGGGGAGGAGGTGACGGGGGGGGGGGGGGGAGGAGGTGACGGGGGGGGGGGAGAGGAGGTGACGGGGGGGGGGGGGGGGAGGAGGTGACGGGGGGAGAGGAGGTGACGGGGGGGGGGGAAGGAGGTGACGGGGGGGGGGGAGGAGGTGACGGGGGGAGAGGAGGTGACGGGGGGGGGGGGGGGGAGGTGACGGGGGAGAGGAGGTGACGGGGGGGGGAGAGGAGGTGACGGGGGAGAGGAGGTGACGGGGGGGGGGGAGAGGAGGTGACGGGGGGGGGAGGAGGTGACGGGGGGGGGGGGAGGAGGTGACGGGGGGGGGGGGGGGGAGAGGAGGTGACGGGGGGGGGGAGAGGAGGTGACGGGGGGGGGGGAGGAGGTGACGGGGGGGGGGGAGAGAGGAGGTGACGGGGGGGGAGGAGGTGACGGGGGGGGGGAGAGAGGAGGTGACGGGGGGGGAGGAGGTGACGGGGGGGGGGGGGGGGGAGAGAGGAGGTGACGGGGGGGAGGAGGGGGGGGGGGGGTGGAGGAGGGGGGGGGGGGGGTGGAGGTGGGGGGGGGGGGGTGGAGGTGGGGGGGGGGGGGGGGTGGAGGTGGGGGGGGGGGGGAGGTGGGGGGGGGGAGGAGGTGACCGGGGGGAGAGGAGGTGACGGGGGGGGGGGAGGAGGTGACGGGGGGGAGAGGAGGTGACGGGGGGGGGGGAGGAGGTGACGGGGGGGAGAGGAGGTGACGGGGGGGGGGAGGAGGTGACGGGGGGGAGAGGAGGTGACGGGGGGACGGGGGGGGGGGGGGGAGAGGAGGTGACGGGGGGGGAGGAGGTGACGGGGGGGAGAGGAGGTGACGGGGGGGGGGAGAGGAGGTGACGGGGGGGGGAGGAGGTGACGGGGGGGGGAGGAGGTGACGGGGGGGGGGGAGGTGACGGGGGGGGGGGGGGAGAGGAGGTGACGGGGGGGTGGAGAGGAGGTGACGGGGGGGGGGAGAGGAGGTGACGGGGGGGGGAGGAGAGGAGGTGACGGGGGGGGGGGGGGGAGGTGACGGGGGGGGGAGAGGAGGTGACGGGGGGGGGGGAGGAGGTGACGGGGGGGAGAGGAGGTGACGGGGGGGGAGAGGAGGTGACGGGGGGGGGGAGGTGACGGGGGGGGGGAGGTGACGGGGGGGGGGGGAGAGGAGGTGACGGGGGGGTGGAGAGGAGGTGACGGGGGGGGGGGGAGAGGAGGTGACGGGGGGGGGGGAGAGGAGGTGACGGGGGGGGGGGGGAGGAGGTGACGGGAGGGGCGGGGGAGAGGAAGTGGCGGGGGAGAGGAGGAGCAGCTAGCCCCGGGACACGGTGCGCTGACCCCGCCTCGGAGGGAGTACCGGAGGTGACGGGCGAGAGGAGGAGCGGCTAGCCCCGGGACACAGCGCGGGTCGCGACCCCTCGCCGGGAATGATGCCGGACTAACCTGAATATCCAAGTTGCTGATGACATAGCACGCTGACCCGGTGGGAATGAAAGTTGTGAGGAGGATGCAACGAGAATTCAAGGGGCTATATAGACAGTCTGAGTGAACGGGTAAGAACATGGAATATAATGTGGAGAAATGTGAAGTTATCCACTTTGGTAGGAAAAATAGAAAAGCAGAGTATTTTTTAAATGGTGAGAGATTGTGAAATGTTGGTGTTCAGAGGGACCTGGGGGTCCTTGTACACCAATCACTGAAAGTTAACACGTAGGTACAGCAAGACATTAAGAAAGCAAATGGTATGTTGGCCTTTATTACAAGATGATTTGAGGATAAGAGTAAAGACGTCTTACTGCAATTATACAGGGCCCTGGTGAGACCACACCTGGAGTATTGTGTACAGTTTGGGTCTCCTTACCTAAGGAAGGATATACTTGCCATGGAGGGAGTGGAACAAAGGTTCACCAGACTGATTCCTGGAATTGGGGGCGGGTGTTGCCCTATGAGGAGAGATTGAGCAGACTGGGCCTATATTCCCTGGAATGTAGCAGAATGAGAGGTGACCTCATTGACACATGTAAAATTCTTACAGGACTTTACAGGGTGGATGTTACATAAGAACATAAGAATTAGGAACAGGAGTAGGCCATCTAGCTCCACTTACCCGCCCGCTCCCCGTAACCCTTAATGGTTAAAAATCTATCTATCTGTGACTTGAATACATTCAATGAGCTAGCCTCAACTGCTTCCTTGGGCAGAGAATTCCACAGATTCACAACCCTCTGGGAGAAGAAATTCCTTCTCAACTCGGTTTTAAATTGGCTCCCCCGTATTTTGAGGCTGTGCCCCCTAGTTCTAGTCTCCCCGACCAGTGGAAACAACCTCTCTGCCTCTATCTTGTCTATCCCTTTCATTATCTTAAATGTTTCTAAAAGATCACCCTTCATCCTTCTGAACTCCAAGGAGTAAAGACCCAGTCTACTCAATCTATCATCATAAGGTAACCCCCTCATCTCCGGAATCAGCCGAGTGAATCGTCTCTGCACCCCCTCCAAAGCTAGTATATCCTTCCTTAAGTAAGGTGACCAAAACTGCACGCAGTACTCCAGGTGCGGCCTCACCAATACCCTATACAGTTGCAGCAGGACCTCCCTGCTTTTGTACTCCATCCCTCTCGCAATGAAGGCCAACATTCCATTCGCCTTCCTGATTACCTGCTGCACCTGCAAACTAACCTTTTGGGATTCATGCACAAGGACCCCCAGGTCCCTCTGCACCGCAGCATGTTGTAATTTCTCCCCATTCAAATAATATTCCCTTTTACTGTTTTTTTTTCCCAAGGTGGATGACCTCACACTTTCCGACATTGTATTCCATCTGCCAAACCTTAGCCCATTCGCTTAACCTATCCAAATCTCCTTGCAGCCTCTCTGTGTCCTCTACACAACCCGCTTTCCCACTAATCTTTGTGTCATCTGCAAATTTTGTTACACTACACTCTGTCCCCTCTTCCAGGTCATCTATGTATATAGACTGTGTATATGTTTCCCCTGGCTGTGCAGTTTCAGAATAAAGGGGTCGGCCATTTAGGACTGAGATGAGGAGAAATTTCTTCACTCAGAGGGCGGTGAATCTTTGGAATTCTCTACCGCAGAGAGGTGTGGAAGCTCAGTCGTTGAGTATATTCAAGGTAGAGATGGATAGATTTTTGTATATTCGGGGAATCAAGGGCTATGGGGATAGTGCAGGAAAGTGGAGTTGAGATAAAAGATTAGCCACGATCTTATTGAATGGCGGAGCAGGCTCGAGGGGCGATATGACCTACTCCTGCTGCTGTTTCTTATGTTCTTTATTTCTGTAAGGCAGGAGGAGGCTAATTGATGTCCTGTTACCCACTGCTCCATTTTAGGGCCTTTTCTCCTTTCTCACTCGAGACTATCTCAGTTTTTATACATTCGGTTACTCTCATGGACAAGTCCCAGCTCCCCATTCCTTCCTGAGTGCCTCTCCTAGCCTTGGGATCCAGGGAAGGTATTGGGAAAATACCAGTGAGAGAAGTAAGACTAAAAATAATTCAATGGGAGAAATAATTCGCGATTAGTTTGGTGTAATTTTATTTATGTGGCTTTCCAGAAGGCATTAGATAAAGTCCCACATAAGAGAGTGTTATCTAACAGAATTGAGGGCAAATTATTGACCTGGTTAGGGAATTGGCTAAACGGCAGGAGACAGAGAGTAGGGATAATGGGCACGTACAGCAAGGGAAAGATACAGAGCAAAGCTCCCTCTACTCTGTTCCCTCAAATGCTCCCAGGGCAGGTACAGCACAGGGTTAGATACAGAGCAGAGCTCTCTCTACACTGTCCCATTAAGCACTCCCAGGGCAGGTACAGCATGTGATAAATAGAGAATAAAGCGCTCTCTACGTAGTTCTACTAAGAATTCATAGTGCATAAGGGACAGGTTCCTTGAGCAGCATGTAACAGACCAGGGGGCAGGCTATCTTAGATCTGGTCCTGTGTAATGAGCCAGGATTAATAAATAATCTCCGAGTAAAGGATCCCCTTGGAATGAGTGATCATATCAGGGCGAGAACGTTGGATCTCAAACCAGCGAAATGAGCTTAAATAAATGGAGACTACAAAGGTATGAGGACAGAGTTGGCTAAAGTGGACTGGGAAAGTAGATTAAAGTGTAGGACGGTTGATGAACAGTGGTGTACATTTAAGGAGATATTTCACAACTTTCAACAAAAATATATTCCAGTGAGGAGGAAAGGGTGTAAAAGAAAAGATCGCCATCCGTGTTTAGCTAAAGAAATAAAGGACGGTATCCAATTAAAAACAAGGGCATACAAAGTGGCCAAAACTAGTGGGTGGACACAAGACTGGGAAGCTTTTAAAAGCCAACAAAGAATGACTAAAAAACTGATTATGAAAGTAAACTAGCATGAAATATAAAAACAGATAGCAAGAGTTTCTACAGGTATATAAAAAGGAAAAGAGTGGCTAAAGTAAATGTTGGTCCCTTTGAGGACGAGACCGGGGAATTAGTAATGGGGAACATGGAGATGTCAGAAACGCTGATCAAACATTTTGTATCAGTCTTTACGGTAGAGAACACTAAAAATATCCCAACAGTGCATAGTCAAGGGGCTATAGAGGGGGAGGAACCTAACACAAGCACAATCACTAAGGAGCTGGTACTCAGTAAGATAATGGGACTAAAGGCGGATAAATTCCCTGGACCTGATGGCTTGCATCCTAGGGTCTTAAGAGAAGTAGCGGCAGGAATAGTGGATGCATTGGTTGTAATTTACAAAAATTCCCTGGATTTTGGGGAGGTCCCAGCAAATTGGAAAACTGCAAATGTAACATCCCTATTTTTAAAAAAGGAGGCAAAGAAAAGGCAGGAAACTATAGACCAGTTAGCCTAACATCTGTGGTTGGGAAAATGTTGGAGTCCATTATTAAAGAAGCAGTAGCAGGACATTTGGATTTATGAAGGGGAAGCCATGTTTGACAAATTTGCTGGAATTCTTTGAGGGTGTAACGAACAGGGTGGATAAAGGGGAACCAGTGGATGTGGTGTATTTGGACTTCCAGAAGGCATTTGACAAGGTGCCACATAAAATGTTACTGCACAAGATAAAAGTTCACGTGGTTGGGGGTAATATATGTGTAAGGTCGAAGAAGCCCTTATACATGGCCGCCTTTGACCTTACAAAGGCCTTTGACACTGTCAACCGCGAGGGTCTATGGAGCGTCCTCCTCCGTTTCGGCTGCCCCCAAAAGTTTGTCAACATCCTCAGCCTGCTCCACAACGACATGCCGGCCGCGATCCTTACCAACGGATCCATTACAGCCCCAATCAAAATCCAGACCGGGGTCAAACAGGGCTGCGTCATCGCTCCAACTCTCTTCTCAATCTTCCTCGCTGCAATGCTCCACCTCACAGTCGACAAGCTCCCCGCTGGAGTAGAACTAAACTACAGAACCAGTGGGAACCTGTTCAACCTTCGCCATCTCCAGGCCAGGTCCAAGACCACCCCGACCTCTGTCATCGAGCTACAGTACGCGGACGACGCCTGCGTCTGCGCACATACAGAGGCTGAACTCCAGGACATAGTCGACGTATTTACTGAGGCATTCGAAAGCATGGGCCTTACGCTAAACATCCATAAGACAAAGGTCCTCCACCAGCCTGTCCTCACCGAACAGCACTGCCCCCAGTCATCAAGATCCACAGCGCGGCCCTGGACAATGTGGACCATTTCCCATACCTCGGGAGCCTCATCAACAAAAGCAATCATTGATGAGGAGATTCAACACCATCTCCAGTGCACCAGTGCAGCCTTCAGCCTCCTGAGGAAAAGAGTGTTCGAAGACCAGGCCCTCAAATCTGCCACCAAGCTCATGGTCTACAAGGCTGTAGTAATACCCGCCCTCCTGTATGGCTCAGAGACATGGACCATGTACAGTAAACACCTCAAGTTGCTGGAGAAATACCACCAATGATGCCTCCGCAAGATCCTACAAACCCCCTGGGAGGACAGACGCACCAACAGTAGTGTCCTCAATGAGGCCAATATCCCCAGCATCGAAACACAGACCACACTCGACCAGCTCCGCTGGGCAGGCCACACTGTCCGCATGCCTGACACCCAGACACGAGACTCCCAAAGCAAGCGCTCTACTTCAGAACTCCTTCATGGCAAACGAGCCAAAGGTGGACAGAGGAAATGTTACAAGGGCACCCTCAAAGCCTCCCTAATAAAGTCCAACATCCCAACCGACACCTGGGAGTCCTTGGCCAAAGACTGCCCGAAGTGGAGGAAGTGCTTCCGGGAGGGCGCTGAATGCATGCGGAAAACAAGCGCAGGCAGCGGAAGGAATGTGCGGCAAACCTGTCCCACCCTCCCTTACCCTCAACGACTCACTGTCCCACCTGTGGCAGGGACTGTGGCTCTCGTATTGGAATGTTCAGCCACCTAAGGACTCATTTGAAGAGTGGAAGCAAGTCTTCCTTGATTCCGAGGGACGCCTTTGATGATTAGCATGGATAGAGAATTGGCTAACTAACAGAAAACAGAGTCGGGATAAATGGTTCATTCTTGGGTTGCCAATCAATAACTAGTGGGATGCTGCAGGGATCAGTGCTGGGACCCCAACTATTTACAATCTGTATTAATGACTTGGGAAAAGGGTCCAAGTGTAATGTAGCCAAGATGGGAGGAAAAGCAATGTGTGAGGAGGACATAAAAAACCTGCAAAAGGACATAGATAAGCTAAGTGAGTGGGCAAAAATTTGGCAGATGGAATATAATGTTGGAAAGTGTGAGGTTATGCACTTTGGCAAAAAAAAAATCAAAGAGCAAGTTATTATTTAAATTGAGAAAAATTGCAAAGTGCTGCAGTATAGCGGCACCTGCGGGTCCTGGTGCATGAAACACACAGGTTAATTATGCAGGTACAGCAAGTGATCAGGAAGGCCAATGGAATCTTGGCCTTTATTGCAAATGGGATGGAGTATAAAAGCAGGAAAGTCTTGCTACAGTTATATCGGGTATTGGTGAGGCCGCACCTGGAATACTGTGCACAGTTTTGGTTTCCATATTGAAGAAAGGATATACTTGCTTTAGGCAGTTCAGAGAAGGTTCACTCGGTTGATTCCGGATATGAGGGGCTTGACTTATGAGGAAAGGTTGAGAAGGTTGGGCCTCTACTCATTGGAATTCAGAAGAATGAGAGGTGATCTTATCGAAATGTATAACATTATGAGGGGGCTTGACAAGGTGGATGCAGAGAGGATGTTTCCACTGATAGGGAGACTACAACAAGGGGGCATAATCTTAGAATAAGGGGCCACCCATTTAAAACTGAGCAGAGGAGGAATTTCTTCTCTGAGGGTTGTAAATCTGTGGAATTCGCTGCCTCAGAGAGCTGTGGAGGCTGGGTCATTAAATAAATTTAAGACAGAGATAAACAGTTTATTAACCGATAAGGGAATAAAGGATTATGGGGAGCGGGCAGGGAACTGGACCCGAGTCCATGATCGGATCAACCATGATCGTGTTGGGTGGCGGAGCAGGCTTGATGGGCCGTACGGCCTGCTCCTGCCCCTATTATGTTCGTTTGTGCTTATGTTCTACACTCTCATTAGACACTTCCAGGGTAGGTACAGCAAGGGTTAGATACAGAGTAAAACTCCCTCTGCACTGTCCCACCAAACACTCCCAGGGCAGGTACAGCACGGGGTTAGATACAGAGTAAAGCTCCCTCTACACTGTCCCATCAAACACTCCCAGGGCAGGTACAGCACGGGGTTAGATACAGAGTAAAGCTCCCTCTACACTGTCCCATCAAACACTCCCAGGGATGGAACAGCTCGTGTTAGATATAAAGCAAAGATCCATCTACGCTGTCTCAGAAAGTATTCCTAGGGCAGGTGCACCACAGGATAGATCGAGTAAAACTCCCTCTGCACTGTCCCATCAAACACTCCCAGGACAGTTACAGCACAGGTTAGATACAGAGTAAAGCTCCCTCTACACTGTCCCATCAAACAGGGAAGGTACAGCACCGGTTAGATAGAGAAAAGCTCCCTTTATTCCTTCCCGTCAATTACTCCATGGGCCGGTGCAGCACAGTTTAGATGCAGAGTAAAACTTGCTCTGCAATTACCATCAAACACTCCTAGGGCAAATACAGCATGGTTTAGGTACAGAGTAAAGTTCCTAGATATGGCGTAAAGGTCCCTCTACCCTGGTCCGTCAACCATTCCCAATGCAGGTACAGCATGGGTTAGGTAAAGAGTAAATCTCCTTCTGCTCTGTCCTATTAAACATTCCCAGGCAGATACAGCAAGAGTTAGATACAAAGTAAAGCTCCATTACTGTCCCATTAAACACTCCCAGGGATGGGACAGCTCGCGTTAAATACAAAGCAAAGATCCCTCTACATTGTCCTAGCAAGCATTCCCAGGGCAAGTACATCACGGGTTAGATACCGAGGAAAGCTGTCTCTACACTGCCCCACCAAACACTCCATGGGCAGGTACAGCACGGGTTAGATACCGAGGAAAGCTCTATCCGCACTGCTCCTTTAGGGGAGGAGAGAAAGGGGAACCAGTTGAGTGTAGAACTGAACCCAGCCAGAGTCAGCATCTTCAGGGGAGGGGAACCAGTGAGTGTAGAACTGAACCCAGCCAGAGTCAGCATCTTCAGGGGAGGAGAGGGAGGGGAACCAGTGAGTGTAGAACTGAACCCAGCCAGAGTCCACTCCTTGAGGAGAAGGAAGTGTACCAGTGAGTGCAGAGCTGAACCCAGCCAGAATTGGTGGTGAAAACTGGGAGTGGAGGAGAAACAGTCTGGAAATGTGTGTTGATTTGGATTTCAGCCCAGCAGGAGGGACAGTGTGTGGAACAGGGATTTACAGCTTTGGAAGAACAAGAGAGGAAAGAATGTTCCATGGAAACTAGATGTGTCTATTCTGAATTTCTGTCGTGCTTACAGTGATGATTTTTGTTATCTCCTTTTACAGCGTATTAGAAGGGGAGATTTTCAGACAGGAAACAGAAACCAAACATCACGTCAAGATCTGACGGAGTCAATCGTTTCATCAGGACCTGAATATCATTGGCCTTTGAAAGTGGAAGGAGAAGTGTTTGTCTGTTCCGCCTGTGGGAAAAGATTTCAAATATCAGTGTGACTGGAAAAGCACCGAGACACACACAGACCCGAGTGAGTGTTCCAGTGCACTGCCTGTGGAAAGAGCTTTAGCCAGTTACACAGCCTGAAAAAACATCACACCATTCACAGTGGGGAGAAACTGTAATCGTGTTGTGTGTGTGGGCGAGGCTTCAACTGATCGTCCAACCTGGAGAGTCACAAGGATACCCGCACCATGGAGAAACCGTGGAAATGTGGTGACTGTGGGAAAGTATTCAGATCACCGTCTGCGCTAGAAATTCATCGACGCAGTCACACTGGGGAGAGGCCGTTCACCTGCCCCGTGTGTGGGAAGGGATTCACTGGGTCATCCCAACTTGTAGCTCACCGGCGAGTTCACACTGGGGCGAGGCCGTTCACCTGCTCTGAGTGTGGGAAGGGATGTACTCAGTTATCCGACCTGCTGATACACCAGCGAGTTCACACTGGGGAGAGGCCGTTCACCTGCACTGTGTGTGGGAAGGGATTCACTCAGTCAACTCACCTGCTGACACACCGGCGAGTTCACACTGGGGAGAGGCCATTCACCTGCTCTGAGTGTGGAAAGGGATTCACTAATTCATCCCACCTGCTGAAACACCAGCGAGTTCACACTGGGGAGAGACCGTTCACCTGCTCAGAGTGTGGTAAGCGATTCACTCAGTCGTGCAACCTGCAGTCCCACCAGCGAGTTCACACTGGGGAGAGACCGTTCACCTGCTCAGAGTGTGGGAAGCGATTCACTCAATCGTGCAACCTGCAGTCACACCAGCGAGTTCACACTGGGGAGAGGCCTTTCACCTGTTCAAATTGTGGGAAGGGATTCACTCGGTCATCTGACCTGCTGACACACCAGCGAGTTCACACTGGGGACAGGCCGTTCACCTGCTCAGAGTGTGGGAAGGGATTCACTACGTCATCTAACCTGCTGAAACACCAGCGAGTTCACACTGGGGAAAAGCCGTTCACCTGCTCTGAGTGTGGGAAGGGATTCACTACATCATCCAACCTGCTGAAACACCAGCGAGTTCACAAGTGACTGAAGGGGTTGGAATCTGCTGTTATTGCTGCTGTTAATGTTCATTCTGACAGTTGGGGTTTGTTTCTGCTGATATTAATAACCCTATAACTGGGCTGGACTTTAATATTCTGAATATATTGCTGATATATTGCTGATTGTGTGTCCATTTAAGAAACGCTGTGTGTTATCTTGCCCCTTAATTCAGCGACTCTCAACAGAAATTTAGTTTGCAATAAAATTACGAACTTTTACTTTAATCTTAAATTGATCTTTGGTACAAAATCTACAATAGTGTGTGAAAGTTTCCACTGAATAAAATCTCCAATTAGAAAGAGCTTGCTGACAATTCTTACTGACATTACACACAGTGGCCCCTCCATTATCCACCAGAGAGAAGGGGAATGGAAATTGGTGGGGAATCAGTGTCCCCAAATGTTGCCCCTCCCATCTGGTGTAGCAATCCCCTCGGCACGGGAATGGAGACAAGTCCAGACCAAAACTGTGCGCAGTACTCCAGGTGTGGTCTTACCAACGCCCCGTACAGTTGTAGCAGGACTTCCCGACTTTTATACTCCATCCCCCTTGCAATAAAGGCCAGCATTCCATTTACCTTCCTGATTACTTGCTGTACCTGCATGCTAACTTTTTGTGTTTCATGTACAAGGAGCTCCAGATCCCTCTGTACTACAGCATTTTGTAATCGTCCCCATTTAAATAATTTGCATTTTATTTTTCCTATAAAAGTAGATAACCTGACATTTTCTCACATTATCGTCCAACTGCCAGATTTTTGCCCACTCACTGAACCTATCTATATTCCTTTTTAGATTCTTTGCGACCTCCTCACAACTTGCTTTCCCACCTATCTTTGTATCATTAGCAAATTTGGCTTCATTACACTCGGTCCCTTCATCTAAGTCATTAATATAAACTGTAAATAGTTAAGGTCCCAGCACTGATCATCCCTGTGGCAAACCACTAGTTACAGTTTGACAACCGGAAAATGACCCATTTATCCCGACACTCTGTTTGTTTTCTGTTAGTTAGCCAATCCTCTATCCATGCTAATATATTACCCCCAACCCCATGAGCTCTTAGTTTGTGCAGTAACCTTTTGTGTGGCACTTTATCGAATGCTGTCTGGATTTCCTTTATCCACTCCGCTCGTTACATCCTCAAACAACTCCAGCAAATTTGTCAAACATGATTTCCCTTTCATAAAACCAAGCTGACTCTGACTGCAATATGATTTTCTAAATGTCCTGCTACTACTTCCTTATTGATGGACTCCAGATGGTAGGCTAACTGGTCTATAGTTTCCTGCTCTCTGTCTCCCTCCTTTCTTAAATAGGAGTATAACATTTGTGGTTTTCCAGTCCGCTAGGACCTACCAAAATTCCCTGAATTCTGGAGAGATTACAACCAATGCATCCACTATCTCTGCAGCCACTTATTTTAAGACCCTGGGATGCATGTCATCAGGTCCAGGGGACTTGTCCACCTTTAGTCCCTTTAGTTTGAAGAGTACTTTATCTCTAACGATAGCGACTGTTTTAAGACGCCCTCCCTTGTAATAGCTCCTTGATTATCAACTATTGGGATGTTTTCAGTGTCCTCTACCGTGAAGACCAATACAAAATATTTGTTCAAAATCTCTGCTATTATTAATTCTCCAGTCTCATCCTCTAAGGGACCAATGTTTACTTTAGATGCTCATTTCCTTTTTATATACCTGCAGAAGCTCTTACTGTCTGTTGTTATAGTTCTTGCTAGTTTGCTCTCATCTGCTATTTTCTCTGTCTTTATCTTTTTTTTAGTTGTCCTTTGCTGGTTTCTAACAATTTCCCAATCCTCTGGCCTTCCACTGTCCTTCGTAACATTGTATGCCTTTTTATTCAATTTGATACCATCCTTTACTTCCTTAGTTAGCCAGGGATGGTTCATCCTTCTCTTCGCATCTTTATTTCTCACTTGAATAAATCTTTGCTGAGAGTTATGAAATATCTCCTTAAATGTTTGCCACTGCGTTTCTACAGTCTTACCCTTTAACATATTTTCCCAGTCCACTTGGTGTCAGTGACAAGGGTTGGTTTACATCAGACAGGAAGTAATTGGTGTCATGGAATCATAGCAGTTTACAACACAGGAGGCCATTTGGCCCATTGTGTCTGTGTGGCCGAAAGAGAGCTATCCAGTCTAATCCCACTTTCCAGCTCTTGGTCCGTAGCCCTGTAGGTTACGACACTTCAAGTGCATATCCAAGTACTTTTGTAAATGCAATGAGGGTTTCTGCCTCTACTACTCTTTCAGGCAGTAAATTTAGGCTCTGGAGGTAATGATAGGACGGTGTAAAACACGAGTTAGGCCACAGCTAGAGTGCTCACACAGTTCTGGTCACATTACAGGAAAGATGTGATTGCACTAGAGAGGGTACAGAGGAGATTCATGAGGATGTTACCTGGACTGAAGAATTTTAGCTATGAGGAAAGTTTGGATGGGCTGGTGTTTTCTTTGGAATAGAGGTGGCTGAGGGTAGACTTAATTGAGGTGTATAAAATTATGAGGGTCCCAGATGGGAGTGGCTCTCGGTGATGAGAGTCGAGGTGCTCAGCGCCCTCCCGGATGCACTTCCTCCACTTAGGGCGGTCTTTGGCCAGGGACTCCCAGGTGTCGGTGGGGATGTTACACTTTTATCAGGGAGGCTTTGAGGGTGTCCTTGCAACGTTGCCTATGCCCATCTTTGGCGTGGTTTGCCGTGAAGCAGTTCTGAGTAGAGCGCTTGCTTTGGGAGTCTTGTGTCTGGCATGTGAACAATGTGGCCTGCCCAGCGGAGCTGACTAAGTGTGGTCAGTGCTTCAATGCTGGGGATGTTGGCCTGGTCAACAACGTTAATGTTGGTGAGTCTGTCCTCCCAAGGGATTTGCAGGATCTTATGGAGATATCGTTGGTGGTATTTTTTTCAGCGACTTGAGGTGTCTACTATACATGGTCCATGTCTCTGAGCCATACAGGAGGTCAGGTATTACTACAGCCCTGTAGACCATGAGCTTGATGGCAGATTTGAGGGCCTGGACTTCAAACACTCTTTTCCTCCGGCAGCCGAAGGCTGCACTGGAGGCGGTGTTGAATCTCGTCAATGTCTGCTCTTGTTGATAAGAGGCTCCTGAGGTATGGGAAATGGTCCACGTTGTCCAGGGCCGCACCGTGGATCTCGATGACTGGGGGACAGTGCTGTGCGGCGAGGACACCTTTGTCTTACGGATGTTTAGTGTAAGGCCTATGCTTTCGTACGCCTCAGTGAATACATTGACCATGACTTGGAATTCAGCCTCTGTATTTGCGCAGGCGTTGTCCGCGTACTATAGCTCGATGACAGAGGTTGGAGTGGTCTTGGACCTGGCCTTGAGATGACGAAGGTTGAACAGGTTCCCACTGGTTCTGGAGTTCAGTTCCACTCCAGCGGGGAGCTTGTTGAGTGTGAGGTGGAGCAGGGCAGTGAGGAAGACTGAGAGAGGGTTGGGGCGATGACACAGTCCTGTTTGACACCGGTCTGGACGTGGATTGGGTCTGTAATGGATCCGTTGGTAAGGATCACCCACCACCCCTGTGCTCACTGACCAACATTGGCTCCCGGTTAAGCAACGCCTCGATTTCAAAATTCTCCTCCTTGTTTACAAATCCCTCCACGGCCTTGACCCTCCCTATCTGTGTGATCTCCCTCAGTCTCACAACCCCCCCCTCCCCCTGAGACAGCCTCTAATTCTGGCCTTGACCCTCCCTATCTCTGTGACCTTCCCTCCCCCTGAGATAGCCTCTAACTCTGGCCTTGACCATCCCTATCTCTGTGATCCCCCTCCCCCTGAGACAGCCTCTAACTCTGGCCTTGACCCTCCCTATCTCTGTGACCCCCCCTCCCCCTGAGACAGCCTCTAACTCTGACCTTGACCCTCCCTATCTCTGTGACCTCCCTCCCCCCTGAGACAGCCTCTAACTCTGACCTTGACCCTCCTTATCTCTGTGACCTCCCTCCCCCCTGAGACAGCCTCTAACTCTGGCCTTGACCCTCCCTATCTCTGTGACCCCCCTCCCCCTGAGACAGCCTCTAACTCTGGCCTTGACCCTCCCTATCTCTGTGACCTCCCTCCCCCTGAGACAGCCTCTAACTCTGGCCTTGACCCTCCCTATCTCTGTGACCCCCCTCCCCCTGAGATAGCCTCTAACTCTGACCCTCCCTATCTCTGTGACCTCCCTCCCCCTGAGACAGCCTCTAACTCTGGCATTGACCCTCCCTATCTCTGTGACCTCCCACCCCCTGAGACAGCCTCTAACTCTGGCCTTGACCCTCCCTATCTCTGTGACCTCCCACCCCTGAGACAGCCTCTAACTCTGGCCTTGACCCTCCCTATCTCTGTGACCCCTCTCCCCCTGAGACAGCCTCTAACTCTGACCTTGACCCTCCCTATCTCTGTGACCTCCCTCCCCCTGAGACAGCCTCTAACTCTGGCCTTGACCCTCCCTATCTCTGTGACCTCCCACCCCTGAGACAGCCTCTAACTCTGGCCTTGACCCTCCCTATCTCTGTGACCCCTCTCCCCCTGAGACAGCCTCTAACTCTGGCCTTGACCCTCCCTATCTCTGTGACCCCCCTCCCCCTGAGACAGCCTCTAACTCTGGCCTTGACCTTCCCTCCCCCTGAGACAGCCTCTAACTCTGGCCTTGACCCTCCCTATCTCTGTGACCCCTCTCCCCCTGAGACAGCCTCTAACTCTGGCCTTGACCCTCCCTATCTCTGTGACCTCCCTCCCCCTGAGACAGCCTCTAACTCTGACCTTGACCCTCCCTATCTCTGTGACCCCCCTCCCCCTGAGACAGCCTCTAACTCTGGCCTTGACCCTCCCTATCTCTGTGACCCCCCTCCCCCTGAGACAGCCTCTAACTCTGGCCTTGACCCTCCCTATCTCTGTGACCTCCCTCCCCCTGAGACAGCCTCTAACTCTGGCCTTGACCCTCCCTATCTCTGTGACCTCCCTCCCCCTGAGACAGCCTCTAACTCTGGTCTTGACCCTCCCTATCTCTGTGACCTCCCTCCCCCTGAGACAGCCTCTAACTCTGGCCTTGACCCTCCCTATCTCTGTGACCTCCCTCCCCCTGAGACAGCCTCTAACTCTGGCCTTGACCCTCCCTATCTCTGTGACCTCCCTCCCCCTGAGACAGCCTCTAACTCTGGTCTTGACCCTCCCTATCTCTGTGACCTCCCTCCCCCTGAGACAGCCTCTAACTCTGACCTTGACCCTCCCTATCTCTGTGACCTCCCTCCCCCTGAGACAGCCTCTAACTCTGACCTTGACCCTCCCTATCTCTGTGACCTCCCTCCCCCTGAGACAGCCTCTAACTCTGGCCTTGACCCTCCCTATCTCTGTGACCTCCCTCCCCCTGAGACAGCCTCTAACTCTGGCCTTGACCCTCCCTATCTCTGTGACCTCCCTCCCCCTGAGACAGCCTCTAACTCTGGCCTCGCCCCTCCCTATCTCTGTGACCTCCCTCCCCCTGAGACAGCCTCTAACTCTGACCTTGACCCTCCCTATCTCTGTGATCTCCCTCCCCCTGAGACAGCCTCTAACTCTGGCCTTGACCCTCCCTATCTCTGTGACCCCTCTCCCCCTGAGACAGCCTCTAACTCTGGCCTTGACCCTCCCTATCTCTGTGACCTCCCTCCCCCTGAGACAGCCTCTAACTCTGGCCTTGACCCTCCCTATCTCTGTGACCCCCCTCCCCCTGAGACAGCCTCTAACTCTGACCTTGACCCTCCCTATCTCTGTGACCTCCCTCCCCCTGAGACAGCCTCTAACTCTGGCCTTGACCCTCCCTATCTCTGTGACCTCCCTCCCCCTGAGACAGCCTCTAACTCTGGCCTTGACCCTCCCTATCTCTGTGACCTCCCTCCCCCTGAGACAGCCTCTAACTCTGGCCTTGACCCTCCCTATCTCTGTGACCTCCCTCCCCCTGAGACAGCCTCTAACTCTGGCCTTGACCCTCCCTATCTCTGTGACCTCCCTCCCCCTGAGACAGCCTCTAACTCTGGCCTTGACCCTCCCTATCTCTGTGACCCCCCTCCCCCTGAGACAGCCTCTAACTCTGGCCTTGACCCTCCCTCCCCCTGAGACAGCCTCTAACTCTGACCTTGACCCTCCCTATCTCTGTGACCTCCCTCCCCCTGAGACAGCCTCTAACTCTGGCCTTGACCCTCCCTATCTCTGTGACCTCCCTCCCCCTGAGACAGCCTCTAACTCTGGCCTTGACCCTCCCTATCTCTGTGACCCCCCTCCCCCTGAGACAGCCTCTAACTCTGGCCTTGACCCTCCCTCCCCCTGAGACAGCCTCTAACTCTGGCCTTGACCCTCCCTATCTCTGTGACCTCCCTCCCCCTGAGACAGCCTCTAACTCTGACCTTGACCCTCCCTATCTCTGTGACCTCCCTCCCCCTGAGACAGCCTCTAACTCTGGCCTTGACCCTCCCTATCTCTGTGACCCTCCCTCCCCCTGAGACAGCCTCTAACTCTGACCTTGACCCTCCCTATCTCTGTGACCCCCTCCCCCTGAGACAGCCTCTAACTCTGGCCTTGACCCTCCCTATCTCTGTGACCTCCCTCCCCCTGAGACAGCCTCTAACTCTGGCCTTGACCCTCCCTATCTCTGTGACCTCCCTCCCCCTGAGACAGCCTCTAACTCTGGCCTTGACCCTCCCTATCTCTGTGACCCCCCTCCCCCTGAGACAGCCTCTAACTCTGGCCTTGACCCTCCCTATCTCTGTGACCCCTCTCCCCCTGAGACAGCCTCTAACTCTGACCTTGACCCTCCCTATCTCTGTGACCTCCCTCCCCCTGAGACAGCCTCTAACTCTGGCCTTGACTCTCCCTATCTCTGTGACCTCCCTCCCCCTGAGACAGCCTCTAACTCTGGCCTTGACCCTCCCTATCTCTGTGACCCCCCTCCCCCTGAGACAGCCTCTAACTCTGACCTTGACCCTCCCTATCTCTGTGATCTCCCTCCCCCTGAGACAGCCTCTAACTCTGGCCTTGACCCTCCCTATCTCTGTGACCTCCCTCCCCCTGAGACAGTCTCTAACTCTGACCTTGACCCTCCCTATCTCTGTGACCTCCCTCCCGCTGAGACAGCCTCTAACTCTGGCCTTGACCCTCCCTATCTCTGTGACCCCCCTCCCCCTGAGACAGCCTCTAACTCTGGCCTTGACCCTCCCTATCTCTGTGACCCCCCTCCCCCTGAGACAGCCTCTAACTCTGACCTTGACCCTCCCTATCTCTGTGACCCCCCTCCCCCTGAGATAGCCTCTAACTCTGGCCTTGACCCTCCCTATCTCTGTGACCCCCCTCCCCCTGAGACCGCCTCTAACTCTGGCCTTGACCATCCCTATCTCTGTGACCTCCCTCCCCCTGAGACAGCCTCTAACTCTGGCCTTGACCCTCCCTATCTCTGTGACCCCTCTCCCCCTGAGACAGCCTCTAACTCTGACCTTGACCCTCCCTATCTCTGTGACCCCTCTCCCCCTGAGACAGCCTCTAACTCTGACCTTGACCCTCCCTATCTCTGTGACCTCCCTCCCCCTGAGACAGCCTCTAACTCTGGCCTTGACCCTCCCTATCTCTGTGACCTCCCTCCCCCTGAGACAGCCTCTAACTCTGGCCTTGACCCTCCCTATCTCTGTGACCTCCCTGCCCCTGAGACAGCCTCTAACTCTGGCCTTGACCCTCCCTATCTCTGTGACCCCCCTCCCCCTGAGACAGCCTCTAACTCTGGCCTTGACCCTCCCTATCTCTGTGACCTCCCTCCCCCTGAGACAGCCTCTAACTCTGGCCTTGACCCTCCCTATCTCTGTGACCCCTCTCCCCCTGAGACAGCCTCTAACTCTGGCCTTGACCCTCCCTATCTCTGTGACCCCTCTCCCCCTGAGACAGCCTCTAACTCTGACCTTGACCCTCCCTATCTCTGTGACCCCTCTCCCCCTGAGACAGCCTCTAACTCTGGCCTTGACCCTCCCTATCTCTGTGATCCTCTCCCCCTGAGACAGCCTCTAACTCTGGCCTTGACCCTCCCTATCTCTGTGACCTCCCTCCCCCTGAGACAGCCTCTAACTCTGGCCTTGACCCTCCCTATCTCTGTGACCTCCGTCCCCCTGAGACAGCCTCTAACTCTGGCCTTGACCCTCCCTATCTCTGTGACCCTCCCTCCCCCTGAGACAGCCTCTAACTCTGACCTTGACCCTCCCTATCTCTGTGACCTCCCTCCCCCTGAGACAGCCTCTAACTCTGGCCTTGACCCTCCCTATCTCTGTGACCTCCGTCCCCCTGAGACAGCCTCTAACTCTGGCCTTGACCCTCCCTATCTCTGTGACCTCCGTCCCCCTGAGACAGCCTCTAACTCTGGCCTTGACCCTCCCTATCTCTGTGACCCTCCCTCCCCCTGAGACAGCCTCTAACTCTGGCCTTGACCCTCCCTATCTCTGTGACCTCCCTCCCCCTGAGACAGCCTCTAACTCTGGCCTTGACCCTCCCTATCTCTGTGACCTCCGTCCCCCTGAGACAGCCTCTAACTCTGGCCTTGACCCTCCCTATCTCTGTGACCCTCCCTCCCCCTGAGACAGCCTCTAACTCTGACCTTGACCCTCCCTATCTCTGTGACCTCCCTCCCCCTGAGACAGCCTCTAACTCTGGCCTTGACCCTCCCTATCTCTGTGACCTCCCTCCCCCTGAGACAGCCTCTAACTCTGGCCTTGACCCTCCCTATCTCTGTGACCTCCCTCCCCCTGAGACAGCCTCTAACTCTGACCTTGACCCTCCCTATCTCTGTGACCTCCCTCCCCCTGAGACAGCCTCTAACTCTGGCCTTGACCCTCCCTATCTCTGTGACCCCCCTCCCCCTGAGACAGCCTCTAACTCTGACCTTGACCCTCCCTATCTCTGTGACCTCCCTCCCCCTGAGACAGCCTCTAACTCTGGCCTTGACCCTCCCTCCCCCTGAGACAGCCTCTAACTCTGGCCTTGACCCTCCCTCCCCCTGAGACCGCCTCTAACTCTGGCCTTGACCCTCCCTCCCCCTGAGACAGCCTCTAACTCTGGCCTTGACCCTCCCTCCCCCTGAGACAGCCTCTAACTCTGGCCTTGAGCTGCCTGGGCCCCAGGCTCGGGAAGCCGCTGTTTAAAAGCCCCTCTGTGAGCGGCCTGTCGCTCCCCGGCCTTCACTGATTGTTGTGTCTCGGGGCCCAATGTCTTTGTCCGGGAACACTCTCACACCGCGCGCTCTCACCTGGACAAAGACAAGTTGTTGTTGTTGCGGCTCAGCCAATCAGCGGCACAGGTCCCGCCCCTCGGGCTCCCCGATTGGTTGGAGGACCCGCCGCCGGCTCGCTCCCCATTGGTGGGAAGCTCCCGTCAATCAGGCCGTGGGCCCGGGTCACGTGTCCCTGCCGGCACAGAGCTCTCCAGCCTGATCCCACGGTGCAGCTCTCGGCTTACAGAGGTATAAGGCTTACATTTATATAGCGCCTCTCACCGCCACCAGACGTCTCAAAGCTCTTTACAGAGAATGAAGTTCTGCTGGAGTGTAGTCACTGTTGTAATGTGGGAAATGCGGCAGCCAATCTGTGCACAGCAAGATCCCACAGACAGCCATGTGGTTGAGGGATAAATATTGGCCAGGACACCGGGGATAACTCCCCTGCTCTTCATCGAATTTGGGACATGGGATCTTTTACAGCCACCAGAGAGAGAGAGCAGACGGAGCCTCAGTTTAACGTCTCATCCGACAGTGCAGCACTCCCTCAGCACTGCACTGCACTGTCAGCCGACACTTTCTGTGTTCAAGTCCCTGGAGTGGGACTTGAGCCCACAACCTTCTGACTCCGAGGCGAGAGTGCTCCATCATGATAGGCAATCCCTCGAATTGAGGATGACTTGCTTCCACGTCAAAAGTTCACAGGTGTTTCAATGAAGGAATAAAATTCTGGGTCCCGAACAAAATCGTGAAGGATGGAAGATGCCTGTGCATGGATTTTTTTAACGTGTGGTAACCATTGCACACCAATCACCACACAGGCTTGACAGAGGTTGGTCTTGGTCCAGTGGCAAGCATTAACCAAGACCAGTAGAGACCTGCTCTGCTGCACGGACTTAGCGTGCACACATATCGTAGTGTGGGCTGGGCCTGTGCTGCCCCTGGGTCCTCGCCTCTCCTGGGCCCCGATCACGTCCCTCTACAATCTCTCACCGCTCCTTCGCCCCAACCTCCTGCTGTATCTGTCCACACTCCAATCACTGACCTGGATCTTGGTGACGTCCCTTTTCACTGCCGTTGCTCTTCTGCACCAGCACGTGCTGCTCTCTGGAGTGGTCACCGCCACACTGCTCCTTCCACTCCCCGGCCTGTGCTGATGGTTCTCGCGAGAGTGCTACCCACTGAGCCACACTGGCCCCTCTGCTAAGCAAAATAGGTCCTTGTTATCCACTCTATCCAGGCCCCTCATAATTTTATATATTTCAATTAGGTCTCCCCTCTAAACCTTTTTCCAATTACTTTAAATCTATGCCCCCCCCAATTATTGACCATTCTGCTAAGGGAAAAAGGTCCTTCCTATCCACTCTATCGAGGCCCCTCATAATTTTATACACATTGATGAGGTTTCCTCTCAGCCTCCTCGTTTCCAAAGAAAACAATCCCAGCCTATTCACTCTTTCCTCATAGCTAAAATTCTCCAGTCCAGGGAACATCCTCGTAAATCTCTGTACCCGTCTAGTGCAATCACATTTTTCCTGTAATGCATTGACCACAACTGCACACAGTGTTCTAGCTGTGGCCTAATTAGTGGCTTATACAATTCAAGCATAATCACCCAGCTCTTGTATTCTATGCCTCGGCTAATTAAGAAAGCATTCAGGATACTTGCCTTTCTCACCTTATCTACCTCTCCTGCTCCCTTCAGGGATCTGTGGACAGGCACTCCAAGGTCGCTCTGTTCCTCTACACTTCTCAGTGTCCTACCATTTACTGTGTATTTCCTTGTCTTGTTAGCCCTCCCCACATGTATTATCTCACGCTGAGTTGAATTCCATTTGCCACTGTTCTGCCCACCTGACCAGTCCATTGATATCTTCCTGCAGTCTACAGCTTCTTCATTATCAACCACACGGTCAATTTTTGTATCATTTGCAAACTTCTTAGTCATTCATACCCCTACATTCAGGTCAAAATCATTGATATAAACCACAAAAAGCAAGGGACCCAGTACTGAGCCCTGCGGAACCCCACTGGAAACAGCCTTCCAGTCACAAACACCCATTGACCATTAACCTTTGCTTCCTGCCTCTGAGCCAATTTTGGATCCAACTTGCCACTTTGCCCTGGATCCCATGGGATTTTACTTTCGTGACCAGTCTGCCATGTGTCA
The DNA here is from genome assembly GCF_044704955.1 of Pristiophorus japonicus. Taxonomy (NCBI): domain Eukaryota; kingdom Metazoa; phylum Chordata; class Chondrichthyes; family Pristiophoridae; genus Pristiophorus; species Pristiophorus japonicus. The sequence goes on from NC_091979.1 coordinate 329,314,164, forward strand.
AAAGCCTTGCTAAAATCCATATACACTACATCAAATGCACTCCCCTCATCAATCCTCCTTGTGACCTCTATGGTAGAGCTATCCAGTTAGTTCCACTCCCCTGATCTTTCCCCGTAGCTCTGCAAATATTGTCCCTTTAGTATTTATCCAATTCACTTTTGAAAGTTACTATTGAATCTGCTTCCATCACCCTATCAAGCAGTGCATTCCAGATTGCAACAACTCACTGCTTATAAAATGTCTCCTCATGTATCCTCTGCTTCTTTTGCCAATCACCTGAACTCTGTGTCCTCTGGTTACCGACCCTTCTGCCACTGGAAAGTGTTTCTCCTTATTTAGTCTATTAAAACCGTTCATGATTTAGAACTCTATCAAATTTCCTCTTAACGTTTTCTGCTCCAAGGAGAATAACTGCAGCTTCTCCAGTATCTCCACATAACTGAAGTCCCTCATTCTTCGTACCATTCTAGTAAATCTCTTCTACACCCTCTCCGAGGTGTAGACATCCTTCTGAAAGTGTGGTGCCCAGAATTGAGCACAATGTGTCAGCTGAGGCCTAACCAGTGTTTATAAAGGTTTAACATAACTAAACATCAAATGCTGATATTTGTGTGATGGGGTTTAGACGGGCGAGGTTTATCCAGTCAGTTGGATATGAGCTGAAACATGTTCACTTGGAGCGGAGAGCCAGGGACACGCTGTGTAACCAGGCACAGACACTCTGCACAGCCCACACATCACTTGTTTCCCACTTGGCCCAAAAGGAATATATTAATTGCAACAATTCATTTGATTTGACTTTAAATAGTTTTGTTTATAAATTTAATCATGCTTCTCTAATTTTATTTCTTAACTCAGATTCACGGCCTCATTTTATTTCTTCCTCTGAGCCCCTCAACTACATCTGGCAGCATAATGTTGGTGAGTGGTGATTGATTGCCCTGGGAACCAACAGGAAGAGAGCTCAGAGGTCGGAGGGCTCAGGGAGCAGCGTGTTCTGTAACCAATCGCGGTGCTTGAGGGGTGGATCCTGAGTCGGCCAATCAGGTGAGTCTGTGTGAACACCTGTTAAACTGTTCATCTTTTAAAAGTTAAATCGAGATTTCTTTTGTCAGCAAAACAGTTTAACATTTGTCATTGTTTTACATAAGAACATAAGAAATAGGAGCAGGAATAGGCCATACGGCCCCTCGAGCCTGCTCCACCATTTAATACGATCTTGGCTGATCCGATCATGGACCCGCTCCCCATAATCCCTTATTCCCTGATTGGTTAAGAAACTGTCTATCTCTGTCTTATATTTATTCAATGACCCAGCTTCCACAGCTCTCTGAGGCAGCGAATTCCACAGATTTACAACCCTTTGAGACCAAGAAATTCCTCCTCATCTCAGTTTTAAATGGACGGCCCCTTATTCTAAGATTATGCCCTCTAGTTCTGGTCTTCCCCATCAGTGGAAACATCCTCTCTGCATCCACCCTGACAAACCCTCTCATAATCTTATACGTTACGATAAGATCACCTCTCATTCTTCTGAATTCCAATGAGTAGAGGCCCAAATGACTCAACCTTTCCTCCTAAGTCAATCCCCTCATCTCCGGAATCAACCGAGTGAACCTTCTCTGAACTGCCTCCAAAGCAAGTATATCCTTTTGTAAATATGGAAACCAAAACTGCACGCAGTATTCCAGGTGTGGCCTCACCAATACCCTGTATAACTGCAGCAAGACTTCCCTGCTTTTATACTCCATCCCCTTTGCAATAAAGGCCAAGGTTCCATTGGCCTTCCTGATCACTTGCTGTATCTGCATACTATTCTTTTGTGTTTCATGCTCCAGTACCCCCAGGTCCCGCTGTACTGCAGCACTTTGCAATCTTTCTCCATTTAAATAATAACTTGCTCTTTGATGTTTGGTTACAATTTCGCCCCATGTTCCTAATCTTTGGTGTGGAGGGTTTGGGTAATCAGAGGATCTTCTCCTGGACCTGCTCCTGGGCCTGGCTAGAACAGCAATTTGTAGGTTCAGGATGGGCAGGACCTGGGGGTCACTCTGGCTGCCTGCCTCTCTTCCTGCGGTCTGGTCTGTGTCCGGGTGGTCCTGGAGAGGGAGCAGGCCTTGTCCACCGGTACATCAGAACATAACAGATAGGAGCCAGAGTCGGCCATTTTGGCCCTTCAGGCCTGCTCTGCCATTCAACAAGATCATGGCTGATCTTCTACCTCAACTCCACCTTCCTGCACTATCCCTATATCCCTTAATTCCCTTAGTTTCCACAAACTGATCGCCTTCTGTCTTGAATCTACTCAACGGCTGAGCACCTACAGCTCTCTGGAGTAGAGATTTCCAAAGATTCACCATCCTCTGAGTGAGGACATTTCTCCTCATCTCAGTCCTAAATGTCTGATCGTTTATTCAGCAGTGTGGATGAGCAAGTGAATCCCTTCCCACACATGGAGCAGGTAAATGGCCTCTCCCCAGTGTGTGTGTCGGTGTGCAATGAGGGTGAATGACTGAACCTCTTCCCACAGCGAGAGCAACTGAACTGTTTCCTGTCAGTGTGAACTCACTGGTGGTGAATCAGATCTGCAGAGCTTTTAAACCAGTTCGCACCGTATTACACTGGACCATGTCTCTGTTTATATTACACTGGACCCTGTCTCTGTTTATATTACACTGGACCCTGTCTCTGTTTATATTACACTGGACCCTGTCTCTGTTTATATTACACTGGACCCTGTCCCTGTTTATATTACACTGGACCCTGTCTCTGTTTATATTACACTGGACCCTGTCTCTGTTTATATTACACTAGACCCTGTCTCTGTTTATATTACACTGGACCATGTCTCTGTTTATATTACACTGGACCCTGTCTCTGTTTATATTACACTGGACCCTGTCTCTGTTTATATTACACTAGACCCTGTCTCTGTTTACATTACACTAGACCCTGTCTCTGTTTATATTACACTGGACCCTGTCTCTGTTTATATTACACTGGACCCTGTCTCTGTTTATATTACACTGGACCATGTCTCTGTTTATATTACACTGGACCATGTCTCTGTTTATATTACACTAGACCCTGTCCCTGTTTATATTACACTAGACCCTGTCTCTGTTTATATTGTACTGGACCCTGTCTCTGTTTATATTACACTAGACCCTGTCTCTGTTTATATTACACTGGACCATGTCTCTGTTTATATTACACTAGACCCTGTCTCTGTTTATATTACACTGGACCCTGTCTCTGTTTATATTACACGAGACCCTGTCCCTGTTTATATTACACTAGACCCTGTCTCTGTTTATATTACTCTAGACCCTGTCTCTGTTTATATTACACGAGACCCTGTCTCTGTTTATATTACACTAGACCCTGTCTCTGTTTATATTACACTAGACCCTGTCTCTGTTTATATTACACTAGACCCTGTCTCTGTTTATATTACACTGGACCCTGTCTCTGTTTATATTACACGAGACCCTGTCTCTGTTTATATTACACTAGACCCTGTCTCTGTTTATATTACACTGGACCCTGTCTCTGTTTATATTACACGAGACCCTGTCTCTGTTTATATTACACTGGACCCTGTCTCTGTTTATATTACACTAGACCCTGTCTCTGTTTATATTACACTAGACCCTGTCTCTGTTTATATTACACTAGACCCTGTCTCTGTTTATATTACACTGGACCCTGTCTCTGTTTATATTACACGAGACCCTGTCTCTGTTTATATTACACTAGACCCTGTCTCTGTTTATATTACACTAGACCCTGTCTCTGTTTATATTACACTAGACCCTGTCTCTGTTTATATTACACTGGACACTGTCTCTGTTTATATTACACGAGACCCTGTCTCTGTTTATATTACACTAGACCCTGTCTCTGTTTATATTACACTGGACCCTGTCTCTGTTTATATTACACTAGACCCTGTCCTTGTTTATATTACACTAGACCCTGTCTCTGTTTATATTGCCCTGGACCCTGTCTCTTTATATTGCCCTGGACCATGTCTCTGTTTATATTACACTATTTATAAACAGAGAAACTATCTAGAGGTATAGAGTACAAAAGCGTGGATATTATGATGAACCTGTACAAAACACTGGAGTATTTTGCCCAATTCTGAGCACCACACTTTAGGAATGATGTGAGCACCTTAGAGAGCGTTCAGAAAAGATTTACAAGAGTGATTTCAGGGATGAGGGACAACAGTTACCTGGACAGACTGGAGACGCTAGGATTGCTAGGGGGATAGAGTATAAAAGCAGAGAAGTCCTGCTAGAACTGTACAAGGTATTGGTGAGGCCACACCTGGAGTACTGCGTACAATTTTGGTCTCAGTATTTAAGGAAGTTTATACTTTCATAGAAAGAAACTGTTCCCATTGGCAGAAGGGTCGAGAACCAGAGGACACAGATTGAAGGTGATTGGGAAAAGAACCAAAGGCATCACAAGAAGACACCTTTTTGCGTAGCGAGTGGTTAATATCCAGAATGCACGGCCTGAGAGGGTGGTGGAGGCAGACTCAATCACGGCTTTCAAAAGGGAATTGGATAAATACCTGAGAGAAAACATGAGCAGGGCTGTGGGGTAAGGGCGGGGGAGTGGGACTAGCTGAGGTGCTCTTGCAGAGAGCTGACACGTGCTCGACGGGCCGAATGGTCATGTTCCGTGCTGTAACCATTCTCTGATTCTATAGTTCTAACTCTCTCAGCACAAGCCTCTATTCCCTTCTCCCTCATATACTGAACCTAAGTGCATCGATACTGGAAACACAGAGAGACCAATCCAGAGCCGCTCTGTATCAGGGTGGGCACTGGATACGGAAGTCGCTCCCTGGCCTCCTGTGTGGGTCTGTGTGTTGCATCAGTTTGAGCTGGAGTGGAGGGGGGGGAGAAGCTGCTGGGTTTCACCCCCAGTACCTCTGAGCCCAGTCGGGCCCAACAATTTCCGATGAGAGACTGTCAACGGCGGTGGATTCTAGGGGAGATTACTGTCCTCACAATGTAGAAGAGTATTGTTTTAGGAACAAGTATTTCTGTCGAGGCTTTCAATGTACAGATTTGTTTTAATCCATTCTTGGGATGTGGGTGTCGCGAGTAAGGCCAGAATATATTTCCAATTTCCATTTGCCCCTTGACAAGGTGATGGTGGGGCTTCTCGAACCGCTGCAGTCCGTGTGGTGAAGGTCCTCCCACAATGCTGTTAGGTGAGGAGTTCCAGGATTTTCACCCAGTGACGATGTAGGAATGGTGATATATGCCCAAGTCAGGATGTGAGACTTGGAGGGAACTTGGAGGTGATGGATTTCCCATGTACCTGCTGTCCTGGTCCATCTAGGTGGTAGAGGTTGTGGGTTTGGGAGGTTCTATCAAAGTTCTGGTCGAGTTGCAGATGTATAAAGTCCCTCACCTTCGCCCTGGCCACCTCTCCCTCCTCCCATAGAGGCCAGAGTCTTGTGTAGGCCCAGACCGGGTGGTGGGTTCCCTTCCCTGAAGGACATTAGTGACCAGTTGGGTTTTTATGACAATCCGGCAGCTTTCATGGTCACTTTTTTTCTGCAGACGGCCGCACAAATAACCAGGTTCATTCAGCTCAATTTCACAACCTGCCTTTGTGTTTTTGTGGGTTCTCTCTCACCCAACTTTTTCCTGTTTGAAATTCCCTTTACAGGGTATTAAAAGGGGAGGATTTGTCGACCAAAGGTTCAAACCAAACATCACATTAAGATCTGACGGAGTCACTTGATTCATCGGAATATGAATATCATCGGCCTTTGACCATGGAAGCATAAAGCACCGTTCACAGCGGGGAGAAACAGTACACGTGCTCTGTGTGTGGACAAGGCTTCAGTCGATATTCTAACCTGGAGAGACACAAGTGCAGTGACACTGGGGAGAAACCGTGTAAATGTGGGGACTGTGGGAAAGGTTTCAACTCCCCATCCCAGCTGGAAACACATCGGCGAGTTCACACTGGGGAGAGGCCGTTCACCTGCTCCGGGTGTGGGAAGGGATTCACTCAGTCATTCAGTCTGCTGATACACCAGCGAGTTCATACTGGGGAGAGGCCATTCACCTGCTCTGAGTGCGGGAAGGGATTCACTATATCATCCCACCTGTTGAGGCACCAGCGAATTCACACTGGGGAGAGGCCGTTCACCTGCTCTGAGTGTGGGAAGGGATTCACTCGGTCATCCCACCTGTTGAGGCACCAGCGAGTTCACAAGTGACTGCAGGGGTTGGAATCTGCTGTTATTGCTGCTGTTAATCACATCCCGACTGAACCATGTTCATTCTGACAGTTGGGATTTGTTTCCGCTGATTTTAATAACCCTATAACTGGGCTGGACTTTAATATTTGGGATATAGACAAATAAATTAGTGTTGCTTTCAACACATTGCGAGAGATTTTTGTCCTTCCCACCCGAGTGTTTAGCATCACCTCAGAGAGGACAATCTGGGGGGAGGATCGTATGGGGGGAGATCTTCAGCCTGGAAACAGTCCTTCAGGACCACACAGAGGGGCAAATGGCACTTTGGTCTTTCTCATCTCTCTTCACTGACAGCAAAGTCGCCGTGTGGGTTAATCTTGATGCGTGTAAGGTGTGGATGATATCCACCCAAGGGTGTTTAAAGAGATGGGACGGGTGCTCTGTCAGCCCCTTGCCCATATCTCCAACAGCGCAGTAGAGTCATGGGTTGTTCCCTGAGATTGGAAGGAAGCACATGTAGTTCCCATTTTCCAAATTGGGCACAAGTCTGAGCTCGGGAACTGAAGGCCCATCAACGTGACCTCGATCACTGGGAAGATGCTCGAAGGGATCCTGAGAGATGCTGTTTTCCATCATGGGGAAAGGGAAGGGGCCATTAGAGATACTGAACACGGATTCCGGTAAACATGGTCACATGTTCCAAACTAGCTTGAGTTTGTAAAGAAGTTGTTAGGTTGGTGGATGGTGGAATCCGGTTAACATTGTCTACCTCAGGGGGTCAAACTCATTTTCTACGGTGGGCCTGATCCAATATCCTGGCACTTGGCCATGGGCCACATTCAGCAAAAGCTATTAAAATAGGAATAAATGAAGATAAACTACATCGGAATTTACATTTAGATTGTATTTACTGCCGCTGCTCCCGATCCCTGGCACCTCTTAGCTTGAGCATTCATGAACTGACCCTGCTCAAACCATAACCACAAGGATATCGGGGCATGGTTCTGCCTGTGACCACAAGGCTATGTCACTGCCACACACAGATAGCGTTTCCTTGTTTCACAACTCCATACAAACACCATCACTTCACACATCCCCTTTCTACACAATGGCAGCAGACATGAGCAAGGACATGAGGCTTATTAAAAGACACATTTCATTACAGCAAAGGTTACACTGGGAGAAATGTTCAGTTATTTCCCATTACAGGCAAAATGCCGGACAAACCAGCAGCACACTGGCACCTGAACAGTGTCTCATCGGCCTGCGGCTTTTCTTAAATAGATTTGCTGCCTGGATATAAACTTAAACCAGCTTTGCAGGTGTGATGCTCTATTCACACATTGAAGGTGGAAGAGGTGCTGTGGGGCACACGCTAAGCCCAGTAGCTGGAAGTGATCAACAGACTGGGTTTTGTGTTTAGTGATCCCGGGCGTGTTACCAATACCAGCAAAGATGAAGCCCATGGAATAAAAGGGACAGTGGATACTGTCTCACTGTGAGCGAGTCAGAATGAGAAGCTTTAACAACAGCCGATGTTTCACAAAGGGAGACCTCACCAGACCAAAGGGCATTGGTGGCGTTTAATGGGCTGTTTGTGTCACTGGGCTACAGGAGGTTATTTGTGACAGAGAGAAAGCTGGTCACAGCAAACAAACAGTTTACCGGCCTGTCCAGGGCCCACTCTGAGCCCACCTTCTCTCTCTCACTATTGATGGACACTGCTGCAGTAATTGCTCCTCTGACCTTTCCTCTCTTGTCCCTCCTACATCCCTAATACACGGCCCGACACAATCTCCCTCCCCCTACATCCTCACTGTGCTGGAATCCACACCACTCTCCCCATCTGCTCCTTGTTCTCTCCCTGGATCCTGAAACTACCGAACTCGCTGATCCCTCCTGAAGTCTACAGGCTCTAAAACTGAAGCTTGGTGGCCCTCAGTCCCCACTCCTTCATTTACCTCCCCTTCTCTCTCCGCTTTCCCCCTGGGTTGTGTTCCACACTCTGGGCCTTGGGCTTTCCCCGGGGACTCTCAATATGAACAGGGGGATGTGTGTTGAGACAGGATGTCCCAGCTCTCCTCCCCCTGGGTTTGTGTTCCACACTCTGGGCCTTGGGCCTTCCCCGGGGATTCTCAGTATGAACAGGGGATGTGTGTTGAGACAGGATGTCCCAGCTCTCCTCCCCCTGGGTTGTGTTCCACACTCTGGGCCTTGGGCCTTGGGCCTTCCCCGGGGATTCTCAGTATGAACAGGGAGATGTGTGTTGAGACAGGATGTCCCAGCTCTCCTCCCCCTGGGTTGTGTTCCATACTCTGGGCCTTGGGCCTTGGGCCTTCCCCGGGGACTCTCAGTATGAACAGGGAGATGTGTGTTGAGACAGGATGTCCCAGCTCTCCTCCCCCTGGGTTGTGTTCCACACTCTGGGCCTTGGGCCTTCCCCGGGGACTCTCAGTATGAACAGGGAGATGTGTGTTGAGACAGGATGTCCCAGCTCTCCTCCCCCTGGGTTGTGTTCCACACTCTGGGCCTTGGGCCTTCCCCGGGGATTCTCAGTATGAACAGGGAGATGTGTATTGAGACAGGATGTCCCAGCTCTCCTCCCCCTGGGTTGTGTTCCACACTCTGGGCCTTGGGCCTTCCCCGGGGATTCTCAGTATGAACAGGAGGATGTGTATTGAGACAGGATGTCCCAGCTCTCCTCCCCCTGGGTTGTGTTCCACACTCTGGGCCTTGGGCCTTCCCCGGGGATTCTCAGTATGAACAGGAGGATGTGTGTTGAGACAGGATGTCCCAGCTCTCCTCCCCCTGGGTTGTGTTCCACACTCTGGGCCTTGGGCCTTCCCCGGGGATTCTCAGTATGAACAGGGAGATGTGTATTGAGACAGGATGTCCCAGCTCTCCACCTTTAAAGGGACAAGGAGAGGACCAGCTGGGCTGAATGGCCCTGCTTTATGACATCACTGCAGTGCCTGGCAACCACCCTCGCTGAGCCCTGATCATTATGGGCTGGGTTGAGCTCAGTGCTGTTACAGGAAGGGAAACAGGAGCAGGATTCGACCTGTGTGGAGCCCAGGATTAATGGGGAGAGGTACAGGATCAATTTATACCTTATTGATTGAGAAATGTCAGTGACCCGGACACTCCCTGTCCCTCAGTATCTGTTGGGGAGTGACCGATGGGTTCACTCTGTATCTAACCCGTGCTGTGCCCGACTGGAGAGTGTTTGATGCTGGCACGAGATGCTCAGCTCGATGAGCACAACATTTAACCCAAAGATGATCAGATAAACCCATCAGCTTCTCCCCTGGACACAGGTCCTGAAGGGCAGGGAGTGTCTCTAATAATTTGTCTGGTGTCAGTGATCAAATTTAAACACCTCACTCATCTCTTTTTTAAATTTGTTCATGGGATGTGGGCATCGCCTCTCACCTCTCATTCTTCTAAACGTGAGCGAATATAGGCCTAGTCTACTCAATCTCTCGTCGGACAATCCCTCTCCATCCCAGGAATCCGTCTGGTGAACCTTCGTTACACTCCCTCTACAGCAAGTTTATCTTTCCTTAGGTAAGGAGACCAAAACTGTGCACAATACTCCAGGTGTGGTCTCACCAGGGCCCTGTATAATTGCAGTAAGACGTCTTTACTCTTATACTCAAATCCTCTTGTAATAAAGGCCAATATACCATTTGCTTACTGTACCTGCATATTAACTTTTAGCGATTTGTGTACAAGAACACCCAGGTCCCTCTGAACACCAACATTTCCCAATCTCTCACCATTTAAAAAAAATACTCTGCCTTTCTATTTTACTCTGTGTATAACGTAACAATTCTTCACATTATGTTCCATTTGCCATGTTTTTGCCCACTCACTGAGTTGTATATATCCCCTTGAAACCTCTTCATCCTCCTCACAACTTACATTCCCAACTAGCTTTGTATCCTCAGCAAACTTGTATATATTACATTTTGTCCCTTCATCCCAATCATTGATATAGATTGTGAATATCTGGGGCCCAAACACCGATCCTTGTAACACCCCACCAGTTACAGCCTGCCAACCCGAAATGACCCGTTTATTCCTACTCTCTGTTTTCTGTCCATTAACCAATCCTCAATCCATGCTGGTATATTACGCTAATCCCATCAGCCCTAATTTTGTTTAATAACCTCTTGTGTGGCACCTTATCGAATCCTTCTGTAAATCTAAATACATCACATCCAGTGATTTCCCCCTTATCTATCCTGCTAGTTACAGCCTCAAAAAACACAAACAGATTTGTCAACTACAATTTCCCTTTCATAAATCTGGATTGATTCTGCCCAATCCTGTTATTACAGGAGATGCAGATGCAGTATAATGTGGATAAATGTGAGGTTATCCACTTTGGAGGCAAAAACACGAAGGCAGAATATTATCTGAATGGCGGCAGATTAGGAAAAGGGGAGGTGCAACGAGACCTGGGTGTCATGGTTCATCAATCATTGAAAGTTGACATGAAGGTACAGCAGGCAGTGAAGAGGGCAAATAGTATGTTGGCCTTCATAGCTCGGGAATTTGAGTATAGGAGCAGGGAGGTCTTACTGCAGTTGTACAGGGCCTTAGTGAGGCCTCACCTGGAATATTGTGTTCAGTTTTGGTCTCCTAATCTGAGGAAGGACATTCTTGCTATTGTGGGAGTGCAGCGAAGGTTCACCAGACTGATTCACAGAATGGCTAGACTGACGTATGAGGAGAGACTGGATCGACTGGGCCTTTATTCACTGGCGTTTAGAAGAATGAGATGGGATCTCATAGAAACATATAAAATTCTGACGGGACTGGACAGGTTAGATGCAGGAAGAATGTTCCTGATGTTGGGGAAGTCCAGAACCAGGGGACATAAGTCTATGGATAAGGGGTAAGCCATTTAGGACTGAGATAAGGAGAAACTTCTTCACTCAGAGTTGTTAACCTGTGGAATTCCCTGCCGCAGAGAGTAGTTGATGCCAGTTTGTTGGATATATTTAAGAGGGAGTTAGATATGGCCCTTGCGGATAAAGAGATCAAGGGGTATGGAGAGAAAGCAGGAAAGGGGTACTGAGGTGAATGATCAGCCAATATCTTATTGAATGGTGGTGCAGGCTCGAAGGGCCGAATGACCTACTCCTGCATTTATTTTCTATGTGTCTATGTTTTCTATGTTTCTATGTTACTTCTGAAGTGCCCTGTTACCACGTGCTTGATAATAGATTCTAGCATTTTCCCTACTACTGATGTCAGGACTACCGGTAATGCACGGGTTAGATACAGATAAATCTCACTCCAACCTGTCCCAAACACTACCAGGGTTGATGCAGAGTAAATCTCAGTCTACAATATCCCAAACACTCCCAGGGCAGCTACAGCACGGGTTAGATACAGAATAAAGCTCCCTCTGCACTGTCCCATCAAACAATCCCAGGGCAGGTAATGCATTGGCTAGATACTAAGTAAAGCTCCCTCTACACTGTCCAAATAAACACTCCTAGGGCAGGTACAGCATAATTTAGATACAGTGTAATTCTCGCTAACTTCACTCTACAATTGTACAGGGCCTTGGTGAGACCACACCTGGAGTACTGTGCACAGTTTTGGTCTCCTTATCTAAGGAAGGATATACTTGCCTTGCTAAGATACAGAGTAAAGCTCCCTCAACACTATCTCACCAGATATTCCAAGGGCAGGAAGAACACAGGTTAGATACGGAATATATCTCCCTCTACCCTGTCCCAATATTCCAGGTTAGATACCGCATTCGTTAGATACAGAATAAAGCTTCCTCTACACTGTCGCATCAAATCACAGGGCAGGTACAGCACGGGTTAGATATAGAGTAAAGCTCACTCTACATTGTCCCATCAAACACTCCCAGGGCAGGTACAGCACGGGGTTAGATACAGAGTAAAGCTCACTCCCAGGGCAGGTACAGCACGGGGTTAGATACAGAGTAAAGCTCCCTCTACACTGTTCCACCAGACATTCCCAGGGCAGGTACAGCACGGGGTTAGATACAGAGTAAAGCTCCCTCTACACTGTTCCACCAGACATTCCCAGGGCAGGTACAGCACGGGGTCGATTATAATATAAGAAGTAGGAGCAGGAGTTGGCCACTCGGCCCCTCGAGACTGCTCCGCCATTTAATAAGATCATTGATCATGGACTCAGCTCCACTTTCCTTCTTGCTCCCCATAACCCTTTACTCCCTTATCGCTCAAAGATCTGTCTATCTCCGCCTTAAATATATTCAAAGACCCCCCAGCCTCCACAGCTCTCTGGGGCAGAGAATTCCACAGATTTACAACCCTCAGAGAAGAAATTCCTCCTCATCTCAGTTTAAATGGGCGGCCTCTTAATCTGAGACTATGACCCCTAGTTTTATTTTCCCCTATGAGTGGAAATATCCTCTCTGCATTCACCTTGTCGAGCACCCTCATTATCTTATCTGTTTCGATAAGATCACCTCTCATCTTCTGAACTCCAATGTGTATAGGTTCAACCTACTCAACCTATCTTCGTAAGTCAATCCCCTCATCTCTGGAATCAACCTAGTGAACCTTCTCTGAACAGCCTCCAATGCAAGTATATCCTTCCTTCAATACGGAGGCCAAAACTGTATGCAGTATTCCAGGTGTGGCCTCACCAACACCCTGTACAGTTGTAGCAGGACTTCTCTGCTTTTATACTCCATCCCCTTTGCAATAAAGGCCAACATTCCATTTGCCTTCCTGATCACTTGTTGTACCTGCACACTAACTTTTTGTGTTTCATGCACAAGGACCCCCAGCTCCCTCTGTACTGCGCACTTTGCGATTTTTCTCCATTTAAATTATAATTTGCTTTTCTATTTTTTCTGACAAAGTGCATAGCCTCACATTTTCCCACATTTTACTCCATCTGCCACATTTTTGCCCACTCACTTAGCCTGTCTATCCCTTTGCAGATTTTTTGTGTCCTCTTCACAATTTGCTTTCCCACCCATCTTTGTATTATCAACAAACTTGACTACATTACACTCAGTCCCTTCATCCAAGTCATTTATATAGATTGTAAATAGTTGAGGACCCAGCACCGATCCCTGCGGCATCCCACTAGTCACTGTTTGCCAACCGGAAAATGACCCATTTATCACGACTCAGATACAAGCTTCGTCTACACTGTCCCATCAAACACTCCCAGGGCAGGTACAGGGGGTTAGATACAGAGTAAAGCTCCCTCTACACTGTCCCATCAAACACTCCCAGGGCAGGTACAGGGGGTTAGATACAGAGTAAAGCTCCCTCTACACTGTCCCATCAAACACTCCCAGGGCAGGTACAGGGGGTTAGATACAGAGTAAAGCTCCCTCTACACTGTCCCATCAAACACTCCCAGGGCAGGTACAGGGGGTTAGATACAGAGTAAAGCTCCCTCTACACTGTCTCATCAAACACTCCCAGGGCAGGTACAGGGGGTTAGATACAGAGTAAAGCTCCCTCTACACTGTCCCATCAAACACTCCCAGGGCAGGTACAGCACGGGGTGAGATACAGAGTAAAGCTCCCTCTACACTGTCCCATCAAACACTCCCAGGGCACGAACAGCACAGGTTAGATACTAATTAAAGCTCCCTCTACACTTTCAAAATAAACACTCCTAGGGCAGGTACAGCATAATTTAGATACAGGGTAAACCCCTCTCACACCTCGCTCTACAATTGTACAGGGCCTTGGTGAGACCACACCTGGAGTATTGTGCACAGTTTTGGTCTCCTTATCTAAGGAAGGATATACCTGTCTTGCTTAGATACAGAGTAAAGCTTCCTCAACATTGTCCCACCAGACATTTCAAGGGCAGGTACAACACAGGTTAGATATGGAGTATATCTCCCTCTACCCTGTCCCAAGCATTCCAGAGTAGATATTGCATTGGTTAGGTACAGAATAAAGCTCACTCTACATTGTTGCATCTAATACTCCCAAGGCAAGTACAACACGGGTTAGATACAGACTAAAGCTCCCTCTACGCTGTCCATTAAAACACTTGCAGGTGAAGTACAGCACGGTTTAAACAGAGTAAATCTCTCTCTACACTATCCCAGTAAACAGTCCCAGGGCAGGACAGCACAGGTTAAATACACAGTAAGGATCCCTCTGCACTGTCCCACCAGACATTCCCAGCATATGCACAGCTCAGGTTGATAAAGAATAAAGCCCCCTCAACATTGTCCCATCAATCACTGCCAGGGCCAGTAGAGCACAGGTTAGACATGGTGTATATCTCCCCCAAACACTCCAGGGCAGGAACAGCATGGTTTAGATACAGAGTAAAGCTCCCTCTACACTGTCCCAACACTCCCAGGGCAGGTACAGCATGGTTTAGATACAGAGTAAAGCTCCCTCTACACTGTCCCATCAAACACTCCCAGGGCAGGTACAGCACTGGTTAGATGCAGAGTAAAGCTCCCTCTACACTGTCTCATCGGACATTCCCAGGCATGTACAGCATGGGTTACATAAAGATTAAATCTCCCTCTAGCCTGTCTCAAACACTTACACATTAGGTACTGCATTGGTGAGATATAGTGTTAATCTCGCTGTACGCTGTCCAGTCAAACACTGCAGAACAGGTACAGCACAGGTTAGATACAGAGTAAAGCTCCCCCTAGACTGTGCAATCACATTTTATTGAATGGGGAGCAGGCTCAGGGGACCGGGTGGCCCACTCCTGCTCCTATTTCTCATGTTCGTATGTACTCAGCATGCCCAGCGGGGGAGAATGTGCCCCACCCAGATGACAGGAGCTCAGTGCACAGGCGCGAGTCCTGGCTGTGTTTGGAGAGTGTAATGGCGGAACAAGCTCCACAGAGATGTCATGTTCAGCGGGACGGAGGAGAGTAATGCACCAGCGGGGAGCCGGGGAGGTTTCATAAACAACCGGGGCCCGCCGCAAGCCCGGAATAATAACCAGAATATCGGCACCCCACTAGTTACTGATTGCCAACCCAAGAATGGACCATTTATCCCGACTCTCAGTTTGTTAGCCAATCCTCTATCCATGCTAATATATTACCCCAACCCTGTGAACTTTTATCTTGTGCAGTAACCTTTTATGTGGCACCTTGTCAAATGCCTTCTGGAAGTCCAAATACACCACATCCACTGGTTCCCCTTTATCCACCCTGTTCGTTACATCCTCAAAGAATTCCAGCAAATTTGTCAAACATGACTTCCCCTTCATAAATCCATGCTGACTCTGTCTGACTGAATTATGCTTTTCCAAATGTCCTGCTACTGCTTCTTTAATAATGGACTCCAACATTTTCCCAACCACAGATGTTAGGCTAACTGGTCTATACTTTCCTGCTTTTTGTCTGCTTCCTTTTTTAAATAGAGGCATTATATTTGCAGTTTTCCAAAATCCAGGGAATTTTGGTAAATTACAACCAATGTACCCACTATCCCTGCCGCTACTTCTCTTAGCTTGCATCCTAGGCTCTTATCAGGTCCAGGAGATTTATTCGCCTTTAGTCCCATTATCTTACTGAGTCCCACCTCCTTAGGTTATTGTGATTGTGGTGAGTTCCTCCCCCGCTATAGCCCCTTGACTATCCACTGTTGGGATATTTTTAGTGTCCTCTACCCTAAAAATTGATACAAAATATTTGTTCAGAGTTTCTGCCATCTCCATGTTCCCCATCACTGATTCATCCTCGGTTTCGTCCTACAAGGGACCAACATTTTCTTTAGCCACTATTTTCCTTTTTATATACCTGTACAAACTCTTGTTATCTGTTTTTATATTTCGTGCTAGTTTACTTTCATAGCCTATCTTCCCTTTGTAATCATTTTTTTAGTCATTCTTTGCTGGCTTTTAAAAGCTTCCCAATCTTCTGTCCTCCCAGTAGTTTTGGCCACTTTGTATGCCCTTGTTTTTAATTGGATACTGTCCTTTATTTCTTTAGTTAGCCACGGGTTTCTTTTAAACCTTTGTCTCCTGACTGGAATATATTTTTCTTGAGAGTTGTGAAACATCTCCTTAAATGTCTGCCACTGCTCTTCAACCATCTTACACTTGAAATGTATTTTCCCAGTCCACTTTAGCCAACGCTGCCCTCATACCTTTGTAGTCTCCTTTATTTCAGCTTAGTACGCTGGTTTGAGATCCAACTTTCTCGGCCTCCATCTGAATTTGAAATTCAACCATGCTATGATCACTGATTTCAAGGGGATCCTTTACTAGGAGATTGTTTATTAATGCTGTCTCATTACACAGGACCAGATCTAAGAGAGCCAGCACTTCAGAGGAGGAGAGGGAGAGGAAACCAGTTATTGTAGAATTAAACCCAGCCAGAGTCAACACCATCAGGGGAGGAGAGGGAGGGGAACCAGTGAGTGTATTTCTGAACCCGGCCAGAATTGGTGGTGAAAACTGGGAGTGGAGTAGAAATGTGTGATGGGTTTGGATTTCAGCACAGCAGGAGGGACAATGTGTGGGACAGGGATTTACAGCTTTCGAAGAACAAGAGAGGAAAAAATGTTCCATGGAAACGAGATTTGTCTATTCTAAATTTCTGTCTTGTACTTAGTGATGCGTTTTGTTATCTCCTTTTACAGCATATTAGAAGGGTAGATTATCAGACAGGAATCACAAACCAAACATCGCGTCAAGATCTGACGGAGTCAATCGATTCATCAGGACCCGAATATCATCAGCCTCTGAAAGTGGAAGGAGAAATGTTTGTCTGCGCTGCCTGTGGGAATATCAGTGTGATTGGAAAGGCACCGAGTGAGTGTTCCAGTGCACTGCCTGTGGAAAGAGCTTTAGCCAGTTACACAGCCTGAAAAAACATCGCACTATTCACAGCGGGGAAAAACTGTACACGTGTTGTGTGTGGACCAGGCTTCAACTGATCATCCAACCTGGAGAGACACAAGGATACCCGCACCATGGAGAAACCGTGGAAATGTGGGGACTGTGGGAATGTATTCAGATTACCGTCTGACCTGGAAATTCATCGACGCAATCATACTGGGGAGAGGCCGTTCACCTGCTGTGTGTGTGGGAAGGGATTCACTCGGTCATCCAACCTGCTGAAACACCAGCGAGTTCACAAGTGACTGCAGGGGTTGGAATCTGCTGTTAATCACATTCCGACTGAACCATGTTCATTTTGACAGTTGGGGTTTGTTTCTGCTGATGTTAATAACCCTATAACTGGGCTGGTCTTTAATATTCTGGATATATTGCTGATGGTGTTCTTGGGGCTGCAGTGTCCATTTAAGAAACGCTGTGTGTTATCTTTCCCCTTTATTCAGCGACTCCCAACAGACACTTAGTTTGCAGTAAAATTATGAACTTTTACTGCAATCCTAAATTGATCTTTCGTTCAAAGTCTACAATAGTTTGTGAAAGTTTCCACTGAATAAAATCTCCAATTATAAAGAGCTTGCTGACAATTCTTACTGACTTGCACATTACACACAGTGGCCCCTACATTATCCACCGGAAAGAAGTGGAATGGGAATTGGTGGGGAATCTGTGACCCCAAATGTTTCCTCTCCCCGTCTGGTGTAGCAATCCCCGCGGCACGGGAATGGAGACAAGTCCAGACCAAAACTGTGCGCTGTACTCCAGGTGTGGTCTTACCAACGCGCTCCATCCCTTTTGCAATAAAGGCCAGCATTCAAATTTGACTCCCTGATTACTTGCTGCAACTGCACGATACAGGATACCTGCCATCGATCTAATCAACCCAGACGCCGGCCATGCACATCTTCACTGGTCCCTGGTCCCTGTCAAGGAAGAGGGACGTTCACACATTCCTCAACTGTGGAGCCAAGGGTAATGGTTGATGAGTGTTTTTGTGACCAGTGGTGTTCCGCAGGGCTCAGTGCTGGGTCCCTTGTTTTTTGTGGTATATATCAATGACTTGGATTTGAATGTTGGGGGTATGATTAAGAAGTTTCCAGATGACACTAAAATTGGTCGTGTGGTTGAGAATTAAGAAGAAAGCTGCAGACTGCAGGAAGATATCAATGTACTGGTCAGGGAGGCAGAAAAGTGGCAAATGGAATTCAATCTGGATAAGTGTGAGGTAATGCATTTGGGGAGGTCTAACAAGGCAAGGGAATACACATTAAGTGGTACGACACTGAAAAGTGTAGAGGAACAAAGGGACTTTGGAGTGCAGGTCCACAGATCCCTGAAAGTGGCAGGCCAGGTAGATCAGGTGGTTAGGAAGGCATATGGAATACTTGCCTTTATTAGTCGAGGCATGGAATACAAGAGCTGGGAGGTTATGCTTGAACTGGTCAGGCTGCAGCTGGAGTACTGTGTGCAGTTCTGGTCACCACATTACAGGAAAGATGTGATTGTACTGGAAAGGGTACAGAGGAGATTTACAAGAATATTGCCTGGAATGGAGAATTGTGGCTATGAGGAAAGATTAGAGATGCTGAGTCTGTTTTCTTTGGAACAAAGGAGGCTGAGGGGGGACCTGATTGAAGTATATAAAATTATGATGAGCCTGTACAGAGTGGATAGGAAGGACTCGTTTCCCTTGGCAGAGGGGTCAACAACCAGGGGGCATAGATTTAAAGTAACTGGTTTAGAGGAGCTACAAAGGGAAATGTCTTCACCCACAGGATGGCGGGGGTCTGGGACTCATTGCCCGAAGGGTGGTAGAGACAGAAACCCTCACATTTAAAAAAATACTTGGATGTGCACTTAAAGTGCCGTCACCAACTGGGCTACGGATCAAGAGCTGGAGAGTGGGATTAGGCTGGATAGCTCTTTGTCGGCCAGCACGGACACGGAGGGCCAAAATGGCCTCCTTCCAGGCTGTAAATTTTGATGATTTTATGATTAATGACCTAGATGAATTGACCAAGTGTAATGTATCCAACTTTGCTGATGATACAAAACTAGGTGGGACAGTAAGTTGTGAGAACACAAGAGTCTGCAAGTTATATAGATAAACAATGTGAGTGGGCAGTAAGGTGGCAGATGAATTATAATGCAGGGAAATGTGAGGTTATTCATTTTGGTAGGAACAATAGAAAAACAGAATATCATTTAAATGGTGAGAAACTTTTAAATGTTGGTGTTCAGAGAGATTTGGCTGTCCTTGTGCAAGAAACACAGAAAGTGAGTGAGCAGGTACAGCAAGCAATAAGGAAGGCAAATGATATGTTGTCCTTTATTGCAAGGGGGTTGGAGTATAAGAGTAAGGAAGTCTTGCTACAATTGCACAGGGCCTTGTTGAGACCACACCCGGAGTACTGTGCACAGTTTTGGTCTCCTTATCTAAGGAAGGAAACACTTGGCTTGGAGGCGGTGAACAAGATTGATTCCTGGGATGAGTGAGCTGTCTTATGATGAGAGAGTGTGTAGAATGAGCCTATACACTCTCGAGTTTAGAATAATGAGGTGTGATCTCATTGAAACATACCAGGTTCTGAAGGGGACTGACAGGTTAGATGCTGAGAGGTTGATTCCCCCGGCTAGAATGTCTAGAACTAGGGGGCCCAGTCTCAGGATAAGGGGTCGGCCATTTAAGACAGAGATGAAGAGGAATTTCTTCACTCAGAGGGTTGTGAATCTTTGGAATTCTCTGCCCCAGAGGGCTGTGAATGCTCAGTCTATTCAAGGCTGAGACAGGTAGATTGTTGGACTCTCGGTGAATCAAGGGATATGGAGATCAGAGGGAAAGTGGAGTTGAGATCGATGATCAGCCATGATCTTACTGAATGGTGGAGCGGGCTCGAGGGATCTTATGGCCTACTCCTGCTCCTATTTCTTATGTTGACATCCAGGGGGCTCTAGATTTATTAGTTCCACCTTTTTTCTTTAAGGTAACATACCACCTCTGAACCTCATTATCTCCTCATTGAATGCCTCCCACTGCTCTGAGACTGATTTAGCTTCAACATAAGAACATAAGAATTAGGAGCAGGAGTCGGCCATTTGGCCCCTCGAGCCTGCTCTGCCATTCAATGAGATCATGGCTGATCTTCTACCTCAACTCCACTTTCCTGCACTATTCCCATATCTCGATTCCTTTTATATACAAAAATCTAGCGATCTCTACCTTGAACATACTCAACAACTGACCTTCCACAGCTCTCTGGGGTAGAGAATTCCAAAGATTCACCACCCTGTGAGTGAAGAGGTTTCTCCTCATCTCAGTCCTAAATGGCCAACCCCTTATTTTGAGACTGTGACCCCTGGTTCTAGACTCCTCAGCCAGAGGAAACATCCTCCCTGCATCTACCCTGTCAAGCCCTGTAAGAATTTTGTATGTTTCAATGAGATCACCTCTCATTCTTCTAACTCTAGAGAATATAGGTCTAGTCTACTCAGGATCTGGAATGCACGGCCTGAAAGGGTGGCGGAGGCAGATTCAATCACAGCTTTCACAAGGGAGAACCAGTTGATGTGGTGTATTTGGACTTTCAGAAGGCTTTCAACAAGGTCCCACACAAGAGATTAATGTGCAAAGATAAAGCACATGGGATTGGGGGTAGTGTGCTGACATGGATTGAGAACTGGTTGGCAGACAGGAAGCAAAGAGTAGGAGTAAATGGGTACTTTTCAGAATGGCAGGCAGTGACTAGTGGGGTACCGCAAGGTTCTGTGCTGGGGCCCCAGCTGTTTACATTGTACATTAATGATTTAGACGAGGGGATTAAATGTAGTATCTCCAAATTTGCGGATGACACTAAGTTGGGTGGCACTGTGAGTTGCGAGGAGGATGCTATAAGGCTGCAGAGTGACTTGGATAGGTTAGGTGAGTGGGCAAGTGCATAGCAGATGAAGTATAATGTGGATAAATGTGAGGTTATTCACTTTGGTGGTAAAAACAGAAAGACAGACTATTATTTGAATTGTGACAGATTAGGAAAAGGGGAGGTGCAACGAGACCTGGGTGTCATGGTACATCAGTCATTGAAGGTTGGCATGCAGGTACAGCAGGCGGTTAAGAAAGCAAATGGCATGTTGGCCTTCATAGCGAGGGGATTTGAATACAGGGGCAGGGAGGTGTTGCTACAGTTGTATAGGGCCTTGGTGAGGCCACACCTGGAGTATTGTGTACAGTTTTGGTCTCCTAACTTGAGGAAAAACGTTCTTGCTATTGAGGGAGTGCAGCGAAGATTCACCAGACTGATTCCCGGGATTGTGGGACTGACCTATCAAGAAAGACTGGATCAACTGGGCTTGTATTCACTGGAGTTCAGAAGAGTGAGAGGGGACCTCATAGAAACGTTTAAAATTCTGACGGGAATGGACAGGTTGGATGCAGGAAGAATGTTCCCAATGTTGCGGAAGTCCAGAACCAGGGGTCACAGTCTAAGGATAAGGTGTAGCCATTTAGGACTGAGATGAGGAGAAACTTCTTCACCCAGAGAGTGGTGAACCTGTGGAATTCTCTACCACAGAAAGTAGTTTAGGCCAATTCACTAAATATATTCAAAAGGGAGTTAGATGAAGTCCTTACTACTCGGGGGATCAAGGGGTATGGCGAGAAAGCAGGAAGGGGGTACTGAAGTTTCATGTTCAGCCATGAACTCATTGAATGGCGGTGCAGGCTAGAAGGGCTGAATGGCGTGCTCCGGCACCTATTTTCTATGTTTCTATGAACAGTGACGAGGAGAGTGATAATCTTCAGGAAGACATAGATGGGCTGGTAAAATGGGCGGACACGTGGCAGAGGAATTTTAACCCAGAAAAGTGTGAAGTGATATTCTTTCTACCAAAGTATGAGGAAATATAAACTAAATGGTAGAATCCTAAAGGGGGTGCATGAACAGGGAGACCTGGGAGTATGTATGCAAAAATCGTTAAAGATGGCAGGGCAACTGGAGAAAGTAGTTAAAAAGGCTTCAAGGATCCTCAGCTTCATAAATAGAGGTGTAGAGTACAAAAGAGTGGAAATTATGATGAACCTGTATAAAACACTGGTTCAGCCCCAACTGGAGTATTGTGTCCAATTCTGGGCCCCGCACTTTAGGAAGGATGTGAAGGCCTTAGAGAGGGTGCAGAAAAGACTTACGAGAATGATTCCAGGGATGAGGGACTACAGTTACATGGATAGATTGGAGAAGCTGGGGTTGCCAGGGGCATAGAGTAAGTGAAGCTGATTTTCAGGCCCCAGCTGCTGCACATGTTGGACCGACAGTAATGGCGACTGCTTTATCCACAAGCCCCCGCGTCCCAGAAAGCGCTCCAGTTACCGCACTGAGTTGTGGTAGGCACTACGCATGCGCTCCCTGGCCCCGAGGCGCACACCGCCTGAGAGTCCGGATCACCGGCGGAAAGTGAGTTTAATGAGGGTTTTTTTTTATATAAATAGTGGAGAGAAGCGCGGGCGGGTGAGATACATAAAAAATAAATTACAAACCGGAGCATCCGAGCGGATTAAGCGGCTGCAGCGCGGGGTCTCCTGCAAGGAGCCGGACTGGGTGTGTCCTTGGAGATGGAGCACGCGGTGTCCACCGGTACGCTCGCGGCCTTCCGCGAGAGGTGGGCACCGGAGGGACTGGAGTGCATCATCACGCCCGGCAACCAAATTTTAATTTGATTTTACGTTTTTAAGTTTAATTTGTTTTAATTGCCAGTACTTTTAGTGTCCACCTTCCCTTTTATAGGGGGCACTGGGGAAAATTGTGATTTTAGTGCCCAAAAAAAAACCAAAAAAAGAAAAACACAAAAAAAAACAAAAAAAAAAGGGGGAAAAAAAAAGGGCCTTGTAAATGTCTGGAGTGTCACCCAGGTCGGGTGGCACCGTTTAATGTTTTATGTTTTTGCAGGTGAACTCCAAAATAAAAAAAAAAAAAAGGAGCCGGACTGGGCTACGTGATCAACGCCACGGCAGTGACTGACATGAGCTGTGACCAATAGGGAGGGAGGGAGGGGCGGGTCCTCCAACCAATCGGGGGACCCGAGGGGCGGGACTCAGGCACAGCATCAGGGAATGGTGACATCACAGAGTGGGGACTCAGCCTGTGCCGGCTCCCTGCCAGAGCATCTCAGGGAGTCCCAGTCCCTGCAATTGTCTCTCCTTCACACCCTGATCCCACTCCCTCCTCAACACCACAATTGAGTCTGCCTCCACCGCCCTTTCAGGCCGTGCATTCCACATCCTAACCACTCGTTGCGTAAAAAAGTTTTTTCTTACATTGCCATTGGTTCCTTTGCCAATCACCTTAACTCGGTGTCCTCTGGTTCTTCACCCTTCGGCCAATGGGAACAGTTTCTCTCTATCTACTCTGTCCAGACCCCTCATGATTTTGCACACCTCTATCAATTCTCCTCTCAACCATCTTTGCTCCAAGGAGAACAACCCCAGCTTTTCCAGTCTATCCACGTAACTGAAGTCCCTCATCCTCGTAAGTCTTTTCTGAACCCTCTCTAAGGCCTTCACATCCTTCCTAAAAAGTGGTGCCCAGAATTGGACTCCAGCTGAGGCTGTACATAAGAACATAAGAAATAGGAGCAGGAGTTGCCCATACGGCCCCTCGAGCCTGCTCTGCCATTTAATACGATCATAGCTGATCCGATCATGGACTTGGATCCACGTCCCTGTCTGCTCCCCATAACCCCTTATTGGTTAAGAAACTGTCTATCTCTGTCTTAAATTTATTCATTGACCCAACTTCCACATCTCTTTAAGGCAGCGAATTTCACAGATTTACAACCCTCTGAGAGATTAAATTCCTCCTCATCTCAGTTTTAAATGGATGGCCCCTTATTCTAAGATTATGCCCCCTAGTTCTAGTCTCTCCTATCTGTGAAAACATCCTCTTTGCATCCACCTTGTCAAGCCCCCTCACAATCTTATATGTTTCAAGAAGATCATCTCTTATTCTTCTGAATTCCAATGAGTAGAGGCCCAACCTACTCAACCTTTCCTCATAAGTCAACCCCCTCATCTCCAATCAACTGAGCGAACCTTCTCTGAAATGCCTCCAAAGCAAGTATATCCTTTCTTAAATATGGAAACCAAAACTGTACACAGTATTCTAGGTGTGGCCTCACCAATACTCTATATAACTGTAACAAGACTTCCCTGCTTTTATACTCCATCCCCTTTGCAATAAAGCCAAGATTCCATTGGCCTTCGTGATCACTTGCTGTACCTGCAAACAAACCTTTTGTGTTTCATGCACCAGGACCGCAGCACTTTGTAATTTTTCTCCATTTAAATAACAACTTGCTCTTCGATTGTTTTTCTGCCAAAGTGCATAACCTCACACTTTCCAACATTATATTCCATCTGCTAAATTTTTGCCTTCTCACTTAGCCTGTCTATGTCCTTTTGCAGGTTTTTGTGTCCTTCTCACACATTGCTTTTCCTCCCATCTTTGTATTGTCAGCAAACTTGGCTACGTGACAGTCGGTCCCTTCATCCGAGTTAATATAGATTGTAAATAGTTGGGGTCCCAACACTGATCCCTGTAGCATCCCACTAGTTACTGATTGCCAACCCGAGAATGAACAATTTATCTCGACTGTTTTCTCTTAGTTAACCAATCCTCTATCCACGCTATTATATTACCCTGAACCCTGTGAACTTTTATCTTGTGCAGTACCCTTTTTTGTGGCTCCTTGTCAAATGCCTTCTGGAAATCCAAATACACCACATCCACTGGTTCCCCTTTATCCACACTTCGTTTTTCCTCAAAGAATTCCAGCAAATTTGTCAAACATGACTTCCCCTTCATAAATCCATGCTGACTCTGCCTGACTGAATTTTGCTTTTCCAAATGTCCTGCTACTGCTTCTTTAACAATGGACTCCAACATTTTCCCAACCACAGATGTTAGGCTAACTGGTCTATACTTTCCTGCTTTTTGTTTGCCTCCTTTTTTTAAAATAGAGCTGTTACAATTTGCAGTTTTGCAATCTGCTGGGACCTCCCCAGAATTCCAGGGAATTTTGCTAAATTACAACCAATGCATCCACTATCCCTGCCGCTACTTCTCTTAAGACCCGAGGATGCAAACCATCAGGTCCAGGGGATTTATCCGCTTTTAGTTCCATTATCTTACTGAGTACCACCTCCTTAGTGATTATGTTAAGTTCCTCATAGCATAACTTATTTGCTTTTGTACTCTATACTGCTGTTCATAAAGCCAAGGCTCCGGATGCGTTAACAGATTGATCAGCTGATCCTGCCCACCCAGATTTAATATACACATATTCCTCTATCCCCTTTAAATAGTACCATTTAGTTTAAAATGCCTCCCCTTTTTCTTCCTTCAAAAATGCATCACTTTACATTCTCTGCATTAAATTGTATCTGCCCATGTCACCAGTCTGTGTCTTGAAGTCTGTTACTATCCTATTACTGTTAAATGATTCTCCTTTCTTTACCCACACTCGCTGACCATTTCTCCTGTGACATTTTAAAGGTAAGTTGTGCTGGGTGGGGTTTGCTGCCCCACTTCTCCCACAGACAGAAGAGACATTTGTGTTTGCACATTGAAAGGCGGCTGATATTTGTCGCTGATGAATGCAGTGACTGTCAGAGCCGGGTGGGGTGCGGCCTGTCGGTGCTGCCCCACTTCTCTCACAGCCTGGAGCAGCACTTTACAAAATTCACAACATTCTCTGCTCCTGGTTCCTGGCCCAGGGAAAGGCCGCGCATGCGCCCTGCCGCCCCCTCAGCCTCCCAAGATGGCGGCGGTTGCCGGGGGCCTGTCCCCGGGAGAAAGACCCGGCAGCTGCCCCCCCGCCCGGGGAAAGGCCGGAGGCCCACAGCGGGTGTGTGTGAAGCGGGTAATGCGGAGTGTTGTCTCTCGGGCGGGCGGGCGGGGCCTGGGCCCGCACTCGGTGGGTGTGAAGCCCGCGTCCCCCCGGGGTTTATTAACCCGCTCCCTCCGCCCATCGCTCAGCCGCCCCACCGCGCATGCTCAGCTCACACTGCCCGGGTGATTGACGGCGGCTCCGGACCAATAGGAAGAGCGGGGGCGGGGCTGGAGGACCGGGCGGTTGGTCCTCCAACCAATGGAGTGTGCGAGGGGCGGGGCTTGCGCCCCCCCCCGAGTGGGCGGGGCTGAGCCCGGATCTCCCGCACTGAGCATGCGCGGCCGGAGCAGGCGGACAGACGCTGTGGACCCGCGGGGAGGCCGGACAGGGAGCTCCACACCCCCCCGCTGTAGGCCTCAGGCTTACCCCGGGTTTGACCCGCGGTGACAGGCCCGGCTCAGCGGGGTCACTGGCCGCCATGTTGCACAGGAGAGAAAATGTATTTTGGAAGAAAATTGGGAGACATTCCAAAGCAAATGGTCCAATTTAAAGGTGACCCCAAAGCTGAGGGTCAGGGGCAGGGTCAGCTGATCAGTCTGTTCCAGCATTAACAGCAGTCTCGGGTACAACAACAAGCTGATGGTCAGTCACTAGTTACAGGATGCTCTTCAATACTGGCCACTGCTCTGGAAAGGACATCAGTGTTAACTTTCAAACACCAATCATTCAAAGGGAACAATTTCTGGGGCTTTGGGGAAAGAGCGGAGCGGAGTCATTGAATGGCTCTCAGAGATTTGCACAGCTTGATGGGCCGAATGGCCTCCTGTGCTGTATGATTAGTGAGTATTTTTCTCTAATAAACCTTGGGCATTGGTGTAAGTCAGGAACTGCAATTAAATAGATCAGTGATCTTTATTCACTAAGTAGAAGTAATTAATTAAATCAGCGGATTGCTGAGTAGCGGCTGGGTGTGTTGTGCTAAGGTTTAGAGTTTAGTTCTATTTGATAGTTGCGAGTGTAACGAGAGGGATGGCAGGACAGCTCAGTCCCATGGATTGCACATCCTGTGGCATGTGGGAAATCCTGGATGCTTCACGCGGCCGGAACGACCAAGTGTGCAGGAGGTGTCTCCAGCTGCACCAACTCCAGCTCCACGTTTTGGAGCTTGAGCGGCGGCTGGAGTCACTGTGGTGCATCCGTGAGACTGAGAGCTACGTGGATAACACCTTTCTAGAGGTGGTCACCCCGCAGTTTAAGAGTGTGCAGGCAGAGAGGGATTGGGTGACTGCCAGACAGAAGAGGAGGACTAGGCAGGTAGTGCAGGAGTCCCGAGTCCATCTCCCTCTCTAACCGGTACTCTGTACTGAGCACCGGTGAGGGCGATGGTGGCTCTGGGGAGTGCAGCCAGAGCCAAGTCCATGGCACCACGGGTGGCTCAGCTGCACAGAGGGGGAGGAAGAAGAATGGAAGAGCTATAGTGGTAGGGGTTTCGCTAGTCAGGGGAGCAGACAGGCGTTTCTGCGGCCGCAGACATGACTCCAGGATGGTATGTTGCCTCCCTGGTGCCAGGATCAAGGATGTTACTGAGCGGCTACAGGGCATTCTTGGGGGGGGTGGGAAGCAGCCAGAGGTCGTGGTCCATATCGTGACCAGTGACATCGGTAGGAAGAGGGATGAGGTCCTGCAGGCAGAGTTTAGGGAGCTAGGAGAGAAATTAAAAAGCAGGACCTTAAAGGTAGTAATCTTCGGATTACTCCCGATGCCACGAGCTAGTGAGTACAGAAACAGGAGGACAGAGCAGATGAATACATGGCTGGAGAGATGGAGCAGGCGGGAGGGCTTTAGTTTCCTGAGGTATTGGGACCTGTACAAGCCGGACGGTTTGCACCTCAACAGAGCCGGGACCGATATCCTCGCGGGGGATTTGCTAGTGCTGTTGGGGAGAGTTTAAACTAGCCTGGCAGGGAGATGGGAACCTCGGAATAGATTCAGTGGGGAGGGGAGTAAAGCTAGAATTAGAAAGCAAAAATAAAGAAAGTGAGTTTGAAGGAGAAAGGAAACCAGCAGGAAAAAAGGTTTAAAAAAAAAAAATTTAAACGCTCTTGGTCTAAATGCACTTAGCATTCGTAACAAAATAGATGAGCTGACGGCAAAAACAGATGCAAATGGGTATGGTGTGATAGCCATTACAGAGACATGGTTGCAAAGTGACCAAGACTGGGAACTAAATATTATGGGTTACTTGACAATCTGGAAGGACAGGCAGAAAGGACAAGGAGGTGGAGTAGCTCTGTTGATAAAGGATGGAATCACTGCAATAGTGAGAAATGATATTGGCTCAAATGATCAAGATGTTGAAACAGTTTGGGTGGAGATAAAGAATAATAAGGCAAAAAAGTCACTGCTGGGTGTAGTCTATAGGCCCCCTGACAGTAGCAACTCTGTTGGTCGGAGTATAAACCAGGAAATAGTGGGAGCTTGTAAAAAGGGAACAGCAATAATCATAAGTGATTTGAACCTCCATATTGATTGGACAAATCAAATTGGTCAGGGTAGCCTTGAGGAGGAGTTCATAGAGTGCATAAGGGACAGGTTCCTTGAGCAGTATGTAACAGAACCAACCAGCGGGCAGGCTATATTGGATCTGGTCCTGTGTAATGAGACAGGATTAATAAACAATCTCCTAGTAAAGGATCCCCTGGGAATGAATGACCATAGCATGGCTGAATTTCAAATTCAGATGGAGGATGTGAAAGTTGGAACTCAAACCAGCGTACTCAGCTTAAATAAAGGAGACTACAAAGGTATGAGGTCAGAGTTGGCTAAAGTGGACTGGGAAAATAGATTAAAGTGTAGGACGGTTGATGAACAGTAGCGTACATTTAAGGAGATATTTCACAACTCTCAAGAAAAATATATTCCAGTGAGGAGAAAAGGGTGTAAAAGAAAAGATAGCCATCCGTGGCTAACTAAAGAAATAAAGGACGGTATCCAATTAAAAACAAGTGGATACAAAGTGGCTAAAACTAGAGCGAGGACAGAAGACTGGGAATCTTTTCAAAGCCAGCAAAGAATGAGTAAAAATAAATGATTAAGAAAGGGAAGATAGACTATGAAAGTAAACTAGCAAGAAATATAAAAACCATTAGCAAGAGTTTCTACAGGTATATAAAAAGGAAAAGAGTGGTTAAAGTAAATGTTGGTCCCTTAGAGGATGAGACCAGGGAATTAGTAATGGGGAACATGGAGATGGCAGAAACTCTGAACAAATATTTTGTATTAGACTTTACAGTCGAGGACACTAACAATATCCCAACAGTGGATAGTGAAGGGGCTATAGCGGGGGAGGAACTTAACACAATCACAATCACTAAGGAGGTGGTACTCAGTAAGATAATGGGACTAAAGGCAAATAAATCCCCTGGACCTGATGGCTTGCATCCTAGGGTCTTAAGAGAAGTAGCAGCAGGGATAGTGGATGCATTGGTTGTAATTTACCAAAATTCCCTGGATTCTGGGGAGGTTCCAGCAGATTGGAAAACTGCAAATGTAATGCCCCTATTTAAAAAAGGAGGCAGACAAAAAGCAGGAAACTATAGACCAGTTAACCTAACATCTGTGGTTGGGAAAATGTTGGAGTCATTATTAAAGAAGCAGTAGCAGGACATTTGGAGAAACAACATTTGGTCAGGCAGAGTCAGCATGGATTTATGAAGGGGAAGTTATGTTTGACAAATTTGCTGGAACTCTTTAAGGATGTAACGAACAGGGTGGATAAGGGGGAACCAGTGGATGTGGTGTATTTGGACTTCCAGAAGGCATTTGACAAGGTGCCACATAAAAGGTTACTGCACAAGATAAAAGTTCACGGGGTAGGGGATAATAGCATGGACAGAGGATTGGCTAACGAACAGAAAACAGAGTCGGGATATGGTTCATTCGCGGGTTGGCAATCAGTAACTAGTGGGGTGCCACAGTGCTGGGTCCCAATATTTACAATCTATATTAACAACTTGGAAGAATTGACCAAGTGTAACGTAGCCAAGTTTGATGATACAAAGATGGGAGGAAAAGCAATGCGTGAGGAGGACAGGCTAAGTGAGCGGGTAAACATTTGGCAGATGGAGTATAATGTTGGAAAGTGTGAGGTCATGCACTTTGGTAGAAAGAATCAAAGAGCAAGTTATTATTTAAATGGAGAAAAATTGCACAGTGCTGCAGTACAGCGGGACCTGGGGATACTTGTGCATGAAACACAAAAGGATAGTATGCAGGTACAGCAAGTGATCAGGAAGGCCAATGGTATCTTAGCCTTTATTGCAAAGGGGATGGAGTATAAAAGCAGGGAAGTCTTGCTACAGTTACACAGGGTATTGGTGAGGCCACACCTGGAATACTGCGTGCGTTTTGGTTTCCATATTTACAAAAGGATATACTTGCTTTGGCGGCAGTTCAGAGAAGGTTCACGAAGTTGATTCCGGAGATGAATTTCTGTCTTGTACTGACAGTGATGATTTTTGTTATCTCCTTTTGCAGCGTATTAGAAGGGGAGATTTTCAGACAGGAAACAAAAACCAAACATCACGTCAAGATCTGACGGAGTCAATCGATTCATCAGGACCTGAATATCATTGGCCTTTGAAAGTGGAAGGAGAAGTGTTTGTCTGTTCAGTCTGTGGGAGAAGATTTCAAATATCAGTGTGACTGGAAAAGCACCAAAGACACACACAGACCCGAGTGAGTGTTCCAGTGCACTGCCTGTGGAAAGAGCTTTAACCAGTTACACAGCCTGAAAAAACATCGCACCATTCACAGCGCAGAGAAACTGTAAACGTGTTGTGTGTGGGCGAGACTTCAACTGATCATCCAACCTGGAGAGACACAAGGATACCCGTACCACGGAGAAACCGTGGGAATGTGTTAAGACTGTGGGAAGGTATACAGAAAACCGCGTGAGCTGGAAATGCATCGACGCAGTCACACTGGGGAGAGGCTGTTCACCTGCACCGTGTGTGGGAAGGGATTCACTCGGTCATTCCAACTTGTAACTCACCAGCGAGTTCACACTGGGGAGAGGCCGTTCACCTGCTCTGAGTGTGGGAAAGGATTCACTCTCATCCCACCTGCTGAGACACCAGCGAGTTCACACTGGGGAGAGGCGGTTCACGTGCTGTAAGTGTGGGAAGGGATTCACTGTGTCATCCAGCCTGCTGACACACCAGCGAGTTCACACTGGGGAGAGGCCGTTCTCCTGCTCTGAGTGTGGGAAGGGATTCACTCTGTCATCCCAACTGCTGAGACACCAGCGAGTTCACACTGGGGAGAGGCCGTTCACCTGCTCTGAGTGTGGGAAGGGATTCACTGTGTCATCCAGCCTGCTGACACACCAGCGAGTTCACACTGGGGAGAGGCCGTTCTCCTGCTCTGAGTGTGGGAAGGCATTCACTCAGTCGTCCAGCCTTCTGACACACCAGCGAGTTCACACCGGGGAGAGGCCGTTCACCTGCTCTGAGTGTGGGAAGGGATTCACTTGTTCATCCCACCTGCTGAGACACCAGCGAGTTCACAAGTGATTGCAGGGGTTGGAATCTGCTGTTATTGCTGCTGTTAATCACATCCCGACTGAACCATGTTCATTCTGACAGTTGGGGTTTGTTTCTGCTGATGATAACCCTATAACTGGGCTGGACTTTAATATTCTGGATATATTGCTGGTTGTGTTCTCGGGGCTGCAGTGTCCATTTAAGAAACGCTGTGTGTTATCTTTCCCCTTCAGTTTGCAATAAAATTATGAACTTTTACTTTAATCCTAAATTGATCTTTGGTACAAAATCTACAATAGTGTGTGAAAGTTTCCACTGAATAAAATCTCCAATTGGAAAGAGCTTGCTGACAATTCTTACTAACTGGCACAATTCACACAGTGGCCCCTCCATTATCCACCAGAAAGAAGGGGAATGGGAATTGGTGGGGAATCAGTGTCCCCAAATGTTGCCCCTCCCATCTGGTGCAGCAATCCCCTCGGCACGGGAATGGAGACAAGTCCAGACCAAAACTGCGCAGTACTCCAGGTGTGGTCTTACCAATACCCTGTACAGTTGTAGCAGGACTTCTCTGCTTTTATACTCCATTCCATTTGCCTTCCTGATTACTTGCTGTACCTGCATGCTAACTTTTTGAGTTTCATGTACAAAGACCCCCAGATCCCTCTGTACTACAGCATTTTCTAATCCTCATTTAAATAATTAGCTTTTTTATTTTTCCTACCAAAGGAGATAACCTGACATTTTATCATATTATAGTCTATCTGCCAGATTTTTGCCCACTCACTGAGCCTATCTTTATCCCTTTGTAGATTATTTGCATCCTCTCACAACTTACTTTCCCACCTGTCTTTGTATCATCAGCAAATTTGGCTGCGTTACACTCAGCCCCTTCATCCAAGTCATTAATATAAATTGTAAATAGTTGAGGCCCCAGCACTGATCCCTGCAGTATCCCACTAGTTACAGTTTGCCAACCTGAAAATGACCCATTTATCCCGACTCTCTGTTTTCTGTTAGTTAGCCAATCCTCTATCGATGCTGATATATTACCCCCAACACCGTGAGCTCTTAGCTTGTGCAGTAACCTTTTGTGTGGTACCTTATCGAATGCTTTCTGGAAATCCAAATATATGACATCAAGTGGTTCTCCTTTAACCACTCTGCTTATTACATATTACATTTTGAAACAACTCCATCAAATTTGTCAAACATGATTTCCCTTTCATAAAACCACGCTGACTTTGCTTGACTGCAATATGATTTTTTAAATGTCCTGCTACTACTTCCTTAATGATGGACTCCAGTATTTTCCCAATGACCGCTGGTAGGCTAACTGGTCTATAGTTTCCTGCTCTCTGTCTCCCTCCTTTCTTAAATACGAGTGTAACGATTGTGGTTTTCCAGTCCGCTGGGAATCTCCAGAATTCAAGGAATTTTCGTAGATTACAACCAATGCATCCACTATCTCTGCAGTCACTTTTAAAACCCAAGGATGCATGTCGTCAGGTCCAGGGGACTTGTCCACCTTTAGTCCCATTAGTTTGCTTAATACTTTATCTCTAGTGATAGTAACTGTTTTAAGTCCCCCCGCCAGCTCCTTGATTATCAACTGTTGGGATGTTTTTAGTGTCCTCTACCATGAAGACCCATATTTGTTCAAAATCTCTGCCATTTCCGTGTTTCCCATTATTAATTCTCCAGTCTCATCCTCTAAGGGACCAATATTTACTTTAGCTACTTGTTTTCTTTTTATATCCCTTTAGAAGCTCTTATTGTCTTTTTGTATTTCTTATTAGTTTGCTCTCATCTGCTATCTTCTCTGTCTTTATCATTTTTTTAGTCCTTTGCTGGTTTTTAAAAATTTCCCAATCCTCTGGCCTTCCACTGTCCTTCGCAACATTGTATGCCTTTTTTTCAATTTGACACCAAGCTTTACATACTTAATTAGCCAGGGATGGTTCATCCTTCTCTTAGCATCTTTATTTCTCAATTGAATAAATCTTTGCTGAGAGTTATGAAATATCTCCTTAAATGTTTGCCACTGCGTTTCTAGTCTTACCCTTTAACATATTTTTCCAGTCCACTTGGTGTCAGTGACAAGGGTTGGTTTATATCACATGGGAGGAGATGGGTGTCAGTGACTGTGGAGTTGGTTCAACCTTCTTTGACCTGACCAAGGCCTTTGACACCGTCAACCGTGAGGGATTATGGAGTGTACTCTTCAAATTCGGCTGTCCTCAAAAATTTGTCACCTTCCTCCACTTGCTTCGTGATAACATGCAAGCTGTGATCCTGACCATTGGATCACCACAGACCCAGTTCATGTACGGACCGGGGAGAAGCAAGGCTGTGTCATTGCACCAACGCTCTTCTCGATCTTCCTTGCTGCAATGCTACATCTCACCGTCAGTGAGCTTCCCGCTGGAGTGGAGATAATCTACAGAACAAACGGGAAACTGTTCAACCTCCATCGCCTTCAGACCAGATCCAAGGTGGTGCCATCCTCTGTCAGCGAGTTACAATATGTAGATGATGCTTGTGTCTGTGCTCACTCGGAGGTCGCACTCCAAACCAGCGTCAACACGTTCACCGTAGCCTCTGAGAGCATAGGTCTTACACTAAACATCAGTAAAACAAAGGTGCTCTATCAACCTGCCCCCGCCCCACAGCACTGCTCCCCCATGCTGCCCCGCCCCCCCCTCCCCGATTAACAAAATCCAAGATGAGGCCTTGGATAACGTGGACCATTTTTCATACCACGGGAGCCTACTGTCGGCCAGGGCAGATTTTGATCATGAGGTCCAACACCGTCTTCTGTGTGTCAGCACAGCCTTTGGTCGCCTAAGGATAAGAGTGTTTGAAGACCAGAACTTTAAAACTAGCACAAAGCTCATGGTCGACAGAGCAGTAGTGATACCTGCCCTCAGACATGCTTCTCAGACATGGACTATGTACAACAGGCACATCAAAGCACTGGAGAAGTTCCATCAACACTGCCTCCGGAAGATCCTGCAAATCCATTGGTAGGATAGGTGCACCAACATCTGTTCTCACGCAGGCCAACATCCTCAGCATTGAAGCATTGACCACGCTCGATCAGCAATGATGGATGGACCACATTGTCCATATGACCGATACAAGACCCCCAAAGTAAGCGCTATGCTCGGAACCTCAACACGGCAAGCGAGCCCCAGGGGGCAGAGGAAACACTTCAAGGCCACCCTCAAGGCCCCCTTGAAGAAGTTGAACATCCCCACCGACACCTGGGAATCCCTGGTGCAAGATCACTCAAAATGGAAGAGAATAATCCGTGAGGGCGTCGAACACTTCGAGTCTCTCCACCTGGAGCAAGTGGAGACCAAACGCAGAGAGCAGGAGGAGCGCACGACAACCCAAGCACTTCAACAAACCGGCACTTCAACCAACGTACTTTCAACCACCGTCTGTCCAACCTGCGACAGAGACTGTAGCTCCCGCACTGGACTTAACAGACATCTGAGATCTCGTTTTAATGTGGAAACAAGTCATCCTCGACTCCGAGAGACTGCCTATGTTGATAATCGTTTAATATCAGACAGGAGGGGATTGGTGTCAGTGACTGGGGTTGGTTTATATCAGACAGGAGGGGATTGGTGTCAGTGACTGTGGGGTGGGTTTATATCAGACAGGAGGAGATTGGTGTCAGTGACTGTGGGGTGGGTTTATATCAGACAGGAGGAGATTGGTGTCAGTGACTGTGGGGTGGGTTTATATCAGACAGGAGGGGATTGGTGTCAGTGACTGTGGGGTGGGTTTATATCAGACAGGAGGGGATTGGTGTCAGTGACTGTGGGGTGGGTTTATATCAGACAGGAGAGGATTGGTAACATGGAATCATAGCAGTTTACAACAGAGAAGGAGGCCATTTGGCCCATCATGTCTGTGCGGCCGATAAAGAGCTATCCAGCCTAATCCCACTTTCCAGCTCTTGGTCCGTCGCCCGGCTAAGCTGTACGGCCGCTCAGCGGTCTGGAGGTTCCGCACAGGCCGCTCACCGGCTTTTACATTGAAGAAACTGCACAAGCACGGAAATTTGAATGGGTTATGCAGCCAGTTAAAGGGAGCGCGCACCTAAAATATAAATTAGAGGGAAGATTGGTGTGGACCCTTTGTCAACTTGCGTGAACTCCTGTGTTCTCTCTCTCAGCTGCTGAGTGGTTACAGCATTTTCTGTGTTGTCTGAATTTTGATGCAAACAATTTGTTCTTTACTTGTTCCTGGAATAGCTGGTGGTTCATGGAGTAATGTGGATGGGTTGTAGGTTCCCCATGGTTCTCGGTCTTGGCTTGGTCATCATTGAGCAAAGCTGTCTCTTTGTATGCAGTCATGGATGTTATCAGCACAGGAAGAGGTCATTTGGCCCATTATGCCTGTGCAGACTCTCCAAGAGTCCTTTCCCTATATTGTTTACAATTATTCCAATTATTCCTTATCCCAACATTTTCCCACTCGCCTTTTTAAAAGCTATTGTACATCTCGGCAGCGAGAGGCGGCGGCAGTTAGTGAGGCGCGAGTCCGGGGTCGGAGGCCTATAAAAGGCCCAGCGGGAGCGAGAGGCGTGAGTCCGGGGTCGGAGGCCTATAAAAGGCCCAGCGGGAGCAAGAGGCGCGAGTCCGGGGTCGGAGGCCTATAAAAGGCCCAGCGGGAGCGAGAGGCGCGAGTCCGGGGTCGGAGGCCTATAAAAGGCCCAGCGGGAGCGAGAGGCGTGACTTGTGCAGCTACAGGGAGAAGGCAAAAAAGAAGTAGAAAGAAACAGAAAGATGATGTCACAGCCAAGGGGGTAAGTGATTGGCTGGTGATTGGTGAGTAGTTTTTCTTTCTTCTTTTCGATAACAGTGAGTAAACTTTAGCATTGTTGTTGCCTATCTAAGGGTTAAGTCATGACAGGACAGCTCGGTCGCGTGTTATGCTCCTCCTGTACCATGTGGGAACTCAGGGACGACTCCAGTGTTCCTGACGACTACATGTGCGGGAAGTGTATCAGCCTCCAGCTCCTGACGGACCACGTTGCAGAGTTGGAGCTGACAGTGGATTCACTCTGGAGCATCCACGATGCTGAGAATGACGTGAGTAGCACGTGTAGCGAGTTGGTCTTACCGCAGGTGAAGGGTCCACAGCCAGATAGGGAATGGAAGACCAGCAGGAAGAACAGTGCAAGGAAGGTAGTGCAGGAGTCCCCTGTGGTCATCCCCCTGCAAAACAGATACACTGCTTTGAGTACTGTTGAGGGGGATGACTCATCAGGGGAGGGCAGCAGCAGCCAAGTTCATGGCACCGTGGCTGGCTCTGTTGAACAGGAGGGGAGGAAAAAGAGTGGGAGAGCGATAGTGATAGGGGATTCAATTGTAAGGGGAATAGATAGGCGTTTCTGTGGCCGCAACCGAGACTCCAGGATGGTATGTTGCCTCCCTGGTGCAAGGGTCAAGGATGTCTCGGAGCGGGTGCAGGACATTCTAAAAAAGGAGGGAGAACAGCCAGTTGTCGTGGTGCACATTGGTACCAACGACATAGGTAAAAAAAAAAAGGGATGAAGTCCTACGAAACGAATTTAAGTAGCTAGGAGCTAAATTAAAAAGTAGGACCTCAAAAGTAGTAATCTCGGGATTGCTACCAGTGCCACGTGCTAGTCAGAGTAGGAATCGCAGGATAGCTCAGATGAATACATGGCTTAAGCAGTGGTGCAGCAGGGAGGGATTCAAATTCCTGGGGCATTGGAACCGGTTCTGGGGGAGGTGGGACCAGTACAAACCGGACGGTCTGCACCTGGGCAGGACCGGAACCAATGTCCTAGGGGGAGTGTTTGCTAGTGCTGTTGGGGAGGAGTTAATCTAATATGGCAGAGGGATGGGAATCAATGCAGGGAGACAGAGGGAAACAAAAAGGAGACAAAAGCAAAAGACAGAAAGGAGATGAGGAAAAGTAGAGGGCAGAGAAACCCAAGGCAAAAAACAAAAAGGGCCACTGTACAGCAAAATTCTAAAAGGAAAAAGGGTGTTAAAAAAACAAGCCTGAAGGCTTTGTGTCTTAATGCAAGGAGTATCCGTAATAAGGTGGATGAATTAACTGTGCAAATAGATGTTAACAAATATGATGTGATTGGGATTACGGAGACGTGGCTCCAAGATGATCACGGCTGGGAACTCAACATCCAGGGGTATTCAACATTCAGGAAGGATAGAATAAAAGGAAAAGGAGGTGGGGTAGCATTGCTGGTTAAAGAGGAGATTAATGCAATAGTTAGAATGGACATTAGCTTGGATGATGTGGAATCTATATGTGTAGAACTGCAGAACACCAAAGGGCAAAAAACGTTAGTGGGAGTTGTGTACAGACTTCCAAACAGTAGTAGTAATGTTGGGGAGGGCAGCAAACATGAAATTAGGGGTGCATGCAATAAGGGTGCAGCAGTTATAATGGGTGACCTTAATATGCACATAGATTGGGCTAACCAAACTGGAAGCAATACGGTGGAGGAGGATTTCCTGGAGTGCATAAGGGATGGTTTTCTAGACCAATATGTCGAGGAACCAACTAGAGGAGAGGCCATCTTAGACTGGGTGTTGTGTAATGAGAGAGGATTAATTAGCAATCTCGTTGTGCGAGGCCCCTTGGGGAAGAGTGACCATAATATGGTGGAATTCTGCATTAGGATGGAGAATGAAACAGTTAATTCAGAGACCATGGTCCAGAACTTAAAGAAGGGTAACTTTGAAGTTATGAGGCGTGAATTAGCTAGGATTGATTAGCGAATGATACTTAAGGGGTTGACTGTGGATGGGCAATGGCAGACATTTAGAGACCGCATGGATGAATTACAACAATTGTACATTCCTGTCTGGCGTAAAAATA
Organism: Pristiophorus japonicus; assembly: GCF_044704955.1. Taxonomy (NCBI): domain Eukaryota; kingdom Metazoa; phylum Chordata; class Chondrichthyes; family Pristiophoridae; genus Pristiophorus; species Pristiophorus japonicus. The sequence continues at coordinate 329,352,588 of NC_091979.1, forward strand.
AAAAAGGGAAGGTGGCTCAACCATGGCTATCAAGGGAAATCAGGGATAGTATTAAAGCCAAGGAAGTGGCATACAAATTGGCCAGAAATAGCAGCGAACCCGGAGACTGGGAGAAATTTAGAACTCAGCAGAGGAGGACAAAGGGTTTGATTAGGGCAGGGGAAATGGAGTACGAGAAGAAGCTTGCAGGGAACATTAAGACAGATTGCAAAAGTTTCTATAGATATGTAAAGAGAAAAAGGTTAGTAAAGACAAACGTAGGTCCCCTGCAGTCAGAATCAGGGGAAGTCATAACAGGGAACAAAGAAATGGCGGACCAATTGAACAAGTACTTTGTTTCGGTATTCACTAAGGAGGACACTAACAACCTTTCGGATATAAGAGGGGTCAGAGGGTCTAGTAAGGAGGAGGAACTGAGGGAAATCCTTATTAGTCGGGAAATTGTGTTGGGGCAATTAATGGGATTGAAGGCCGATAAATCCCCAGGGCCTGATGGACTGCATCCCAGAGTACTTAAGGAGGTGGCCTTGGAAATAGCAGATGCATTGACAGTCATTTTCCAACATTCCATTGACTCTGGATCAGTTCCTATGGAGTGGAGGGTAGCCAATGTAACCCCACTTTTTAAAAAAGGAGGGAGAGAGAAAACAGGGAATTATAGACCGGTCAGCCTGACATCGGTAGTGGGTAAAATGATGGAATCAATTATTAAGGATGTCATTGGAAAGAGGTGACATGATAGGTCCAAGTCAACATGGATTTGTGAAAGGGAAATCATGCTTGACAAATCTTCTAGAATTTTTTGAGAATGTTTCCAGTAGAGTGGACAAGGGAGAACCAGTTGATGTGGTATACTTGGACTTTCAGAAGGCTTTCGACAAGGTCCCACACAAAAGATTAATGTGCAATGTTAAAGCACATGGGATTGGGGGTAGTGTGCTGACGTGGATTGAGAACTGGTTGTCAGACAGGAAGCAAAGAGTAGGAGTAAATGGGTACTTTTCAGAATGGCAGGCAGTGACTAGTGGGGTACCGCAAGGTTCTGTGCTGGGGCCCCAGCTGTTTACATTGTACATTAATGATTTAGATGAGGGGATTAAATGTAGTATCTCCAAATTTGCGGATGACACTAATTTGGGTGGCAGTGTGAGCTACGAGGAGGATGCTATGAGGCTGCAGAGGGACTTGGATAGGTTTGGTGAGTGGGAAAATGCATGGCAGATGAAGTATAATGTGGATAAATGTGATGTTATCCACTTTGGTGGTAAAAACAAAGAGACAGACTATTATCTGAATGGTGACAGATTAGGAAAAGGGGAGGTGCAACGAGACCTGGGTGTCATGGTACATCAGTCATTGAAGGTTGGCATGCAGCTACAGCAGGCGGTTAAGAAAGCAAATGGCATGTTGGCCTTCATAGCGAAGGGATTTGAGTACAGGAGCAGGGAGGTGTTGCTACAGTTGTACAGGGCCTTGGTGAGGCCACACCTGGAGTATTGGGTTCAGTTTAGGTCTTCTAACCTGAGGAAGGACATTCTTGCTATTGAGGGAGTGCAGCGAAGGTTCACCAGACTGATTTCCGGGATGGCGGGACTGACCTATCAAGAAAGACTGGATCAACTGGGCTTGTATTCACTGGAGTTCAAAAGAATGAGAGGGGACCTCATAGAAACGTTTAAAATTCTGATGGGTTTAGACAGGTTAGATGCAGGAAGAATGTTCCCAATGTTGGGGAAGTCCAGAACCAGGGGTCACAGTCTAAGGATAAGGGGTAAGCCATTTAGGACCGAGATGAGGAGGAACTTCTTCACCCAGAGAGTGGTGAACCTGTGGAATTCTCTACCACAGAAAGTTGTTGAGGCCAATTCACTAAATATATTCAAAAAAGAGTTTGATGCAGTCCTTACTAGTAAGGGAATCAAGGGGCATGGTGAGAAAGCAGGAATGGGGTACTGAAGTTGCATGTTCAGCCATGGACTCATTGAATGGCGGTGCAGGCTAGAGGGGCCAAATGGCCTACTCCACCTATTTTCTATGTTTCTATGTTTCTATCTCGTTTCCGGTAGAGAATTCTGTATCCTAACAATCCAGTGTGTGAAACGAAAAGCACATTTTCTACCCTCTCCCTTAATTCGTTTGGGCAATAATCTGAAGTTTATGCCCTTCCGTTACTGGCTCACCAACCAGTTTCACTGTCAGACTGTTGAGCACGCACCAGAATGATGAGCAGTCCCAGTTTCTGGAATCTGTCATCATAAGTGAAGCCTCTCATGTCTGGTACCACCATATCTTTGATATCTTTCCAAAGATGCCCAAACCTGGACACAATATTCGAATGAGTTTCTCATTTTAACATTATATCTTGTGCTTTGTACTCCAGAGTTCCATTTGCAAAATCTAGGATAGCACACATTTTTTCAGCTTGAGCAACTTTTCCAGCCCTTAGATTGACCCTTGCATCTCCTGGCAGTGAGTTCCAGAGCAGCGCTGTCAAAGTTCCTGGGGCAGATTGTCTACCAACCCTCAACAAAAGAGCTGGGTAACCTGAAGGCCCAAAAGAAGCAGGGGGGATTGGAATCACTTACTCAGAAGTGATGGGCTAATCAAACTGACAAGATCATCGAGAATATAACATACCATAGCGAATCAACTGCATTACCTTGTCTACACTTTCTATCCCTTCTTCAAAGAATTCAATAAGGTTCGTCGAGCACCTGAGGACTGGGAGAAATTTTGAATTCAGCAGGGGAGGACAAAGGGTTTAATTAAGAGGGGGCAAATAGAGTATCAGAGGAAGCTTGTTGGGAACATAAAAACTGACTGCAAATGCTTCTATATATATGTGAAGAGAAAAAGATTAGTGAGGACAAACGTAGGTCCCTTGCAGTCACATTCAGGTGAATTTATAATGGGGAACAAAGAAATGGCAGACCAGTTGAACAAATACTTTGGTTCTGTCTTCATGAAGGAAGACACAAATAACCTTCCAGAAATACTTGGGGACTGAGGGTGTAGTGAGAAGGAGGAACTGAAGGAAATCCTTATTAGGCTGGAAATTGTGTTAGGGAAATTGATGGGATTGAAGGCCGATAAATTCCCGGGGCCTGATAGTCTGCATCCCAGAGTACTTAAGGAAGTCGCCCGAGAAATAGTGGATGCATTGGTGATCATTTTCCAACAGTCTATCGACTCGGGATGAGTTCCTATGGACTGGAGGGTAGCTAATGTAACACCACTTTTTAAAAAGGGAGGGAGAGAGAAAATGGGTAATTATAGCCTGACATCAGTAGTGGGAAAAATGTTGGAATCAATTATTAAAGACGAAATAGAAGCACATTTGGAAAGCAGAGACAGGATTGATCCAAGTCAGCATGGATTTATGAAAGGGAAATCATGCTTGACAAATCTTCTGGAATTTTTCGAGGTTGTAACTAGGTTAGTGACTTGTGGGGTGCCGCAGGGCTCAGTGCTGGGACCCCAGCTATTTACAATATACATTAATGATTTAGATGAAGGAATTGAGTGTAATATCTCCAAGTTTGCAGATGACATTAAGCTGGGTGGCGGTGTGAGCTGTGAGGAGGATGTGAAGAGGCTGCAGGGTGACTTGGACAGGTTCGGTGACTGGGAAAATGCATGGCAGATGCCGTATAATGTGGATAAATGTGAGGTTATCCACTTTGGGGGCAAAAACAGGAAGGCAGAATATTATCTGAATGGAGGCAGATTAGGAAAGAGGGAGGTGCAACGAGACCTGGGTGTCATGGTACATCAGTCATTGAAAGTTGGCATACAGGTACAGGAGGCGGTGAAGAAGGCAAATGGTATGTTGGCCTTCATAGCTAGGGGATTTGAGTATAGGAGCAGGGAAGTCTTACTGCAGTTGTATAGGGCCTTGGTGAGGCCTCACCTCGAATAGTGTGTTCAGTTTTGGTCTCCTAATCTGAGGAAGGACGTTCTTGCTATTAAGGGAGAGCAGCGAAGGTTCACCCAGACTGATTCCAGGGTGGCTGGGCTGTCATATGAGGAGAGACTGGATCAACTGGGCCTTTATTCACTGGAGTTTAGAAGGATGAGAGGGGATCTCATAGAAACATATAAGATTCTGACAGGACTGGACAGGTGCGGGAAGAATGTTCCCAATGTTGGGGAAGTCCAGAACCAGGGGACACAGTCTAAGGATAAGGGTTAAGCCATTTAGGACCGAGATGAGGAGAAACTTCTTCACTCGTAGAGTTGTTAACCTGTGGAATTCCCTACTGCAGAGAGTTGTTGATGCCAATTCATTGGCAAGAGGGAGATATGGCCATATTCTATCGTTACTGTCATATTCTATTGTCCCTTTCTTTATCAATTTATTTTGTCCTCCTTTGCTGAGTTCTGATTGTCCCAATCCTCAGGCTTACTGCTCTTTTTGGTAACATTATAAGGCTCTTCCTTTGTTCTAATACTATTTTTAACTTCTCTTAGCCATATTTCGACCACTTTTCCTGTGGGTTTTTTGTGCCTCAAAGGAATGTATATTTGTTGTAAATTATGTATTCATTTTTTAAATGCTAGCCATTGCTTGTCTACCATCATGCCTCTTAATGTAGTTTCCAAATCAGCCTTAGCCAATTTGCCCCTCATACGTAGTTTGTTTTGTTTCGATTTAAATCCCTAGTTTCGGATTTAACTAAATCACTTTCAATCTCAAAATAAAATTTAAATACAGACCAGTTAGCATGACATTAGTAGGGAAAGTGCTACAATCTATTATAATGACATGGTAACAGGGCACTTAGAAAATAATAATAAGATTGGGCAGAGTAGCACGGATTGTGGCAGAGGTGTGGCAAATATTTTGTGGCAGAGGAGCAATGAAAGGTCATGGCGGAGGAGCGGTGAGAGATTGTGCAGTTCTCTAGAGCCCTGGTGAGACCACACCTGGACTATTGTGTACAGTTTTGGTCTCCTTACCTAAGAAAGGATATAGTTACAACAGAGGGAGTGCAACGAAGGTTCACCAGACTGATTTCTGGAATTGGGGGAGTGTTCTATGAGGATATATTGAGTATGCTAGGCCTAGAAGAATGAGAGGTGATCTCATTGAAACATACAAATGATTTATAAGGCTTAACAGGGTAAATGTAGAGAGGATATTTCCTCTAGATGGGAAGTCTAGAACCAGGAGTCATTGTTTCAGAATAAGGTGTTAGCCATTTAGAACTGAGATGAGGAGAAACTTCTTCACTCAGAGTTGTGAATCTTTGGAATAATCTACCCCAGAGGGCTGTGGAAGCTTAGTCATTTGAATATATGCAAGACTGAGATCGATAGATATTTGGATATTAAGGGAAACAAGGGATATGGGGATAAGAACATAAGAAATAGGAGCAGGAGTAGGCTATTTGACCCCTCGAGCCTGCTCCACCATTCAATGAGATCATGGCTGATCTGATCATGGACTCAGCTCCACTTCCCTGCCCACTCCCCATAGCCCTTTATTCCCTTATCATTCAAAAATCTGTTTATCTCCGCCTTAAATATATTCAATGACCCAGGATGTTTTTAGTGTCCTCTACCATGAAGACCAATACAAAATATTTGTTCAAAGTCCCTGCCATTTCCCAGTTAATCCTGTTCTAACGTGGCCTTTCAATGTCGGGGCATTTACCCAGCATTCCCTGCGGGGGAGAATGTGCCGGATCCAGACTCCAGGAGCCAAGCGTGCAGGCACAGGACACTCCTGGGTTTGGAGCATGCGCAGTGCGTGTAATGGTGGAGGACAGGGCGGTGAAGTTGATTGCAATGTGATCAAGTCCAGACATAAGGTAAAATTGAACGAGGCGGAGGGGAGTAATGAACCCGCAGGTGGGCGGGAAGTCTTCATAAACAGCTGGTGCATGCCGCAATAATAACCACAAGGTCCCGCGTTTGCAGCCCGGGATTTCTCCCGGTCACAGGCCCAGGCTAACGGCCGCTATCTTTGCGCAAGGTTCAGTGCTCCGCCATTTTTATTCAGTGAGCAGCAAAGCGCATGTGCGGTCACTTTGACGCGGGAACAATGAATGGGCGGGGCCTCAGTGTCTGTTTCCAACTGGGCCCTAGTGCCCGAGAGAGTACATGATTGCATCAGTTATTTTATTCTCACTCTCCTCACCTCGGATTTCTCACCATCTCGACTAAAGTCTCTGGTCAGTGTTGAGCTTACAGTTTACACCCCACACAATTTCAACAGAAAAGCTCCGGAGCTGGGTCCCCTTGTACACTCCAGGGTTATAATCTCCATGTACAGTCCCAGGGTTAGAATCCCCATGTACAGTCCCAGATTTAAAATCTCCATGTACAGTCCCAGGGTTGGAATCACCATGTACAGTCCCAGAGTTGGAATCACCATGTACAGTCCCAGAGTTGGAATCCCCATGTAGAGTCCCTGGGTTAGAATCTCCATGTACAGTCCCAAGGTTAGAATCCCCATGTACAGTCCTAGGGTTAGAATCTCCATGTACAGTCCCAGGGTTAGAATCCCCACGTACAGTCCCAGGGTAGAATCCCCATGTACAGCCCTCGGGTTTGAATCCCCATGTACAGTCCTAGGGTTGGAATCCCCATGTACAGTGCCTGGGTTGGAATCCCCATGTACAGTCCCAGGGTTGGAATCCCCATGTACAGTCCTAGGGTTAGAATCACCATGTACAGTCCTAGGGTTAGAATCTCCATGTACAGTCCCAAGGTTAGAATCTCCATGTACAGTCCTAGGGTTAGAATCTCCATGTACAGTCCCAAGGTTAGAATCTCCATGTACAGTCCTAGGGTTAGAATCTACATGTATAGTCCTAGGGTTAGAATCTCCAAGTACAGTCCTAGGGTTAGAATCCCCATGTACAGTCCCAGAGTTGGAATCCCCATGTAAAGTTCCAGGGTTAGAATCCCCATGTTATTACTGTACTAGACCCTGTGACTGTTTATATTACACTAGACCATGCCTCTATTTATATTACACTAAACCTTGTCTGAGTTATTGCAGCATAGATGCTGTCTCTGTTTATGTGACACTAGACCCTGTTTCTGCTAATATTATACTAGACCATGCATCTGTTTATATTACACTAGACCCTGTCTCAGTTATTACTGCACTAGAACATGTCTCTATTTATGCTACTCCAGATCCTGTTCCAGTTTATACAAACATAAGAAATAGGAGCAGGAGTAGCCCATTTGACCCCTCGAGCCTGCTCCGCCATTCAGTGAGATCATGGCTGATCTGATCCTGGTCTCAACTCTACTTCCCCGCCCGCTCCCCATAACCCTTGACTCCCTCTCATTCAAAAATCTGTCTATTTCCACCTTAAATATATTCAAAGACCCAGCCTTAACAGCTCTCTTGGGTACAAAATTCCAAAGATTTTGACCCTCTGAGAGAAGAAATTCCTCCTCATTTCTGTTTTAAATGGGAGACCCCTTATTCTAAAACTATGCACCCTAGTTCTAGAATCCCCCATGAGGGGAAACATCCTCTTTCCATCTACCTTGTCGAGCCCCCTCATTATCTTCTTTATTTCAATCAGATCACCTCTCATTCTTCTGAACTCCAATGAGTACAGACCCAACCTGCTCAACCTTTCTTCACAAGTCAACCACTTCATCTCAGGAATCAATCTCGTGAATCTTCTCTGAATTGCCTTCAATGCAAGTATATCCTTCCTTAAATACGGAGACCAAAACTGTACGCAGTACTCTAGGTGTGGCATCAGCAATACCCTGTACAGTTGTAGCAGGACTTCTCTGCTTTTATACTCTATCCCCCTTGAAATAAAGGCCAACATTCCATTTGCTTTTGTAAATAAAAAGGAAACGGGTAGCTAAAGTAAATGTTGGTACCTTGGAGGGTGAGACTGATGAATTAATAATGGGAAACAGGGAAATGGCAGGGACTTTGAACAAATATTTTGTATTGGTCTTCATGGTAGAGGACACTAAAAACATCCTGGGTCATTGAATGGTTCTAGGAATCAATAAGAAAATAAGAAAAGGCAGACTTAGTTTCCCGTGAGAAAGTAGTGGGCAAAGTAGCTTGTGTGACCATCACTGATAAACAAGGGTTTATGGCCATGACTTGATAGGGAGCACATCTGCTTCGCGTGATTCAGCTAAGCTATCCTAGCACGTAGGGGGTCTTGGTGTCCCTGAGCAATTCTGCTTGTTGCAATTCCGCTTGTAAAAGCATAAAATGTTCTAAAGATAAACAGGCTGTCAATTCATGAAGCCCGAGTAACACACTGTGATTGATGAAGCAGGCCATACCTCCTGTGGTTTGTAAGAATAAAAGGATGCGTCTGTGAGGATAGGCAGACCTTTTGTCTGCCTGCCCCGGAATCTGTAGACTCTGTGTTGGCAGTTTGGTAACAGGTCCGAAGCTGCTTCAATAAAGACGTAAAGATTGAAGGTATCTGATTCGATTATTGTCGAATGCAGCTGACCACCCGAACTAGGACTTAACATTTGGTGTCAGAAGTGGGATCCCAAAAACTCTCGATTGGAAGTGGCTGAATCATTGATATCCTACAGACGGGACGCGGCAGAGGAAATGGGCCCCAAAGTGAGTATATTTAGTTAAATTGCCACTTTGTTTTCCTCCTGTCGTAAGTTCTGGTCGCGGATCTTTCACCACTGTTCAATTAATTGTTGACGGGATCGCCCGTGGTCAGTTGTCAGATTACCCCAGGAAAAGATAGATTTGGAATTGTCCACCATGGTGGTCTGTTAAAATGACGAAGGAGTAGGTTGATCTGGAAATTGTCTCACTTAATGAGTCCATCAAAACGTTGAATAACTGATTTGAAATTGTCTCACTTAATGAGTCCGTCAAAACGTTGAAGACCTAGGTTAAGATAAGTTATATCATGGTAATACACTTGATACAACGACAGGCTCAAGTAGTGTTTTGCAGAGGTTGTGTGATAAACATCCAGATAAAAACGAGCAACTCAGACAATTGTCGGGCGGTTTGAATCAGAAATTAGGTTCAGACATATGGCCATTAGGGGGTTCAAGCGGTTTAGAAACAATTAAACGCGCCCAAGAATTAATTTGAAAATAGGGAATCGGGAAAAAGAGTAAGAAATTGATTGAAATTTGGCGCCAACATTGTCAGGATGAAAAAGATAAGAATATTCTGGCGAGTTGGCAGGAGAATGCTCTCAAGGCAGGAATTAAATTAACCGATGCGGGAATCCCTAAGCCATTGGAAATTTAAAGAAAGGAATGTGCACAGGAAAAGAGAAATAGAACAAACAAGGAATCTTTAACTGAACTACGTAGTTCAATGGCTGGTCTTGGCCTGCAAGGGGCTGACGAGGACGATGAATGGGATAATTGGAATATGACTCCAGGGGCTCGTCTGCCTCGTCCGACGGCACAACCCGATGTTAATGCCTTGGCTGACGCGGCTGTGGCAGTAAATGTGCCGGTGCCGAATCCACCGACGAATGGAGATCACCCGCCCCCTTACCCCGGTCCTAATGTCCCAACACCGGGCGCCACTGCTCGCTGTTATTAAATGTTCCGCTCATACTGCCGGTTTCTCTCCAATCGACATCGGAAACCGCCGTGCTGACGAGGCGGCTAACTGTGCTGCAAGGAGTCAGCAGATTGTTGTGCCCCGAATGATGAGGCAGACGTCCAGCTCTAAACCGAGCTTGTCGGCCCCTGAAAAGCCAATGCCAACCATCGAAGAAGTACTTCACCTACAGGAGGACGCTCCTGCTGTACAAAAACAACTTTGGAACGATCTTGATTGTAAATATGATACTGCCTCCAGGTTGTGGATCACACCTGCTGGTCAAACTTGTATGTCCGATGAATTGGCCCTTTGGGTAATTGAATGTGTTCATTATGCCACGCATTGTGGAGCAAAAGCCACTAGTGACCTGCTCCTCCAGACATGGCGGCATCCTAGCCTCCAAATGTTTGCGCAGAATATTATTTCTCGTTGCCTTACCTGCCAACGCCATAATCCTGGAAGGGGGGGTACCATGTTTATTAGGTAAAACACCCTTGCCAGCCGGACCCTTCGAGACTTTGCAGATGGACTATATAGAATTGCCACGCTGTCAGTGTTATAAATATGTGTTGGTTATTGTTGATGTTTTTAGTAAATGGATTGAAGCTTATCCTACTACTGATAATAGAGCCTGTACTGTTGTTAAGATATTGCTGAAGGAAATTATCCCTCGCTTCGGGGTTCCCGGTCGTCTTAGTTCAGATAACGGACCCCATTTCATTGCAGCTGTAAACAAGGAATTGCGCCAACAGTTAGGGATACATCAACAACTCCATTGTGCCTATCGCCCCCAGGTGGCGGGTCTGGTCGAGCGAACCAACCAGACTCTTAAAACCAAGTTAGCTAAACTGACCTCTCAAACAGGGTCGACTTGGTTAAAATTGTTACCTGTAGCTCTTTTTCAGATTCGCTCCACCCCTGCAGGGACGACGCGTCTCACCTCGGCCGAGATCGTGTACGGCAGACCTCCTCGCACCCCTTGGGACCACCATTCTCCAGTTGCCGTTTACTTTCATCACATGACTGAGGAGATGACCACCTATGTGTTGGCCCTAACTAAGGCATTGCGAGCCTCTCATTCACAGGTTCGCGCCGCTTATGATGACCGTCCCTCTTCTCACGGATCATCCCCTATCGAGCCCGGATCCTTCGTCCTCATCAAAAATGGGACGCAGCGTCATCTCCAGCCCCGATGGAATGGTCCATTTCAGGTCTTACTCACCACCCCCACCGCTGTAAAGGTGGAAGGTAGAGACGCGTGGGTGTACATGCATCATTGCAAATCGATTACCGGCGGTAATCAAAAGGGGGGAGTGGAGATAGACGTGGAATAATAATACGTTCGTTCCCGTCGTTCCGTAACTGTTTAGCTGTAATTTTAAGCCATAATTTTAATTAATCTAATTATCATATGATTGCTTGTCCTGCTTTTAGGTATTTAGGCATAACATGAGGCCTTGGAGCCACGATAGTAACATGACGGTTTGCAAGCCCCTTTGTCTTTCAGGATTGAAAGAATGCACGGAACCCTGCTGCTAGGAGTCGTGATCCTGCTGATAACAGTAACAAAAACAGGGGGACGACTACTCAGCTGCCCAACCAACGGCTCACGAGAGCAAATTCTCCGCCTCTGTACGGGAGATATAGTACAATGTGGAACCAGGACACCAGACGATCTCGAATCATGGACCATGACTAAAATAAAATCCCGTACGGGTATACTCTCACAGGTTGATCGACAGGTGACTCCACAGGGCAAAGACCGATGGAATTTGCCATGCCGGTTCAGGGAATGTGAGATGGACTTTGTTTGCCCTGATCAACCTGAAGATGACTTAGTTGATTCAAAGGACCAATCCCTGGAATCAGTAACAAGGCAAAGGAGGAAAAGGAATGTGCAAGGGCAACTGGGGAACGATCATAATATATTCCTGAGGACTCATAAGATCTTATTCGCGCCAGAGTCAGTTGTGTGCTACCCTGTTATGTCGGTCACTGAATTGTTTACCCCAACCCCGGTTATTTACATACGAGGATACAATGATACCCCGCCTGCCGAAAACATTACCTTCACATATTCCGATGGCCGAGATACCCCGGCCACCTGCCTAAACACCACAGGGTCTGGGAAGGATGGGTACCCACAGTGTTGGAATGGTACAGGATTCGGATGCGCAGAAGTGGATGTGCCCGTTAACCAGACCTGTCTCACAAAGCAGTCCAATTATTCCTGTCTTCACGACCCAAACACGGGTATCACCTCTTGCCAGAGTGTGGATACCTGTGTAGAAGTAAGACAAGGGACCCAAATTTTGTGCGGATCTACGAATAAAACACATCTCACAGTAGAAGGGGCAGCATTCGCCATAAGGTCAAATTTCGGACCAGAAGGGACTTCCCTAGAGCCCTACCTATACCCTCTGGTTTGTAAGGTCAATGGGTCATTTGCCCCTTGTGACAACAGTTGGGGACAGGGAACCCCAGCCGAGGGCAGAACCCCACCGGTACTCTATACCAAGCCCGGGAACTTTTTCCTAAGCAAGGGTAAAGGAAGTAACATCTTGATTCCCGGTGCACCAGAAACCCCGTCCCAAGTAGCAGTTGGATTTCTCACTCCGACCACAGTCCCTTGTCCTACTCAGTGGCGGTCTGGGCCGAGGAGAGGAAGGAAAAAGAGGACTGTGAGTGAGGAATTTTGTGCAAACTGGGAGGCACCCAATGCAATAGGAAGTACAGGTCACTCTGTAGGGTGGGGAGTATTGAGCGCCCTGTCACTTGGAGGATCGGCTGGAGCCATGGCTGCCAATAACCAGAACTACTTGGTATGCGGGCTAACAATATTGGGCAATCAGACTAAAAGTGCGGTTAAAATAATCAAGGACGGATTGTCAGATTTAGATTTCATACCCTACAGAATCGTTTCGCCTTGGACTATATACTAGCGAGAGAAGGGGGTGTGTGTGCAATAGTGCAGGGAAGAGGGAAAGGTAAATGTGTCATAGGAATAAAAGATAGAACTCAGGAATTGGAGGAAATAGAGAAAGGATTAGAACATTGGTTGAATGGGATGAACGAAGGACCCAATTTGAGAAACTGGGGTTTCGGTGGATGGAGGGATTGGTTTATTAACATTGCTATATACCTTGCCATTATAGCCTTGTGCATTTTCGTTGCAATCGATGTAGTTAAATGTTTGTTAGCACGACTGATGGCCATGATAAGTGGACTGGGGAAAACACAAAGAATGATGTTACAACGACTTGAGATTTCGAGGGAAGAAGAACTAGAACCAATGTTAGGTGAAGGAACAACTGAACGGGTAAATGACAGAATAAAGATAGAATTTGAGGAGGAATGTCAAAGACAATTGAGAGTAAACACTTATGAATGAGTAGTTATCATGAAATGATAAAAGGGGGGAATGTGAATGTATGTGGAAGAATCGTGAAAGTGTTAATAAAATGGTTCTAGGAATCAATAAGAAAAGACAGACTTAGTTTCCCGTGAGAAAGTAGTGGGCAAAGTAGCTTGTGAAACCATCACTGATAAACAAGGGTTTATGGCCATGACTTGATAGGGTGCACATCTGCTTCGCGTGATTAAGCTAAGCTATCCTAGCACGTAGGGGGTCTTGGTGTCCCTGAGCAATTCTGCTTGTTGCAATTCTGCTTGTAAAAGCATAAAATGTTCTAAAGATAAACAGGCTATCAATTCATGAAACCCTAGTAACACACTGTCATTGATAAAACGGGCCATACCTCCTGCGGTTTGTAAGAATAAAAGGGATGCGTCTGTGAGGATAGGCAGACCTTTTGTCTGCCTGCCCTGGAATCTGTCGACTCTGTGCTGGCAGTTTGGTAACAGGTCCGAAGCCGCTTCAATAAAGACGTAAAGATTGAAGGTATCTGACTCGATTATTGTCGAAAGCAGCTGACCACCCGAACTAGGACTTAACACTGTCCCACACACACTCCCTCCTCCCTGTGCTGAAATCCAAACCCATTGCACCATCTCCAACATTTCTTTCCTCCATCCCCAGTTTTCTCGCTCCCTCTGCTCTGGTTGTGTTCAGTTCTTCACCCACTGTGTGCAAAGTGAGAATAAAATCAATGAGGCAATGATTTTCTCTCCTGGTCATTGGGACGCTGAAGCCCCGCCCACTCTCTGCTTCTGTCCTCGAGGAGAATGCCATGAGCAAGATGGCAACACAGGCGTCCTGATCCCTTCCTGTCCAAGATGGCGGCCAGTTACCCCGAGCGGCTGGGCCTATCACCACAGTGCAAACACAGGACCTGTGAGCTGTTATTCCATCAGGTAGTACAGGAGTCCCCTAAGTGTATCTCGCTCTCCAACCAATATTCTGTTGAGTACTGGTGAGGGCAATGGTTCCTCTGGGGAGTACAGCCAGAGCTGAATCTGCAGCACCACAGGTGGCTCAGCTGTACTGGTGGGGGGGAGTGGGGGGTGGGGTGCGGGGAAGGGGAAGAAGAATGTGAGAGCAATAGTGGTAGGGGATTCGATAGTTAGGGGAACAGATGACGTTTCTGCAGCCGCAGACGTGACTCCAGGATGTTATGTTGTCTCCCTGGTGCCTCGTCGCTGAGCGACTGCAGAACATTCTGAGGGGAGAACAGCCAGAAGTCGTGGTCCATATTGGTACAAACGACATAGGTAGAAAGAGGGATGAGGTCCTGCAGACAGATTTTAGGGAGCTAGAAGAGAGACTAAAAAAAGAGGACCTCAAAAGATACTAATCTCCGGATTACTCCCGGTGCCACGAGTGAGTGAGTGCAGAAATAGGAGGATAGAGCAAATGAATGTGTGGCTGGAGAGATGGCGCATGAGGGAAGGCTTTAGATTCCTGGGGCATTGGGACCGGTTATGTGTGAGGTGGGACCAGTACAGGCCAGACGGTTGCACCTCAACAGAACCGGTACCAATATCCTCATGGGGAGGTTTGCTCGGGCTGTTGGGGAGGATTTAAACTAATTTGGCAGGTGGATGGGCACTAGGATGTAACATTATAAAAGGGGAAGTAAAGTGCTCAAAGGATTGGGAGAGGCAGAGAGCATGAAAGTAAAAAATAGTGAGGTATTAAGTGGGACCTAGCTAAGAGAGAATGCAGGCTGGTCTAAGGATTTTCGGTGTATGTATGTGAACACACAAAGCGTAGTAAACAAGGCTGGTGAGCTGCAGGCACAAATAGCCACATGGGAATATGATGTTGCGGCAATAACTGCGACCTGGCTCAAAAAAGGGCAGGGTTGGGTGTTAAATATTTGTGGTTATAAGGTATTCAGCAAAGATAGGGAAGGACAGATAATGCCCAGCGGCAGTGAAGCTGGTACACAGGTTGGACCAATAGTAATGGCAGCTGCAATACCCACAAGCCCCCACACCCCAGAAAGCGCTCCGGCCGCCACGCTGAGTTGTAGCGAGCACCGGACAGGCACTCCCTGGCCCCGCCCACAGCCACACGGCCCACACCACGGATGCTCAGCACACACCCTGCTTGAGAGCCTGGACCACCGGTGGAAAGTGTGTTTTATGCGGGGTTTTTTATATAAATAGCGGAGTGAAGCGCGGGCGGAGAGATAAATAAAAATAAATTACAAACCGGAGAGTCCGAGTGCCCCTGACACTGAATGGAGCAGATTGAGCGGCTGCAGCACGGGGCCTGATAGTCTGCATCCCAGAGTACTTAAGGAAGTAGCCCTAGAAATAGTGGATGCATTGGTGATCATTTTCCAACAGTGTATTGACTCTGGATCGGTTCCTATGGACTGGAGGGTAGCTAATGTAACACCACTTTTTAAGAAAGAAGGGAGAGAGAAAATGGGTAATTATAGACTGGTTAGCCTGACATCAGTAGTGGGGAAAATGTTGGAATCAATTATTAAAGATGAAATAGCAGCACATTTGGAAAGGAGTGATTTATGAAAGGGAAATCCTGCTTGACAAATCTTCTAGAATTTTTTTGAGGATGTAACTGATCGAGTGGACAAGGGAGAACCAGTGGATGTGGTGTATTTGGACTTTCAAAAGGCTTTTGACAAGATCCCACACAAGAGATTGGGTGTGCAAAATTAAATCACATGGTATTGGTGGTAATGTATTGACGTGGATAGAGAACTGGTTGGCAGACAGGAAGCAGAGAGTCGGGATAAACGGGTCCTTTTCAGAATGGCAGGCAGTGACTAGTGGGGTGCCGCAGGGCTCAGTGCTGGGACCCCAGCTCTTTACAATATACATCAATGATTTGGATGAGGGAATTGAGTGTAATGTCTCCAAGTTTGCAGATGTCACTAAGCTGGGTGGCGGTGTGAGCTGTGAGGAGGATGCTAAGAGGCTGCAGAGTGATTTGGACAGGTTAGGTGAGTGGGCAAATGCATGGCAGATGCAGTATAATGTGGATAAATGTGAGGTTATCCACTTTGGGGGCAAAAACACGAATGCAGAATATTATCTGAATGTCGGCATGATCTTATTGAATGGCGGTGCAGGCTCGAAGGGCCGAATGGCCTACTGCTGCACCTATATTCTATGTTTCTATGTCTCCTGCAAGGAGCAGGACTGGGCCACGTGAATAACTCCACGGCAGTGACTGACGTGAGCTCCGACCAATAGGGAGACAGCGACTGGGGCTCCAACCAATCGGGGGGCCCGAGGGGTGGGACTCAGGCACAGAATCAGAGAATGGTGACATCACAGAGAGAGGCCACTCGGCCCGTGCCGGCTCCGGGCCAGAACATCTCAGGGAGTCCCAGTCCCCGCAATTGTCTCTCCTTCACACACTGATCCAACTCCTTTCGCAATTGAGTCTGCCTCCACTACCCTTTCAAGCCGTGCATTCCACATCCTAACCACTCGCTGTGTTAAGTTTTTTCTTACGTTGCCTTTGGTTCCTTTGCCAATCACCTTAACTCTGTGTCCTCTGGTTCTTCACCCTTCGGCCAATGGGAACAGTTTCTCTCTATCTACTCTGTCCAGACCCCTCATGATTTTGAACAACTCGATCAAATCTCCTCTCAACCTTCTCTGCTCCAAGGAGAACAACCCCAGCTTCTACAGTCTATCCACGTAACTCAAGTCCTTCATCCCTGAAACCATTCTCGTAAGTCTTTTCTGCACCCTCTCTAAGGCCTTCACATCCTTCCTAAAATGCGGTGCTCAGAATTGGACTCCAGTTGAGGCTGAACATAAGAACATAAGAAATAGGAGCAGGAGTAGGCCATATGGCCCCTTGAGCCTGCTCCGCCATTTAATACTTTCATGGCTGATCCGATCATGGACTCAGGTCCACTTCCCTGCCTGCTCCCCATACCCTTATTCCCTTATCGGTTAAGAAACTGTCTCTCTCTGTCTTAAATTTATTCAATGACCCAGCTCCCACAGCTCTCTGAGGCAGCGAATTCCACAGATTTACAATGCTCTGAGAAGAAATTCCTCCTCATCTGATGGGGAGAATCGCCCTTCTCCTCTCTTAACAAGCCCGGATTCAACAGACGGATACCTTGGATAAGTTTCAATGACTTTAATTCCAACACGTGAAGGGGGAGCATCTCACTTCTCAGCCGCCTGAGAGAGGATCTCCAATGAGCTGTTCAAACTGCACCTTAATTATACAGGGTTTAGCACATGGGTGTCCTCATGGACAGAGCTTAATAGTGACGTGATTGGTTGTACCAACGCATGATTAATACCCATTTGTTCCCTTATATTGTTATATTGCTCCCTTGAGCCCGAGGTCAACGAGTGGGCATCTAGTGTACGTGCAGTTTTAAGCATACCTTCAACAAGCGGTCATCTTGTGGCTCTATGCGTACATGTAGTTTTAAGCATACCTTTTGTTTAGCCAGCTCAGGGCCTCCATAATAGTCAGATAACATCTTTAATAATCTATCTTGCTCTTGCAATCCCCCCTTTTGGCCCTTGGCTATATACCCCAAGATAGGCCAATGTGCCTCTCCTCATTATTTCATCCAAAGGGGAAGTGATATTGTCAGCTTAATCCATCCGTCTGGGTGGCCAAGCCCTTACTTTTGGATGGCTTCTGGTATCTCTTTCCCTTTACACACCATTTACCTGTTTTACAGATTTTTCCTTAGATACTAAAGGTTTTGTTTCTTTTAAGGCTTTTATGGGGGCCTGAGCTATGGCTTTCCTTGCCCGTCGTTTACATCTCCAACATAATTCAATCAACAATACCATTAAAACCACACATTGCACAATCAACAATACATGGGATATTATTCTTATCCAGGGGTGCACCTGCATGTTTAGTCCAGAGTTCCAAAGCCTTGTATACCAGGATTGGTTTGCCAACATTTCTTTATTGTCCTTCTGGATTTGTCGATCTTCTTCATCAGGATAATGTACTTCTGCCGTTGTTCATGGATGTCCTGTTCCAATTTAGTTTGATCTTCACTAAGTCTGGGTATATGTCGTCCTTGTGGTTCCTCGAAACCTTTATACCCTGCTTTGATAGTGTCCACCGCTGTCCCATTGACGGACTCTCCTTTCAATTCCGGATATATGATATATCCCTGAATATCAACGACTTCTTTTGGCGCAAAACAGAAGTTGGTGGTTGTGATCGGGCAGTGGGTAACTCCTCCCACTGTTATTTTGACCGCTGTGGTGCTCACACACCATCCTCCCGTTCCTTGTGAGGCTGCGGTCATTTCGGAGTCCAGTGTCAGCGGTGTGACACTCGACACACATCCTTCTGTTCGGCCAGATCCACAGTCGTTGTTATCAAGGTCTGGGTGCTCTCAGCATAAAATAACTTGATTATTCTTGCAACAATCTTTAATATAGACACCTTTGGTATTGTTTCCCTTTTTAATAATGTACTGGTGCAATTTGTGATACCGCACACGGGTCTGATTCCTTATTTCTCCGATATTGCTTACCTGGTACAATGTGTTTCCTTGTCACGTCGTATTGTGGTATTGATAACACAAACCCTATTATATTCTGATGTCCGGTTACACACCTGTTCTTAGGGACCCAGGCATGGCTATTCCTCTGGACCCCAGGCTTGGGTATCATTCTTGCCCAATGTCCATTCAGCAAATATATCATTGGTTATCTAATCCGGCACCTCCCCATTCTGGAGTTGTTCTAGGTTATGTTCTACTGCATTGAGCATCCAAGCCCTATATCCTGCACAAATGATCTCAGCTGCCATTCTTTTACTCATCGTTTGTCCAGCCTGGTTTACCAAATTTATTGTTTTTGCATGGTCCCGCAATGTATGGGCAACCTGTAGCAGTTCCCATTCCACCCCGTCCCCTAGCTGGGCCTGCATTTTCTCAGTATCATCTCCTCTTTCCAGCAGTCCTTTTAAAGTCTGTGTGTGGGTGATGACCTGCTCTTCTATTGTTTGAAGATCTACTGTATTAACCGTCGCAATGCCCGCCGTGTATCCCGCACCCACCATTTCTAATAGTCCCCTCTTTCTCCTCCCACCTTTCCCGTTTTTGTTCGGCTTTTTTACGCTGAACTTCATAGTCTTGGATTCTGGCCCCTCAAGGGCTCTTAGGGTTAGGTTTTTATATAAGCTTATAGTTTTCTTACCGCAAAACAGTGGGATAGTTATATCCGTTAGGTTTAACAATACAGTAATTACCCTTTGGCGTATCCCGAAGTGGATTTTGTCTTTAGTTCTTTTTATTATTAATCCTCCACTTGCCCCCTGTGTCATGTTTGGGCATCCTGGGGGTTCTGGGGTCGTGGTGGTTGGGGCTATTGTGCTGGTTGGGATCTCTATCTTACACATGAACATTCCCCATAAGGAACCATTCGTGCATTGTGATTCCCTGATGGGTATGGGGGTAGTCCCCTCTGCCTCTCCGGTGAGGTTACATCTTACCCACACACACTTGTGTGGATTTCCTTGGTCCGAGTTATTCACGCATGTCCATGATTGGTTCTGCCATGAGTGTCCCTTATCTGGGCTTGTCCATTCCACTTCAAGTCGCCCCCTTTGACATTTTCCGCAGAAGATTGAGTTTATAGTGGAAATATTTCCTTGATAGCCGTCTGGGCAACTTACAGCTGGGTTGTGGTATAAGATGGAGTTACCCAGTATTCCTCCTACTAGGACTAAGGGTCTGTAAAACACAACATGTTTTCCCGGTCATCACCAGTCAGTTAGGGTCTCATGTTACACAACATTTTAACTGTGTCCAGTGTTTCCACCGTCCGATTCCGCCCATCGCCACGCACGTACGTGTCGCTTACCATTATTACCCGGTGAGGGTCTGTCCATTTTGATGAGAATCCTGGCTTTTCGGGGTTTATATTTACCATTACCTTGCTCCCAACCTGTGGTATCTGAGCCTTTTGTTCCTTTGTGCCAGTTTCCAAGTCCTTGATCACTTGCTGATCCCTGGTGTGTATCAGATCGTGTAATTGTTTACATAATTCCATCACAAATCACCTTACTCAGGGTAGGGTCCGATGTCATCACTCCCCATCACTAGAACCTCAGGCTATCTCATTGCCCTTTTTGTCATTAGTTCGAAAGGTGTGATCCGGTGGTCCGGTTCGGGGTCGCCCTTAACTTCATTAAAATCCGGGGCAGCATATCTACCCATCCCTTTCCTGCCTCGTCGACCACCTTGGCCATTGCGTTCTTCAGGGTCCTATTCGTTCGTTCTACTAATCCGGATGATTCCAGATGATAGGGGATATGGGATTTCTGCCTGATTCCTAGTAGGGTGCATGCTTGTTTCATTACTTTACCTGTGAAGTGTGTACCCTGCTCTGAATCTATCTGTAGGGGCATTGCCCACCTCGGTATAATTTCTTCTACTAATATTCAAGCCACTGTCTCAGCTGAACAATTTCTAGTTGCGAAAGCTTCTACCCATTTTGTGAATTGATCTATTATAACCAAACAATATGTTTTTCCCTGGTGATTAGGCAGTGGGCCCATGAAGTCTATCTGCAGGTTTTCCCATGGTCCCTCTGGTCGAGGTTGGTGTCCCATTCTGACCTTTATTTTTCCACCTGGGTTATGCTTTGCGCATGTTAAGCACTTCCTACAATTTTCTATATCTCTTCCCATTCCAGCATCGGAACATTGAACTGGTCATGCTGGTCTTACCCGTATGCGCATACCGTGGTATATACCCAACAGGTTTTGTCGAATGCACTCTGGGTCTACCACATTACAATCTTTCCTCCAGATTCCGTCCATGCCTTGTTTAACTCCCTGTCTTTTCCATTCATCTTTTTCCTGCTGTAGGGTTGCCTCCTGTACTTTAAACACATTTACTTCTTCCGGCCCAAGCGCTCAGGCGCTTATTTTAGCCCGTAGGCCCCCTGCTTCTGCCGCTCGCTTAGCTGCCTCATCTGCCCATGCATTCCCTTGCTGACGTCTATCAGTGATTTTTTTATGGGCTTTGATCTTTATTATTGCACATTCCTGGGGCTGGAGGGAAGCCTTTACCAATTCCTTAACTATGTTCTCGTGTCGAATTGGTCCTCCCCCCGATGTCATATAACCTCACCGACTCCAAGCTACCATATAATCGTGGACCACCCCAAACGCGTATCAGCTGTCTGTATATATATTTACCCTTTTACCTGTTTGAGGGCTTCCGTTAGGGCAACTAATTCGGCCACTTGGGCCGAGAGGCTCCCTTCTAACTGCCCTACTCCCTGTGTTTGCCCTTCACCATCTACTACCGCCCACCCTGTTCAGGGCGTTCTGTCGATGTACCGACGGGACCCGTCTACGTAAAGGTCCATGTCTGCTCCCTTGAGTGGCTCTTCCTTTATCGAGCTACTTTGCTCTGCCCCCTCTATCAGGTTACATTCATGATCCTGGCCTTCTATAATGATCCATCCTGCGGGTTTGTTACTGCTATCTTTTACTATCGTTACTGTGCCGCTCGGGGTATTAGTACCGCCTCCCATGTCGCCCTTCTTGTGTCCGTCTCTGTTCTCAGTCTCCCCATGTTTAGTAGCTCTACCAGGGTATGTTATGTATGTAGGATAATTTGTCCTGACATTACTATGGGTTCACTAATTCTAACTGCCCAGGCTACGCAGTCGAGTGCAGCTACACATCTAGATAATCCTGCAGCTACAGGTTGTTGCTTAATGGAGCAATACACCACCGGTCGTTGCCTGTCCCCATGTTTCTGGGTCACCACCACATTATAGTGTTTTTTTGCTGTGGTGATTATAAATGTGGAAGGGCTTATTCCAGTCCGGTAGTTCCAGGGAAGGGTGTGCTCATTAGGGCCTGTTTCAGCTGTTGAAACGCTGCTTCTTGTTCGGAGCCCCAGTCTACCGGCTCGTGTGAGGGCTTTCCCCCTTTTACCAAATCTTGTGTGGGCTGAGCCATTTCTGTATATCCCGGGATAAAGTTCCGACAGTAATTAAACAGTCCTAATACCTGTCTGACTCCATTTATGGTCCTTGGCTTTGGCATCATCCTAATGGCCTCCTTCCTATCCTTGGGCATCTGCCTTTTCCCTTGTGTTACTACGTACCCTAGCTATGTGACTTGGCCCTCCCCTATCTGGGCCTCTTTTGGGTTAGCTTTCAGCCCTGCCTTTTGTAGGGCCCCAAGCGCCATGGTCAATGCCACGTGCTGTTTCTCCGTGGCGGACACGATAAGAATGTCGTCCACATATTGCAAGAGGGTACTTCCTTCCCCCAAGTCTATTGGCTCCAGGACCCCAGCCGGTGGAATATACTCGGGCTGTTATGGAATCCTTGGGGCACTCTCGTCCATGTATACTGCTTCCTCTTAGTGAAGGCAAACTTCCCTTGTGACTCCTCGTCTAAGGAGATGGCCCAAAATCCATTTGCTATATCCAATACAGTGAATATTTTATGTTCCGGGCCCAGACCATTGAAAATCGCTGTCGGGCTGGCCATTATCGGGTGCTCCCGGGGTGTAACTTTATTTAAGGTGGTATAATCTATAGTCAGCCTATATCCAGTAGGCGATTCTGCGGCCGCAAACGAGACTCCAGGATGGTATGTTGCCCCCCTGGTGCAAGGGTCAAAGATGTCTCGGAGTGGCTGTAGCGCATTCTGGAGGGGGAGGGTGAACAGCCAGTTGTCGTGGTACATATAGGTACCAACGATATAGGTAGAAAACGGGATGAGGTCTACAAGCTGAATTTAGGGAGCGAGGAGTTAAATTTAAAAAGTAGGACCTCAAAGATAGTAATCTCAGGATTGCTACCAGTGCCACGTGCTAGTCAGAGTAGGAATCGCAGGATAGCTCAGATGAATACGTGGCTTGAAGAATGGTGCAAGGGGGAGGGATTCAAATTCCTGGGACATTGGAATCGGTTCTGGGAGAGGTGGGACCAGTACAAACTGGACGGTCTGCACCTGGGCAATGTCCTAGGGGGAGTGTTTGTTGGTGCTGTGGGGGAGGGGTTAAACTAATATGGCAGGGGGATGGGAATCTATGCAGGGAGACAGAGGGAAGTAAAAAGGGGGCAGAAGCAAAAGGTAGGAAGGAGAAAAGCAAGAGTGGAGGGCAGAGAAATCAGGGGCAAAAATCAAAAAGGGCCACATTACAATATAATTCTAAAAGGACAAAGAGTGTTAAAAAAACAAGCCTGAAGGCTCTGAGTCTCAATGCGAGGAGCATTCGAAATAAGGTGGATGAATTAACTGCGCAGATAGCTGTTAACGGATATGATGTAATTGGGATTACGGAGACATGGCTCCAAGGTAACCAAGGCTGGGAACTCAACATCCAGGGGTATTCAATATTCAGGAAGGACAGATAGGAAGGAAAAGGAGGTGGGGTAGTGTTACTGGTTAAAGAGGAGATTAACGCAACAGTAAGGAAAGATATTAGCATGGATGATGTGGAATCTATATGGGTAGAGCTGCGAAACACCAAAGGGCAGAAAACATTAGTGGGAGTTGTGTACAGACCACCAAACAGTAGTAGGGAGGTTGGGGATGGCATCAAACAGGAAATTAGGGACACGTGCAATAAGGGCACAGCAGTTATCATGGGTGACTTTAATCTACATATTGATTGGGCTAACCAAACTGGTATCAATACTGTGGAGGAGGATTTCCTGAAGTGTATAAGGGATGGTTTTCTGGAACAATATGTCGAGGAATCAACTAGAGGGCTGGCCATCCTAGACTGGGTCTTGTGTAATGAGAGAGGATTAATTAGCAATCTGGTCGTGTGGGACCCTTTGGGGAAGAGTGACCATAATATGGTAGAATTCTTCATTAAGTTGTAGAGTAACACAGTTAATTCAGAGACTAGGGTCCTGAACTTAAAGAAAGAAAACTTCGATGGTATGAGATGTGAATTGGCTAGGATAGACTGGAGAATGATACTTAAAGGGTTGACGGTGGATAGGCAATGGCAGACATTTAAATATCACATGGATGAACCACAACAATTGTACATCCCTGTCTGGCGTAAGAATAAAAAATGGAAGGTGGCTCAACCGTGTCTAACATGGGAAATTAGGGAAAGTGTTAAATCCAAGGAAGGGGCATATAAATTGGCCAGAAAAAGCAGCAAACCTGAGGATTGGGAGAAATTTAGAATCCAGCAGAGGAGGACTAAGGGTTTAATTAGGAGGGGGAAAATAGAGTTTGAGAGTAAGCTTGCAGGCAACATAAAAACTGACTGCAAAAGCTTCTATGGACATGTGAAGAGAAAAAGATTAGTGAAGACTAATGTAGGTCCCTTGCAGTCAGAATCAGGTGAATTTATAATGGGGAACAAAGAAATGGCAGACCAATTGAACAAATACTTTGGTTCTGTCTTCACAAGGGAAGATACGAATACCCTCCCGAAAATACTAGGGGATCGAGGGTCTAGCGAGAAGGGAACTGAGGGAAATCCTTATTAGTCAGGAAATGGTGATAGGGAAATTGAAGGGACTGAAGGCCGATAAATCCCCATGGCCTGATAATCTGCATCCCAGAGTAATTAAGGAAGTGGTCCTAGAAATAGCATTGATGGTCATTTTCCAACATTCCATGGAATCTGGTTCAGTTCCTATGGATTGGAGGGTAGCTAATGTAACCCCACTTTTTAAAAAAGGAGGGAGAGAGAAAACAAGGAATTATAGACCGGTTAGCCTGACACCAGTGGTGGGGAAAATGCTGGAATCAATTATTAAAGATGTAATAGCAGCGCATTTGGAAAGCAGTGACAGGATCGGTCCAAGTCAGCATGGATTTATGAAAGGGAAATCATGCTTGACAAATCTTCTCGAATTTTTTGAAGATGTAACTAGTGGAGTGGACAAGGGAGAACCAGTGGATGTGGTGTATTTGGACTTTCAAAAGGCTTTTGACAAGGTCCCATACAAGAGATTAGTGTTCAAAATTAAGGCACATGTTATTAGGGGTAATGTACTGATGTGGATAGAGAACTGGTTGGCAGACAGGAAGCAAAGAGTAGGAATAAATAGGTCCTTTTCAGAATGGCAGGCAGTAACTAGTGGGGTGCCGCAGGGCTCAGTGTTGGGACCCCAGCTATTTACAATATACATGAATGATTTAGACGAAGGAATTGAATGTAATATCTCCAAGTTTTCAGATGACACTAAGCTGGGTGGCAGTGAGAGCTGTGAGGAGGCTGCAGGGGGACTTGGACAGGTTAGGTGAATGGGCAAATGCAGTATAATGTGGATAAGTGTGAGGTTATCCACTTTGGTGGCAAAAACAGGAAGGCAGATTATTATCTGAATGCTGACAGATTATTAAAAGGGGAGGTGCAATGAGACCTGGGTGTCATGGTACATCAGGTAGTCATGCAGGTACAGCAGGCAGTAAAGAAAGCTAATGGCATGCTGGCCTTCATAGCGAGGGGATTTGAGTACATGAGCAGGGAGGTCTTACTGCAGTTGTACAGGGCCTTGGTGAGGCCACACCTTGAATATTGTGTACAGTTTTGGTCTCCTAACCTGAGGAAGGACATTCTTGCTATTGAGGGAGTGCAGCAAAGGTTCACCAGACTGATTCCCGGGATGGCAGGACTGACATATGAAGAAAGATTGGATCGACTGGGCTTATATTCACTGGAATTTAGAAGAATGAGAGGAGATCTCAAAGAAACATATAAAATTCTGACAGGATTGGACAGGTTGGATGCAGGAAGAATGTTCCCGATGTTGGGGAAGTCCAGAACCAAGGGTCAGAGTCTAAGGATAAGAGGTAAGCCATTTAGGACCGAAATGAGGAGAAACTTCTTCACTCAGAGAATTGTGAACCTGTGGAATTCTCTACCTCAGAAAGTTATTGAGGCCAGTTCGTTCGATATATTCAAAAGGGAGTTAGATGTGGCCATTATGGCTAAAGGGATCAAGGGGTATGGAGAGAAAGCAGGAATGGAGTACTGAAGTTGCATGATCAGCCATGATCTTATTGAATGGTGGTGCAGGCTCGAAGGGCCGAATGGCCTACTCCTGCACCTATTTTCTATGTTTCTATATATGAGGCAACTGGTTTATTTACTGGCAATATTGATGATTTGGTCGTAGCTATTGGTTGTCTCACCATCGCTTGCCTTTCCAATTCTTTCACTATCTGAAGGACAACTGTTTCAGTGTTGGGTTTCAGTGGGTATTGCCGGTGGGCTTTCTGTTCTGGGCCTGGGATCTTGACTGGCTCGGGCCCTACCAACTCACAGTCCTGTTTGTGTTGGGCCCATAGGGCAGGGTATAACCGACATATACTTCCCCAGGCGCCCTTTCTTTCCCACTCGAGATCTATTGGACGGATCCCAGCCACCCGCTGCTGCTGATGATCCGGGTGGATAAATTTACACTGAGTTTGGTGCTTGTCTCCCCAGACTACTCGGTTACGCTGGGGGTCTATTAGTGCCCCGATTTCCCTTAATGTTTCTATTCCTAATATGGTGTCTTCGGGATTGGGCCAGCAACGACACTGGGTGGGTAGTATTATCCCCTGTACTTCCAATAGTACAATTTCACTTAAAGTTGTCTTTCTGTTCCCTCCTCCTACTCCTTGTATGCTGATAGTTTCCTTGGTCAGGGGTAAGTCTAGATTAGTTATGGATATTGACGTTCCTGTGTCTATCAGCATCTCGCACTGTTTGCCCCCTAACACTGGGCTAACAAACATTCTTGGGTCCTCTCTTTGTGGTCCCACATCTTCCCCGGGGGCCGGTAACTGTTATTGGGTGGCTGCCAACCATTGCATACTTATGACATCCTCGTTACAAAGCGTCTCTTGCGTGGTGGGGGATGGCAGAATCCGTTGAACTTCTCTAAGGAGCGCTACCACTTCTCCCCTGGTCAGGGGTGGTTCTCCTCCTGGGACTCCTCTAATCTGTCCGGGTCCCTGTCCTTCCGCCCCTTCCTCGCTCTATGGCCCAGTTTGTCACAGTTCTTGGACTTCGGCCTTGATTGTCCGCCCCTCCCCTGAGCCTTTTTCTCGACTAAAGTGGCCTTTTCCACAATTAAAACAAGTCACGGGGACTGTGCGTAATGTTCCTGCCACAGCTGCTGTCACTGCGGCCACGTGCGCTTCTACTGCCACAACTTCCCTTTTCTGAGCAGCATCCAGCTCAGACGCCCCTCTGGACAAGTCGTCATAGTTTTGCATTGTGACTAGCCCTGTTTTTAATACGTCTCGGTGTGCAGTACTCAACCCCTCTTTGTATATTTTTAGGAATGCTTGATTATCCCTGGTGGGGTTCAGTATTCCCGAATACACTTGGAAGCTCAACCATTTCCGCTCTGCATAGTCTGCGGATTCGCCCTTGTTTTGAGTGACCCCTATGATTATTCCCCAGTTTATGGGTATTGCTCCTGCTCCCCGAGTTATGTTTGCTTTAAACGCCTGATATTCTGCCTCCGACTGTGCAACGGTGGGGGCTATTATCGCACACCAAGTGCCGTCCCTGTATCGTTGTCCCAACTGTTGCCACATTTCTTCAGTCATTTTTGCTTTTACTAACTCTTCCACATCTCGGTTATGACGGCTGTGGCATATTCTTATTTGCCATATTTTCTGCCAAAATTCTTAAGTACTTCGTCTCCTCTCTGACTTGGGTGACATTTGTAATAACTTCAATGTGTCCCCGGGTATCAGTGACACATGGATGGTTTTTATCTGAGGCGCCACGACGGGTATTGCGGGTGTGCCCGCCTCTGGCAGCTGGTACCGCGGGGACAGTGGGGTGCCGGGTACAGATTCTATCTTGATCGGGGCTCCCCGTACCTTCTGGTATGGGGGAGACCCACCTTCTCTTCTCCAATCATCATAGTCTGGATTATATTTGCAAGTCTCATAAGCCAACTCATCCCACTCTGCTCTCCCACGTTTCACGATTTCTTCACTTGGGGGATATATTGGTACTGGTGCAGAGAGTGTGGGATATATTGGTACTGGTGCAGAGAGTGTGGGATATATTGGTACTGGTGCAGAGAGTGTGGGATATATTGGTATTGGTGCAGAGAGTGTGGGATATATTGGTACTGGTGCAGGCAGTGGGGGATATATTGGTACTGGTGCAGGCAGTGAGGGATATATTGGTACTGGTGCAGGCAGTGGGAGATATATTGGTACTGGTGCAGGCAGTGGGGGATATATTGGTACTGGTGCAGGCAGTGGGGGATATATTGGTACTGGTGCAGGCAGTGGGAGATATATTGGTACTGGTGCAGGCAGTGGGGGATATATTGGTACTGGTGCAGGCAGTGGGGGATATATTGGTACTGGTGCAGGCAGTGGGGGATATATTGGTACTGGTGCAGGCAGTGTGGGATATATTGGTACTGGTGCAGGCAGTGGGAGATATATTGGTACTGGTGCAGGCAGTGAGGGATATATTGGTACTGGTGCAGGCAGTGGGAGATATATTGGTACTGGTGCAGGCAGTGAGGGATATATTGGTACTGGTGCAGGCAGTGAGGGATATATTGGTACTGGTGCAGGCAGTGGGGGATATATTGGTACTGGTGCAGAGAGTGTGGGATATATTGGTACTGGTGCAGGCAGTGGGGGATATATTGGTACTGGTGCAGAGAGTGAGGGATGTATTGGTACTGGTGCAGGCAGTGGGGGATATATTGGTACTGGTGCAGAGAGTGTGGGATATATTGGTACTGGTGCAGGCAGTGGGGGATATATTGGTACTGGTGCAGAGAGTGAGGGATATATTGGTACTGGTGCAGGCAGTGAGGGATATATTGGTACTGGTGCAGGCAGTGGGGGATATATTGGTACTGGTGCAGGCAGTGAGGGATATATTGGTACTGGTGCAGGCAGTGGGGGATATATTGGTACTGGTGCAGGCAGTGGGAGATATATTGGTACTGGTGCAGGCAGTGGGAGATATATTGGTACTGGTGCAGGCAGTGGGAGATATATTGGTACTGGTGCAGGCAGTGGGGGATATATTGGCACTGGTGCAGAGAGTGTGGGATATATTGGTACTGGTGCAGGCAGTGGGGGATATATTGGTACTGGTGCAGGCAGTGGGGGATATATTGGTACTGGTGCAGGCAGTGGGGGATATATTGGTACTGGTGCAGACAGTGAGGGATATATTGGTACTGGTGCAGGCAGTGAGGGATATATTGGTACTGGTGCAGGCAGTGGGGGATATATTGGTACTGGTGCAGGCAGTGGGGGATATATTGGTACTGGTGCAGACAGTGAGGGATATATTGGTACTGGTGCAGGCAGTGAGGGATATATTGGTACTGGTGCAGACAGTGGGGGATATATTGGTACTGGTGCAGGCAGTGGGAGATATATTGGTACTGGTGCAGGCAGTGAGGGATATATTGGTACTGGTGCAGGCAGTGGGGGATATATTGGTACTGGTGCAGACAGTGGGGGATATATTGGTACTGGTGCAGGCAGTGGGAGATATATTGGTACTCGTGCAGGCAGTGGGGGATATATTGGTACTGGTGCAGACAGTGGGAGATATATTGGTACTGGTGCAGAGAGTGGGGGATATATTGGTACTGGTGCAGGCAGTGAGGGATATATTGGTACTGGTGCAGGCAGTGAGGGATATATTGGTACTGGTGCAGGCAGTGGGAGATATATTGGTACTGGTGCAGAGAGTGGGGGATATATTGGTACTGGTGCAGGCAGTGGGGGATATATTGGTACTGGTGCAGAGAGTGGGGGATATATTGGTACTGGTGCAGGCAGTGAGGGATATATTGGTACTGGTGCAGGCAGTGAGGGATATATTGGTACTGGTGCAGGTAGTGGGGGATATATTGGTACTGGTGCAGGCAGTGGGGGATATATTGGTACTGGTGCAGGCAGTGGGGGATATATTGGTACTGGTGCAGACAGTGAGGGATATATTGGTACTGGTGCAGGCAGTGGGGGATATATTGGTACTGGTGCAGGCAGTGAGGGATATATTGGTACTGGTGCAGGCAGTGGGAGATATATTGGTACTGGTGCAGGCAGTGGGAGATATATTGGTACTGGTGCAGGCAGTGGGGGATATATTGGTACTGGTGCAGGCAGTGGGAGATATATTGGTACTGGTGCAGGCAGTGGGGGATATATTGGTACTGGTGCAGAGAGTGAGGGATATATTGGTACTGGTGCAGAGAGTGAGGGATATATTGGTACTGGTGCAGGCAGTGGGGGATATATTGGTACTGGTGCAGAGAGTGAGGGATATATTGGTACTGGTGCAGGCAGTGGGAGATATATTGGTACTGGTGCAGACAGTGGGGGATATATTGGTACTGGTGCAGAGAGTGAGGGATATATTGGTACTGGTGCAGGCAGTGGGAGATATATTGGTACTGGTGCAGGCAGTGAGGGATATATTGGTACTGGTGCAGAGAGTGAGGGATATATTGGTACTGGTGCAGGCAGTGGGAGATATATTGGTACTGGTGCAGACAGTGGGGGATATATTGGTACTGGTGCAGAGAGTGAGGGATATATTGGTACTGGTGCAGGCAGTGGGAGATATATTGGTACTGGTGCAGGCAGTGAGGGATATATTGGTACTGGTGCAGGCAGTGAGGGATATATTGGTACTGGTGCAGAGAGTGAGGGATATATTGGTACTGGTGCAGGCAGTGAGGGATATATTGGTACTGGTGCAGGCAGTGAGGGATATATTGGTACTGGTGCAGGCAGTGGGGGATATATTGGTACTGGTGCAGACAGTGGGAGATATATTGGTACTGGTGCAGGCAGTGGGGGATATATTGGTACTGGTGCAGGCAGTGGGGGATATATTGGTACTGGTGCAGACAGTGGGGGATATATTGGTACTGGTGCAGGCAGTGGGGGATATATTGGTACTGGTGCAGAGAGTGTGGGATATATTGGTACTGGTGCAGGCAGTGGGGGATATATTGGTACTGGTGCAGGTAGTGGGGGATATATTGGTACTGGTGCAGGCAGTGGGGGATATATTGGTACTGGTGCAGAGAGTGTGGGATATATTGGTACTGGTGCAGACAGTGGGGGATATATTGGTACTGGTGCAGGCAGTGGGGGATATATTGGTACTGGTGCAGGACAGTGGGGGATATATTGGTACTGGTGCAGGCAGTGGGGGATATATTGGTACTGGTGCAGGCAGTGGGAGATATATTGGTACTGGTGCAGGCAGTGAGGGATATATTGGTACTGGTGCAGAGAGTGTGGGATATATTGGTACTGGTGCAGGCAGTGAGGGATATATTGGTACTGGTGCAGGCAGTGAGGGATATATTGGTACTGGTGCAGGCAGTGGGGGATATATTGGTACTGGTGCAGGCAGTGGGGGATATATTGGTACTGGTGCAGGCAGTGGGGGATATATTGGTACTGGTGCAGAGAGTGTGGGATATATTGGTACTGGTGCAGAGAGTGAGGGATATATTGGTACTGGTGCAGAGAGTGTGGGATATATTGGTACTGGTGCAGGCAGTGGGGGATATATTGGTACTGGTGCAGGCAGTGAGGGATATATTGGTACTGGTGCAGGCAGTGGGGGATATATTGGTACTGGTGCAGGCAGTGAGGGATATATTGGTACTGGTGCAGGCAGTGAGGGATATATTGGTACTGGTGCAGAGAGTGAGGGATATATTGGTACTGGTGCAGGCAGTGAGGGATATATTGGTACTGGTGCAGAGAGTGAGGGATATATTGGTACTGGTGCAGGCAGTGAGGGATATATTGGTACTGGTGCAGAGAGTGTGGGATATATTGGTACTGGTGCAGACAGTGGGGGATATATTGGTACTGGAGCAGAGAGTGAGGGATATATTGGTACTGGTGCAGGCAGTGAGGGATATATTGGTACTGGTGCAGAGAGTGAGGGATATATTGGTACTGGTGCAGGCAGTGAGGGATATATTGGTACTGGTGCAGGCAGTGAGGGATATATTGGTACTGGTGCAGACAGTGAGGGATATATTGGTACTGGTGCAGAGAGTGAGGGATATATTGGTACTGGTGCAGAGAGTGAGGGATATATTGGTACTGGTGCAGGCAGTGAGGGATATATTGGTACTGGTGCAGGCAGTGAGGGATATATTGGTACTGGTGCAGGCAGTGAGGGATATATTGGTACTGGTGCAGACAGTGGGGGATATATTGGTACTGGTGCAGAGAGTGTGGGATATATTGGTACTGGTGCAGAGAGTGAGGGATATATTGGTACTGGTGCAGAGAGTGTGGGATATATTGGTACTGGTGCAGGCAGTGGGGGATATATTGGTACTGGTGCAGGCAGTGAGGGATATATTGGTACTGGTGCAGAGAGTGAGGGATATATTGGTACTGGTGCAGAGAGTGTGGGATATATTGGTACTGGTGCAGAGAGTGAGGGATATATTGGTACTGGTGCAGGCAGTGGGGGATATATTGGTACTGGTGCAGACAGTGGGAGATATATTGGTACTGGTGCAGAGAGTGTGGGATATATTGGTACTGGTGCAGAGAGTGAGGGATATATTGGTACTGGTGCAGGCAGTGGGGGATATATTGGTACTGGTGCAGGCAGTGAGGGATATATTGGTACTGGTGCAGACAGTGGGAGATATATTGGTACTGGTGCAGAGAGTGTGGGATATATTGGTACTGGTGCAGAGAGTGAGGGATATATTGGTACTGGTGCAGGCAGTGGGAGATATATTGGTACTGGTGCAGAGAGTGAGGGATATATTGGTACTGGTGCAGACAGTGGGAGATATATTGGTACTGGTGCAGAGAGTGAGGGATATATTGGTACTGGTGCAGGCAGTGAGGGATATATTGGTACTGGTGCAGAGAGTGAGGGATATATTGGTACTGGTGCAGGCAGTGAGGGATATATTGGTACTGGTGCAGGCAGTGGGGGATATATTGGTACTGGTGCAGGCAGTGAGGGATATATTGGTACTGGTGCAGGCAGTGAGGGATATATTGGTACTGGTGCAGAGAGTGAGGGATATATTGGTACTGGTGCAGGCAGTGAGGGATATATTGGTACTGGTGCAGAGAGTGAGGGATATATTGGTACTGGTGCAGGCAGTGAGGGATATATTGGTACTGGTGCAGAGAGTGTGGGATATATTGACACTGGTGCAGACAGTGGGGGATATATTGGTACTGGTGCAGAGAGTGAGGGATATATTGGTACTGGTGCAGGCAGTGAGGGATATATTGGTACTGGTGCAGAGAGTGAGGGATATATTGGTACTGGTGCAGGCAGTGAGGGATATATTGGTACTGGTGCAGGCAGTGAGGGATATATTGGTACTGGTGCAGACAGTGAGGGATATATTGGTACTGGTGCAGAGAGTGAGGGATATATTGGTACTGGTGCAGAGAGTGAGGGATATATTGGTACTGGTGCAGGCAGTGAGGGATATATTGGTACTGGTGCAGGCAGTGAGGGATATATTGGTACTGGTGCAGGTAGTGGGGAATATATTGGTACTGGTGCAGAGAGTGTGGGATATATTGGTACTGGTGCAGGCAGTGGGAGATATATTGGTACTGGTGCAGGCAGTGGGAGATATATTGGTACTGGTGCAGGCAGTGGGGGATATATTGGTACTGGTGCAGGCAGTGGGAGATATATTGGTACTGGTGCAGGCAGTGGGAGATATATTGGTACTGGTGCAGGCAGTGGGGGATATATTGGTACTGGTGCAGAGAGTGTGGGATATATTGGTACTGGTGCAGGCAGTGGGAGATATATTGGTACTGGTGCAGACAGTGTGGGATATATTGGTACTGGTGCAGGCAGTGGGGGATATATTGGTACTGGTGCAGGCAGTGGGGGATATATTGGTACTGGTGCAGGCAGTGGGGGATATATTGGTACTGGTGCAGGCAGTGAGGGATATATTGGTACTGGTGCAGGCAGTGAGGGATATATTGGTACTGGTGCAGGCAGTGAGGGATATATTGGTACTGGTGCAGGCAGTGGGGGATATATTGGTACTGGTGCAGAGAGTGTGGGATATATTGGTACTGGTGCAGAGAGTGAGGGATATATTGGTACTGGTGCAGGCAGTGGGGGATATATTGGTACTGGTGCAGGCAGTGGGGGATATATTGGTACTGGTGCAGAGAGTGAGGGATATATTGGTACTGGTGCAGAGAGTGTGGGATATATTGGTACTGGTGCAGAGAGTGTGGGATATATTGGTACTGGTGCAGAGAGTGAGGGCTATATTGGTACTGGTGCAGGCAGTGGGGGATATATTGGTACTGGTGCAGGCAGTGAGGGATATATTGGTACTGGTGCAGACAGTGGGAGATATATTGGTACTGGTGCAGAGAGTGTGGGATATATTGGTACTGGTGCAGAGAGTAAGGGATATATTGGTACTGGTGCAGGCAGTGGGAGATATATTGGTACTGGTGCAGAGAGTGAGGGATATATTGGTACTGGTGCAGACAGTGGGAGATATATTGGTACTGGTGCAGAGAGTGCGGGATATATTGGTACTGGTGCAGGCAGTGAGGGATATATTGGTACTGGTGCAGAGAGTGAGGGATATATTGGTACTGGTGCAGGCAGTGAGGGATATATTGGTACTGGTGCAGGCAGTGGGGGATATATTGGTACTGGTGCAGGCAGTGAGGGATATATTGGTACTGGTGCAGGCAGTGAGGGATATATTGGTACTGGTGCAGAGAGTGAGGGATATATTGGTACTGGTGCAGGCAGTGAGGGATATATTGGTACTGGTGCAGAGAGTGAGGGATATATTGGTACTGGTGCAGGCAGTGAGGGATATATTGGTACTGGTGCAGAGAGTGTGGGATATATTGGTACTGGTGCAGACAGTGGGGGATATATTGGTACTGGTGCAGAGAGTGAGGGATATATTGGTACTGGTGCAGGCAGTGAGGGATATATTGGTACTGGTGCAGAGAGTGAGGGATATATTGGTACTGGTGCAGGCAGTGAGGGATATATTGGTACTGGTGCAGGCAGTGAGGGATATATTGGTACTGGTGCAGACAGTGAGGGATATATTGGTACTGGTGCAGAGAGTGAGGGATATATTGGTACTGGTGCAGAGAGTGAGGGATATATTGGTACTGGTGCAGGCAGTGAGGGATATATTGGTACTGGTGCAGGCAGTGAGGGATATATTGGTACTGGTGCAGGTAGTGGGGGATATATTGGTACTGGTGCAGAGAGTGTGGGATATATTGGTACTGGTGCAGGCAGTGGGAGATATATTGGTACTGGTGCAGGCAGTGGGAGATATATTGGTACTGGTGCAGGCAGTGGGGGATATATTGGTACTGGTGCAGGCAGTGGGAGATATATTGGTACTGGTGCAGGCAGTGGGAGATATATTGGTACTGGTGCAGGCAGTGGGGGATATATTGGTACTGGTGCAGAGAGTGTGGGATATATTGGTACTGGTGCAGGCAGTGGGAGATATATTGGTACTGGTGCAGACAGTGTGGGATATATTGGTACTGGTGCAGGCAGTGGGGGATATATTGGTACTGGTGCAGGCAGTGGGGGATATATTGGTACTGGTGCAGGCAGTGGGGGATATATTGGTACTGGTGCAGGCAGTGAGGGATATATTGGTACTGGTGCAGGCAGTGAGGGATATATTGGTACTGGTGCAGGCAGTGAGGGATATATTGGTACTGGTGCAGGCAGTGGGGGATATATTGGTACTGGTGCAGAGAGTGTGGGATATATTGGTACTGGTGCAGAGAGTGAGGGATATATTGGTACTGGTGCAGGCAGTGGGGGATATATTGGTACTGGTGCAGGCAGTGGGGGATATATTGGTACTGGTGCAGGCAGTGGGGGATATATTGGTACTGGTGCAGGCAGTGGGAGATATATTGGTCCTGGTGCAGGCAGTGGGGGATATATTGGTACTGGTGCAGACAGTGGGAGATATATTGGTACTGGTGCAGAGAGTGAGGGATATATTGGTACTGGTGCAGAGAGTGAGGGATATATTGGTACTGGTGCAGAGAGTGGGAGATATATTGGTACTGGTGCAGGCAGTGAGGGATATATTGGTACTGGTGCAGGCAGTGGGAGATATATTGGTACTGGTGCAGGCAGTGAGGGATATATTGGTACTGGTGCAGGCAGTGGGATATATTGGTACTGGTGCAGACAGTGGGAGATATATTGGTACTGGTGCAGAGAGTGTGGGATATATTGGTACTGGTGCAGGCAGTGGGAGATATATTGGTACTGGTGCAGGCAGTGGGAGATATATTGGTACTGGTGCAGACAGTGGGGGATATATTGGTACTGGTGCAGGCAGTGGGAGATATATTGGTACTGGTGCAGGCAGTGGGGGATATATTGGTACTGGTGCAGGCAGTGGGAGATATATTGGTACTGGTGCAGGCAGTGGGGGATATATTGGTACTGGTGCAGGCAGTGGGGGATATATTGGTACTGGTGCAGAGAGTGTGGGATTTATTGGTACTGGTGCAGGCAGTGGGAGATATATTGGTACTGGTGCAGGCAGTGGGAGATATATTGGTACTGGTGCAGGCAGTGAGGGATATATTGGTACTGGTGCAGGCAGTGAGGGATATATTGGTACTGGTGCAGGCAGTGGGAGATATATTGGTACTGGTGCAGGCAGTGGGAGATATATTGGTACTGGTGCAGGCAGTGGGAGATATATTGGTACTGGTGCAGGCAGTGGGGGATATATTGGTACTGGTGCAGGCAGTGAGGGATATATTGGTACTGGTGCAGGCAGTGGGGGATATATTGGTACTGGTGCAGGCAGTGAGGGATATATTGGTACTGGTGCAGGCAGTGAGGGATATATTGGTACTGGTGCAGGCAGTGGGGGATATATTGGTACTGGTGCAGGCAGTGGGGGATATATTGGTACTGGTGCAGGCAGTGAGGGATATATTGGTACTGGTGCAGACAGTGGGAGATATATTGGTACTGGTGCAGACAGTGGGGGATATATTGGTACTGGTGCAGGCAGTGGGAGATATATTGGTACTGGTGCAGACAGTGGGAGATATATTGGTACTGGTGCAGACAGTGGGGGATATATTGGTACTGGTGCAGACAGTGGGAGATATATTGGTACTGGTGCAGGCAGTGGGAGATATATTGGTACTGGTGCAGACAGTGGGGGATATATTGGTACTGGTGCAGACAGTGGGGGATATATTGGTACTGGTGCAGACAGTGGGAGATATATTGGTACTGGTGCAGACAGTGGGGGATATATTGGTACTGGTGCAGACAGTGGGAGATATATTGGTACTGGTGCAGGCAGTGGGAGATATATTGGTACTGGTGCAGGCAGTGAGGGATATATTGGTACTGGTGCAGGCAGTGAGGGATATATTGGTACTGGTGCAGGCAGTGAGGGATATATTGGTACTGGTGCAGGCAGTGGGGGATATATTGGTACTGGTGCAGGCAGTGGGGGATATATTGGTACTGGTGCAGGCAGTGAGGGATATATTGGTACTGGTGCAGGCAGTGGGAGATATATTGGGACTGGTGCAGGCAGTGTGGGATATATTGGTACTGGTGCAGGCAGTGGGGGATATATTGGTACTGGTGCAGGCAGTGAGGGATATATTGGTACTGGTGCAGGCAGTGAGGGATATATTGGTACTGGTGCAGAGAGTGTGGGATATATTGGTACTGGTGCAGACAGTGAGGGATATATTGGTACTGGTGCAGGCAGTGGGGGATATATTGGTACTGGTGCAGGCAGTGAGGGATATATTGGTACTGGTGCAGGCAGTGGGGGATATATTGGTACTGGTGCAGGCAGTGAGGGATATATTGGTACTGGTGCAGGCAGTGAGGGATATATTGGTACTGGTGCAGGCAGTGGGGGATATATTGGTACTGGTGCAGGCAGTGGGGGATATATTGGTACTGATGCAGGCAGTGAGGGATATATTGGTACTGGTGCAGACAGTGGGAGATATATTGGTACTGGTGCAGACAGTGGGGGATATATTGGTACTGGTGCAGGCAGTGGGAGATATATTGGTACTGGTGCAGACAGTGGGAGATATATTGGTACTGGTGCAGACAGTGGGGGATATATTGGTACTGGTGCAGACAGTGGGAGATATATTGGTACTGGTGCAGGCAGTGGGAGATATATTGGTACTGGTGCAGACAGTGGGGGATATATTGGTACTGGTGCAGACAGTGGGGGATATATTGGTACTGGTGCAGAGAGTGTGGGATATATTGGTACTGGTGCAGGCAGTGGGGGATATATTGGTACTGGTGCAGGCAGTGGGGGATATATTGGTACTGGTGCAGAGAGTGTGGGATATATTGGTACTGGTGCAGGCAGTGGGGGATATATTGGTACTGGTGCAGAGAGTGTGGGATATATTGGTACTGGTGCAGGCAGTGGGGGATATATTGGTACTGGTGCAGGCAGTGGGGGATATATTGGTACTGGTGCAGGCAGTGGGAGATATATTGGTACTGGTGCAGGCAGTGGGGGATATATTGGTACTGGTGCAGAGAGTGTGGGATATATTGGTACTGGTGCAGACAGTGGGAGATATATTGGTACTGGTGCAGACAGTGGGAGACATATTGGTACTGGTGCAGGCAGTGAGGGATATATTGGTACTGGTGCAGACAGTGGGAGATATATTGGTACTGGTGCAGAGAGTGTGGGATATATTGGTACTGGTGCAGACAGTGGGAGATATATTGGTACTGGTGCAGGCAGTGAGGGATATATTGGTACTGGTGCAGGCAGTGTGGGATATATTGGTACTGGTGCAGGTAGTGGGGGATATATTGGTACTGGTGCAGAGAGTGGGAGATATATTGGTACTGGTGCAGAGAGTGCGGGATATATTGGTACTGGTGCAGGCAGTGAGGGATATATTGGTACTGGTGCAGAGAGTGAGGGATATATTGGTACTGGTGCAGGCAGTGAGGGATATATTGGTACTGGTGCAGGCAGTGGGGGATATATTGGTACTGGTGCAGGCAGTGAGGGATATATTGGTACTGGTGCAGGCAGTGAGGGATATATTGGTACTGGTGCAGAGAGTGAGGGATATATTGGTACTGGTGCAGGCAGTGAGGGATATATTGGTACTGGTGCAGAGAGTGAGGGATATATTGGTACTGGTGCAGGCAGTGAGGGATATATTGGTACTGGTGCAGAGAGTGTGGGATATATTGGTACTGGTGCAGACAGTGGGGGATATATTGGTACTGGTGCAGAGAGTGAGGGATATATTGGTACTGGTGCAGGCAGTGAGGGATATATTGGTACTGGTGCAGAGAGTGAGGGATATATTGGTACTGGTGCAGGCAGTGAGGGATATATTGGTACTGGTGCAGGCAGTGAGGGATATATTGGTACTGGTGCAGACAGTGAGGGATATATTGGTACTGGTGCAGAGAGTGAGGGATATATTGGTACTGGTGCAGAGAGTGAGGGATATATTGGTACTGGTGCAGGCAGTGAGGGATATATTGGTACTGGTGCAGGCAGTGAGGGATATATTGGTACTGGTGCAGGTAGTGGGGGATATATTGGTACTGGTGCAGAGAGTGTGGGATATATTGGTACTGGTGCAGGCAGTGGGAGATATATTGGTACTGGTGCAGGCAGTGGGAGATATATTGGTACTGGTGCAGGCAGTGGGGGATATATTGGTACTGGTGCAGGCAGTGGGAGATATATTGGTACTGGTGCAGGCAGTGGGAGATATATTGGTACTGGTGCAGGCAGTGGGGGATATATTGGTACTGGTGCAGAGAGTGTGGGATATATTGGTACTGGTGCAGGCAGTGGGAGATATATTGGTACTGGTGCAGACAGTGTGGGATATATTGGTACTGGTGCAGGCAGTGGGGGATATATTGGTACTGGTGCAGGCAGTGGGGGATATATTGGTACTGGTGCAGGCAGTGGGGGATATATTGGTACTGGTGCAGGCAGTGAGGGATATATTGGTACTGGTGCAGGCAGTGAGGGATATATTGGTACTGGTGCAGGCAGTGAGGGATATATTGGTACTGGTGCAGGCAGTGGGGGATATATTGGTACTGGTGCAGAGAGTGTGGGATATATTGGTACTGGTGCAGAGAGTGAGGGATATATTGGTACTGGTGCAGGCAGTGGGGGATATATTGGTACTGGTGCAGGCAGTGGGGGATATATTGGTACTGGTGCAGGCAGTGGGGGATATATTGGTACTGGTGCAGGCAGTGGGAGATATATTGGTCCTGGTGCAGGCAGTGGGGGATATATTGGTACTGGTGCAGACAGTGGGAGATATATTGGTACTGGTGCAGAGAGTGAGGGATATATTGGTACTGGTGCAGAGAGTGAGGGATATATTGGTACTGGTGCAGAGAGTGGGAGATATATTGGTACTGGTGCAGGCAGTGAGGGATATATTGGTACTGGTGCAGGCAGTGGGAGATATATTGGTACTGGTGCAGGCAGTGAGGGATATATTGGTACTGGTGCAGGCAGTGGGATATATTGGTACTGGTGCAGACAGTGGGAGATATATTGGTACTGGTGCAGAGAGTGTGGGATATATTGGTACTGGTGCAGGCAGTGGGAGATATATTGGTACTGGTGGTGGCAGTGGGAGATATATTGGTACTGGTGCAGACAGTGGGGGATATATTGGTACTGGTGCAGGCAGTGGGAGATATATTGGTACTGGTGCAGGCAGTGGGGGATATATTGGTACTGGTGCAGGCAGTGGGAGATATATTGGTACTGGTGCAGGCAGTGGGGGATATATTGGTACTGGTGCAGGCAGTGGGGGATATATTGGTACTGGTGCAGAGAGTGTGGGATATATTGGTACTGGTGCAGGCAGTGGGAGATATATTGGTACTGGTGCAGGCAGTGGGAGATATATTGGTACTGGTGCAGGCAGTGAGGGATATATTGGTACTGGTGCAGGCAGTGAGGGATATATTGGTACTGGTGCAGGCAGTGGGAGATATATTGGTACTGGTGCAGGCAGTGGGAGATATATTGGTACTGGTGCAGGCAGTGGGAGATATATTGGTACTGGTGCAGGCAGTGGGGGATATATTGGTACTGGTGCAGGCAGTGAGGGATATATTGGTACTGGTGCAGGCAGTGGGGGATATATTGGTACTGGTGCAGGCAGTGAGGGATATATTGGTACTGGTGCAGGCAGTGAGGGATATATTGGTACTGGTGCAGGCAGTGGGGGATATATTGGTACTGGTGCAGGCAGTGGGGGATATATTGGTACTGATGCAGGCAGTGAGGGATATATTGGTACTGGTGCAGACAGTGGGAGATATATTGGTACTGGTGCAGACAGTGGGGGATATATTGGTACTGGTGCAGGCAGTGGGAGATATATTGGTACTGGTGCAGACAGTGGGAGATATATTGGTACTGGTGCAGACAGTGGGGGATATATTGGTACTGGTGCAGACAGTGGGAGATATATTGGTACTGGTGCAGGCAGTGGGAGATATATTGGTACTGGTGCAGACAGTGGGGGATATATTGGTACTGGTGCAGACAGTGGGGGATATATTGGTACTGGTGCAGACAGTGGGAGATATATTGGTACTGGTGCAGACAGTGGGGGATATATTGGTACTGGTGCAGACAGTGGGAGATATATTGGTACTGGTGCAGGCAGTGGGAGATATATTGGTACTGGTGCAGGCAGTGAGGGATATATTGGTACTGGTGCAGGCAGTGAGGGATATATTGGTACTGGTGCAGGCAGTGAGGGATATATTGGTACTGGTGCAGGCAGTGGGGGATATATTGGTACTGGTGCAGGCAGTGGGGGATATATTGGTACTGGTGCAGGCAGTGAGGGATATATTGGTACTGGTGCAGGCAGTGGGAGATATATTGGGACTGGTGCAGGCAGTGTGGGATATATTGGTACTGGTGCAGGCAGTGGGGGATATATTGGTACTGGTGCAGGCAGTGAGGGATATATTGGTACTGGTGCAGGCAGTGAGGGATATATTGGTACTGGTGCAGAGAGTGTGGGATATATTGGTACTGGTGCAGACAGTGAGGGATATATTGGTACTGGTGCAGGCAGTGGGGGATATATTGGTACTGGTGCAGGCAGTGAGGGATATATTGGTACTGGTGCAGGCAGTGGGGGATATATTGGTACTGGTGCAGGCAGTGTGGGATATATTGGTACTGGTGCAGACAGTGAGGGATATATTGGTACTGGTGCAGGCAGTGGGGGATATATTGGTACTGGTGCAGGCAGTGAGGGATATATTGGTACTGGTGCAGGCAGTGGGGGATATATTGGTACTGGTGCAGGCAGTGGGAGATATATTGGTACTGGTGCAGAGAGTGTGGGATATATTGGTACTGGTGCAGGCAGTGGGGGATATATTGGTACTGGTGCAGGCAGTGGGGGATATATTGGTACTGGTGCAGAGAGTGTGGGATATATTGGTACTGGTGCAGGCAGTGGGGGATATATTGGTACTGGTGCAGAGAGTGTGGGATATATTGGTACTGGTGCAGGCAGTGGGGGATATATTGGTACTGGTGCAGGCAGTGGGGGATATATTGGTACTGGTGCAGGCAGTGGGAGATATATTGGTACTGGTGCAGACAGTGGGGGATATATTGGTACTGGTGCAGAGAGTGTGGGATATATTGGTACTGGTGCAGACAGTGGGAGATATATTGGTACTGGTGCAGACAGTGGGAGATATATTGGTACTGGTGCAGGCAGTGAGGGATATATTGGTACTGGTGCAGACAGTGGGAGATATATTGGTACTGGTGCAGAGAGTGTGGGATATATTGGTACTGGTGCAGACAGTGGGAGATATATTGGTACTGGTGCAGGCAGTGAGGGATATATTGGTACTGGTGCAGGCAGTGTGGGATATATTGGTACTGGTGCAGGTAGTGGGGGATATATTGGTACTGGTGCAGAGAGTGTGGGATATATTGGTACTGGTGCAGAGAGTGTGGGATATATTGGTACTGGTGCAGGCAGTGGGGGATATATTGGTACTGGTGCAGGCAGTGAGGGATATATTGGTACTGGTGCAGGCAGTGGGGGATATATTGGTACTGGTGCAGAGAGTGTGGGATATATTGGTACTGGTGCAGGCAGTGGGGGATATATTGGTACTGGTGCAGGCAGTGGGGGATATATTGGTACTGGTGCAGGCAGTGGGGGATATATTGGTACT
Organism: Pristiophorus japonicus; assembly: GCF_044704955.1. Lineage (NCBI taxonomy): Eukaryota > Metazoa > Chordata > Chondrichthyes > Pristiophoridae > Pristiophorus > Pristiophorus japonicus. Next base: position 329,395,784 of record NC_091979.1, read on the forward strand.
GGTGCAGACAGTGGGAGATATACTGGTACTGGTACAGACAGTGGAAGATATATTGGTACTGGTGCAGGCAGTGAGGGATATATTGGTACTGGTGCAGACAGTGGGAGATATATTGGTACTGGTGCAGAGAGTGTGGAATATATTGGTACTGGTGCAGACAGTGGGAGATATATTGGTACTGGTGCAGGCAGTGGGAGATATATTGGTACTGGTGCAGGCAGTGAGGGATATATTGGTACTGGTGCAGGCAGTGGGGGATATATTGGTACTGGTGCAGGCAGTGGGGGATATATTGGTACTGGTGCAGGCAGTGGGAGATATATTGGTACTGGTGCAGGCAGTGGGGGATATATTGGTACTGGTGCAGGCAGTGGGGGATATATTCGTACTGGTGCAGGCAGTGGGGGATATATTGGTACTGGTGCAGGCAGTGGGAGATATATTGGTACTGGTGCAGGTAGTGAGGGATATATTGGTACTGGTGCAGACAGTGGGAGATATATTGGTACTGGTGCAGACAGTGGGAGATATATTGGTACTGGTGCAGGCAGTGAGGGATATATTGGTACTGGTGCAGACAGTGGGAGATATATTGGTACTGGTGCAGGCAGTGGGAGATATATTGTTACTGGTGCAGGCAGTGAGGGATATATTGGTACTGGTGCAGGCAGTGGGGGATATATTGGTACTGGTGCAGGCAGTGGGGGATATATTGGTACTGGTGCAGGCAGTGGGGGATATATTGGTACTGGTGCAGGCAGTGGGAGATATATTGGTACTGGTGCAGGCAGTGGGGGATATATTGGTACTGGTGCAGGCAGTGGGAGATATATTGGTACTGGTGCAGGCAGTGGGGGATATATTGGTACTGGTGCAGAGAGTGTGGGATATATTGGTACTGGTGCAGACAGTGAGGGATATATTGGTACTGGTGCAGGCAGTGTGGGATATATTGGTACTGGTGCAGGCAGTGGGAGATATATTGGTACTGGTGCAGACAGTGGGAGATATATTGGTACTGGTGTAGGCAGTGGGGGATATATTGGTACTGGTGCAGAGAGTGTGGGATATATTGGTACTGGTGCAGACAGTGGGGGATATATTGGTACTGGTGCAGAGAGTGTGGGATATATTGGTACTGGTGCAGGCAGTGGGGGATATATTGGTACTGGTGCAGGCAGTGAGGGATATATTGGTACTGGTGCAGGCAGTGTGGGATATATTGGTACTGGTGCAGGCAGTGGGGGATATATTGGTACTGGTGCAGGCAGTGGGGGATATATTGGTACTGGTGCAGGCAGTGGGAGATATATTGGTACTGGTGCAGGCAGTGGGAGATATATTGGTACTGGTGCAGGCAGTGGGAGATATATTGGTACTGGTGCAGGCAGTGAGGGATGTATTGGTACTGGTGCAGGCAGTGTGGGATATATTGGTACTGGTGCAGACAGTGGGAGATATATTGGTACTGGTGCAGAGAGTGTGGGATATATTGGTACTGGTGCAGGCAGTGGGAGATATATTGGTACTGGTGCAGGCAGTGGGGGATATATTGGTACTGGCGCAGGCAGTGGGAGATATATTGGTACTGGTGCAGGCAGTGGGGGATATATTGGTACTGGTGCAGACAGTGGGAGATATATTGGTACTGGTGCAGGCAGTGGGGGATATATTGGTACTGGTGCAGGCAGTGGGGGATATATTGGTACTGGTGCAGGCAGTGGGGGATATATTGGTACTGGTGCAGGCAGTGGGGGATATATTGGTACTGGTGCAGGCAGTGGGAGATATATTGGTACTGGTGCAGGCAGTGAGGGATATATTGGTACTGGTGCAGACAGTGGGAGATATATTGGTACTGGTGCAGGCAGTGGGAGATATATTGTTACTGGTGCAGGCAGTGAGGGATATATTGGTACTGGTGCAGGCAGTGGGGGGTATATTGGTACTGGTGCAGGCAGTGGGGGATATATTGGTACTGGTGCAGGCAGTGGGGGATATATTGGTACTGGTGCAGGCAGTGGGAGATATATTGGTACTGGTGCAGGCAGTGGGGGATATATTGGTACTGGTGCAGGCAGTGGGAGATATATTGGTACTGGTGCAGGCAGTGGGGGATATATTGGTACTGGTGCAGAGAGTGTGGGATATATTGGTACTGGTGCAGACAGTGAGGGATATATTGGTACTGGTGCAGGCAGTGTGGGATATATTGGTACTGGTGCAGGCAGTGGGAGATATATTGGTACTGGTGCAGACAGTGGGAGATATATTGGTACTGGTGTAGGCAGTGGGGGATATATTGGTACTGGTGCAGAGAGTGTGGGATATATTGGTACTGGTGCAGACAGTGGGGGATATATTGGTACTGGTGCAGAGAGTGTGGGATATATTGGTACTGGTGCAGGCAGTGGGGGATATATTGGTACTGGTGCAGGCAGTGAGGGATATATTGGTACTGGTGCAGGCAGTGGGGGATATATTGGTACTGGTGCAGGCAGTGGGGGATATATTGGTACTGGTGCAGGCAGTGGGGGATATATTGGTACTGGTGCAGGCAGTGGGAGATATATTGGTACTGGTGCAGGCAGTGGGAGATATATTGGTACTGGTGCAGGCAGTGGGAGATATATTGGTACTGGTGCAGGCAGTGAGGGATATATTGGTACTGGTGCAGGCAGTGTGGGATATATTGGTACTGGTGCAGACAGTGGGAGATATATTGGTACTGGTGCAGAGAGTGTGGGATATATTGGTACTGGTGCAGACAGTGGGGGATATATTGGTACTGGTGCAGAGAGTGTGGGATATATTGGTACTGGTGCAGGCAGTGGGGGATATATTGGTACTGGTGCAGGCAGTGAGGAATATATTGGTACTGGTGCAGGCAGTGGGGGATATATTGGTACTGGTGCAGGCAGTGGGGGATATATTGGTACTGGTGCAGGCAGTGGGGGATATATTGGTACTGGTGCAGGCAGTGGGAGATATATTGGTACTGGTGCAGGCAGTGGGAGATATATTGGTACTGGTGCAGGCAGTGGGAGATATATTGGTACTGGTGCAGGCAGTGAGGGATATATTGGTACTGGTGCAGGCAGTGTGGGATATATTGGTACTGGTGCAGACAGTGGGAGATATATTGGTACTGGTGCAGAGAGTGTGGGATATATTGGTACTGGTGCAGGCAGTGGGAGATATATTGGTACTGGTGCAGGCAGTGGGGGATATATTGGTACTGGCGCAGGCAGTGGGAGATATATTGGTACTGGTGCAGGCAGTGGGGGATATATTGGTACTGGTGCAGACAGTGGGAGATATATTGGTACTGGTGCAGGCAGTGGGGGATATATTGGTACTGGTGCAGGCAGTGAGGGATATATTGGTACTGGTGCAGGCAGTGGGGGATATATTGGTACTGGTGCAGGCAGTGGGGGATATATTGGTACTGGTGCAGGCAGTGGGAGATATATTGGTACTGGTGCAGGCAGTGAGGGATATATTGGTACTGGTGCAGGCAGTGAGGGATATATTGGTACTGGTGCAGGCAGTGGGAGATATATTGGTACTGGTGCAGGCAGTGAGGGATATATTGGTACTGGTGCAGGCAGTGGGGGATATATTGGTACTGGTGCAGGCAGTGGGGGATATATTGGTACTGGTGCAGGCAGTGGGAGATATATTGGTACTGGTGCAGGCAGTGAGGGATATATTGGTACTGGTGCAGGCAGTGGGGGATATATTGGTACTGGTGCAGGCAGTGGGAGATATATTGGTACTGGTGCAGGCAGTGGGAGATATATTGGTACTGGTGCAGGCAGTGGGGGATATATTGGTACTGGTGCAGGCAGTGGGGGATATATTGGTACTGGTGCAGGCAGTGGGGGATATATTGTTACTGGTGCAGGTAGTGGGGGATATATTGGGACTGGTGCAGGCAGTTAGATAATGTGACTGAAGGCGGATAAATCCCCTGGACCTGATCGCTTGCATCCTCGGGTCTTAAGAGAAGTAGTAGCAGGGATTGTGGATGCATTGGTTGTAATTGACCAAAACGAGTTCAGCCATGAATACATTGAATGGCGGTGCAGGCTCGAAGAGCCGAATGGCCTATCCTGCACCTATTTTCTATGTTTCTAAAATTCCCTGGATTCTGGGGAGGTCCGAGCAGATTGGAAAACTGCAAATATAATGCCGCTATTTAAAAAAGGAGGCAGACAAAAAGCAGGAAACTGGACATTTGGAAAAACATAATTCGGTCAGGCAGACTCAGCATGGATTTATGAAGGGGAAGTCATGTTTGACAAATTTGCTGGAATTCTTTGAGGATGTAACAAATGGGGTAGATAAAGGGGAACCAGTGGATGTGGTGTATTTGGACTTCCAGAAGGCACTTGACAAGGTTCCACATAAAAGGTTACTGCACAAGATAAAAGTTCACGGGGTTGGGGGTAATATATTAACATGGATAGAGGATTGGCTAACTAACAGTAAATTGAGAGTCGGGATTAATGGTTCATTCTATGGATGGCAATCAGTAACTAGTGAGATAGCGCAGGGATCAGTGCTGGGACCCCAACTATTTACAATCTATATTAACGACTTGGATGAAGGGACTGAGTGTAATGTAGCCAAGTTTTCTGACGATACAAAAATGGGAGGGAAAGCAATGTGTGAGGAGAGCACATAAAATCTGCAAAAGGACATAGACAGGCTAAGTGAGTGGGCAAAAATTTGGCAAATGGAGTATAATGTTGGAAAGTGTGAGGTCATGCACTTTGGAAGAAAGAATCAAAGAGAAAGTTATTATTTAAATGGAGAAAAATTGCAGTGCTGCAGTACAGCGGGACCTGGGGGTTACTTGTGCATGAAACACAAAAGGTTAGTATGCAAGTACAGCAACTGATCAGGAAGGCCAATAGAATCTTGGCCTTTATTGCAAAGGGGACGGAGTGTAAAAGCAGGGAAGTCTTGCTGCAGTTGTATAGGGTATTGGTGAGGCCACATCTGGAATACTGCATGCAGTTTGGGTTTCCATATTTAAGGATATACTTGCTTTGGAGGCAGTTCAGAGAAGGTTCACTTGGTTGATTCCGGAGCTGCGGGAGTTGACTTATGAGGAAAGGTTGAGTAAGTTGGACCTATACACATTGGAATTCAGAAGAATGAGAGGTGAACTTATCGAAACATATAAGATTATGAGGGGGCTTGACAAGGTGGATGCAGAGAGGATGTTTCCACTGATGGGGGAGACTAGAACTAGGGGGCATAATAGAATAAGGGGCCGCCCATTTAAAACCGAAATGAGGATAAATTTCTTCTCTGAGGGATGTAAATCTGTGGAATTCGCTGCCCTAGAGAGCTGTGGAAGCTGGGTCATTGAATAAATTTAAGACAGAGATAGACAGTTTCTTAACCAACAAAGGAATAATGGGGTATGGAGAGCAGGCAGGGAAGTGGACCTGAGTCCATGATCGGATCAGCCATGATCGTATTCAATGGTGGAGCAGGCTCGAGGGGCCATAGGGCCTACTCCTGCTCCTATTTCTTACGTTCCTTTGTAGTGAGTTTAGAACTGAACCCAGCCAGTGTCAGCGTCTTGAGGGGAACCAGAGAGTTTATATCGAGACCCAGCCCGAGTCAGCATCTACAGGGGAGGGAGGGGAAACCAGTGAGTGTAGAACTGAACACAGCCAGAGTCAGCACCTTCTGGGGCCGAGAGGGAGGGGAACCAATGAGTGTAGAACTGAACACAGCCAGAATTGTTGGTGAAAACTGGGACTGTTGGAGAAACAGTCGAGAGACGTGCGATGGGTTTGGATTTCAGCCCAGTAGGAGGGATAATGTGTGGGACGGGGATTTACAGCTTTGGAGGAGCAAGAGAGGAAAGAATGTTCCATGGAAACCAGATGTGTCTATTCTGAATTTTTGTCTTGTACTGACAGTGATGAGTTTTGTTATCCCCTTTTACAGCGTATTAGAAGGGGAGATTTTCAGACAGGAAACACAAACCAAACATCACGTCAAGATCTGACGGAGTCAATCGATTCATCAGGACCTGAATATCATCGGCCTTTGAAAGTGGAAGGAGAAATGTTTGTCAGTTCTGCCTGTGGGAAAAGATTTCAAACATCAGTGTGACTGGAAAAGCACCGAGACACACACACACCCGAGTGAGTGTTCCAGTGCACTGCCTGTGGAAAGAGCTTTAACCAGTTACACAGCCTGAAAAATCATCGCACCATTCACAGCGGGGAGAAACTGTAAACGTGTTGTGTGTGGACCAGGCTTCAACTGATCATCCAACCTGGAGAGTCACAAGGACACCCACATCATGGAGAAACCGTGGAAATGTGGTGACTGTGGGAAGGTATTTAGATTGCCATCTGCGCTGGAAATTCATCGACGCAGTCACACTGGAGAGAAGCCATTCACCTGCTCCGAGTGTGGGAAGGGATTCACTCGGTCATCCACCCTGCTGAAACACCAGCGAGTTCACACTGGGGAGAGGCCGTTCACCTGCTCTGAGTGTGGGAAGGGATTCACTCGGTCATCCACCCTGCTGAAACACCAGCGAGTTCACACTGGGGAGAGACCGTTCACCTGCTCTGAGTGTGGGAAGGGATTCATTACATCATCCGACCTGCTGAAACACCAGCGAGTTCACACTGGGGAGAGGCCGTTCACCTGCTCCGAGTGTGGGAAGCGATTCACTCGGTCATCCCACCTGCTGACACACCAGCGAGTTCACAAATGACTGCAGGGGTTGGAATCTGCTGTTATTGCTGCTGTTAATCACATCCCGACTGAACCATGTTCATTCTGACAGTTGGGGTTTGTTTCTGCTGATGTTGTTAACCCTATAACTGGGCTGGTCTTTAATATTCTGGATATATTGCTGATTGTGTTCTCGGGGCTGCAGTGTCCATTTAAGAAATGCCGTGTGTTATCTTTCCCCGTAATTCAGGAACAGAAATTCAGTTTGCAATAAAATTATGAACTTTCACTTTAATCCCAAACTGATCTTTGGTACAAAATCTACAATAGTGTCAAAGTTTCCATTGAATAAAATCTCCAATTAGAAAGCTTGCTGACAATTCTTACTGACTTGCACATTACACACAGTGGCCCCTCCATTATCCACCAGAAAGAAGGGGAATGGGAATTGGTGGGGAATCAGTGTCCCCAAATGTTGCCCCTCCGTCTGGTGTAGCAATCCCCTCGGCACGGGAATGGAGACAAGTCCAGACCAAAACTGTGCGCAGTACTCCAGGTGTGGTCTTACCAACGCCCCGTACAGTTGTAGCAGGACTTCCCGACTTTTATACTCCATCCCCCTTGCAATAAAGGCCAGCATTCCATTTGACTCCCTGATTACTTGCTGTACCTGCATGCTAACTTTTTGAGTTTCATGTACAAGAACCCCCAGATCCCTCTGTACTACAGCATTTTGTAATCATTCCCATTTAAATAATTTGCTTTTTTATTTTTTCCTACCAAAAAAGATAACCTGATATTTTACCACAGTATAGTCCATCTGCCAGGTTTTTGCCCACTCACGGAACCTATCTACATCCCTTTGTAGATTCTTTGCATCCTCCTCCGAACTTGCTTTCCCACCTGCCTTTGTATCATCAGCAAATTTAGCTACATTACACACGATCCCTTCATCCAAGTCATTAATATAAATTGTAAATAGTTGAGGCCCCAGCACTGATCCCTGTGGCACCCCACTCATTTCAGTTTGCCAACCTGAAAATGACCCATTTGCCCCGACTGTTTTCTGTCAGTTTGCTAATGCTGTATCCATGCTGATATATTTGAGAATGTATACTGAAAATGTATATAGACATTGAAGTTGAGAATGTGGGAAAATGTATAGGGACAATGAAAAGTGAACAAAGGATTCATGGCGGAATAGCCTTAGGAATCTCAGACTGCAAATGTTACAATATTGACACAGCTAACAAACTGACTCCAAGGTCTTAATAAATCACACCACTAACTTGAAACATTAACAGGGAAATAAAGGCTCTTTGTGTAAAAACAGCCCATACAGATGTCGGCTCATGAGTGGACAAAGGGAAGGAGGGATCAAAGGGGATAGGCTGAACTGATTGTCACTCTAATTGTATCTTGTACCGAAAATGTATAACCGTTATGCCTTTACAATGTAATGTCACTTGTCCGTAGGAAGTGGGTGCGCTCTATCGAGAGAGCATTCCTTCTGTCTGATAAGTCCCGGCCGGTAAATCTACAATAAAGTCTGCTTGGTTATAAGCAGTAACGGTGTTCGACTCAGTGAATTCGCTGAACCAGATTGAGGGAAAAGAATCCACATTTACATTTGGTGTCAGAAGTGTGAAAGGAAAAAAAATGTTCTGAGATTTTAAATTATGAGAAAGTTCCACTGCAGTTTGAAAAGATGCATCACTTCTGTCAAGTTGGCAGGAGAACACCACTAAATTAGAGCTCTCATTAATGGAAGGAGGACATGTTAAAACCGTAGATGTCTTAAAGAAAGAGTGCGCGCATGAGAAACGTACTAAGAGTTCCACTGGGACCTCTGAGAAAGGTATCGATAGACTACGTAGTCAAATGGTTGGCTTTGCATTGACCAAGGCTGATGACGAAATTGAATTTCGGTAAACAAATAGCGATTAAATGTGTGGTCTCGTTTTAAATCAATTAAAAAAAAAATCTTTGGCAAGTACTTGAATTAGAAGTTAAAAAAAATTAGAGTTTAATCTAAATGCTGCCTTTCCAGATGAGAAGACTTTTATTATGACGGCTTTACTAATGATTTCTGCTGTTTAACGGATTCCTAATTTCGAAGCCAGTTTTGAAGGCACAAAGACTTTTTTTTCAGATGGTTACGTGAAGTCACGTAATGACATCAGGTCTTCTTACAAACCTGTAAAGGAGTTAACCCTTTCCATTGACAGCCGTTTTATACTGAACATTATTAATTTAGATTTCTTAATAGAAAAAAGACTCACCTAACAGAGGAAATGGTGCGATAGTCAGAATAAAAATAAAAACAGAACTAGCTTATGTAATAATACTTGCCTGATACAATAAAGAAATAGATACTCAAACAAAACAAATTGAAGAGTTAAAAAGCTAAGATAAATAAGCTGAAAGAGATCCACAAACCCAACCTAACCCTGACCTCGACATGCATGGATAAAAGATGAGTCAGACTAAAAATCCTGCAAAGAATAAGTTAACCTCGGAAAAACCAATGGCAATCATCCAAGATGTCATTAAAGCACAGGAGGACGCTCCTGAAAAAGATAAACTGTTGTGGAAAGATTATGGATGTACTTATGACAATGTTTCTAAACTCTGGACCACTCCCGTGGAACAGACTTGCATGTCTGACGAGTTGGCTCTATGGGTTATTGAATGTATGCATTTTGCTACTCATTGTGGAGCAAGGACAACAAGTGACACACTTTTGGCCACTTGGTGGCACCCTAGGCTCCAGGCGTTGGCCCAGAACATCAGTAGTCGCTGCCTTGTTTGCCAACAGCATAATCCAGGGAAGGGAGTCCCCTGTGATTGGGGTAAAACGCCCCTACCAGAAGGTCCCTTTGAGACCTTGCAGTTGGACTACATTGAGTTGCAAAAAGTTCAGTGTTACAAATATGTGTTAGTAATAGTGGATGTGTTTAGCAAATGGATTGAAGCCTACCCTACCCTGGACAATAAGGCTCAAACTGTTGTTAAGGTGTTAATGAGGGAAATTGTTCCTAGATATGGTATCCCTGCTCGACTGATGACCACCTATGTTCTTTCTCTGACTCAGGCTCTGCGAATAGCCCACAACCAGGTTCGAGAGGCTCACCTTGACCTCCCAGTTTTACCCGAATTGTCCCTCGTGGCACCAGGGAAGTATGGATTCGGAAGGGATTGGAGTCACGATGGGAGGGGCCTTTTCAGGTGTTACTCACTACCCCCACTGCAGCCAAGGTTGAGGGGAGAAGTGCCTGGGTTCACCTGCATCACTGCAAGCTCACCACCCTCTAACAAACCTATTTTACTGGTTATTCTAACTGCTGTTTCTGTTACAGACTTCCTCTTCTCCATAGCTGAACAAGGTCCTCTCTAGCAGCGTCCTGACTAACCGAGTGAGTCCCGAGGAGAACAGTTTGAACTCCTACCCGTAGTGATAGACAACCAGCTACACCGACGGTGACCTGAGAAGAGAGACGGGAAAACTGAACTCTTTGAATCAGCAAAATATTCGGACTATTTATCCTTGTCCATAGAGACGCTACAAGAAACATTTTGTTCCCGAGTAATAAGATGAAACTGTGTCTGTGTGCCACAATCTGTATAATAGCGTTGGTGTATGTCAGGTGCAGCACATGGGAGGGGAGACTGAAGCGAGAGCTCCATGTAAACACCTTTTTGTATATGACTTATGTTTATGCGCGAAATGGGAACTTTTCTCGTTGCTGGGTGTGCTCACATATCCCTATACATTCCAAAGGGGGAATTCCTTTGCACCCCGTTCCACTGACCCTAACTGAGACTGTCAAGTGGCTTCTGAGCCAGACTAGCATGAGAGGAGGGGGGCCAATACGAAAGATGAAAGGCGGGTCAAGATGTTGGTCTGGGAGCAACCAGACTTTCAGCTGCGAGGCAGCCTGCCCTTCGGAGCTTTCCGCCAACTGTGAAAGAGATAATAATGATACTTGCTTCTCACGTATTCCTCTTGCTTTCAAAGATTGCAATCTAACAGGTATCGTCAGAGGGATCACGGAGGCAGGAGGAGCATCATACCGTTACCGTGTGGACAACCACGGGGACGTCACCAAGTGGGAGAGTGCTGGGTACCCCATTAGTCAGACGTTCCAGGGATGGTACCAGCCACCCTGCCACCGTGAAAAGGAACCCCCATTCTTAGTCCTGACCAATACCTCGGGGATCGGGAGGCCAACCGGGAACATATGTTTAACCCGAAATGACACCAGCAGCAAGGGACATATCATAGGGTACAGCGATTGCCCACACAGTCTCAACATCACAACAGGTGCACGAGTCACTATCCTCTCTCACCTTCCGAATAAAACAGGTGGAGGTCTGAGGGCCCAGTCTTGGGACCCCAACACAATATATCAGAAGGCAGCGTATAACGGCACGTATTTTGTGTGCGGGCATAGGGCATACCCCTGGTTACCTAGGCGATGGACAGGGTCCTATCTGGGATATGTGGTGCCATTTGTGCGGCAAACACGTACCCTGGCGGAAGCACATGCCTCCAGCCGACACAAGCGAGCCCTCACCCCCACCGAAGGGTTCTTTGGGGTCATGATGTTCCCAATCGGGATAAGACGTCTCATGGATGAAGTACAGAACCTAGAGAGGGTATTGGAACAGATAGCTAACAATACTGCTGAAGCTCGGGAGGGCATCACAGCCGAAATGGTAGCAATACGGACCGTAGCATTACAAAACCGAATGGCCCTCGATTACCTGTTAGCTGAGAAAGGGGAACGTGTGCCCTGATAGGATCTGAATGTTGCACTTACATTCCTGATAGTTCAGAAAACATAACCAATCTCGCTGATCACATAAGAAGGGAGGTAAAGAAGTTATCCACGCCAGCAGGAGGATCTAGCTGGTTTGATTGGCTATTAGGTGGATCCTGGGGATCCTATCTAATGCATGGGGCAATTATTCTCATCATAGTAATAATTACCTGTTGTTTGATTGTTGGTTGCTTTAACCTTTGTTGTAAAGTCATGATGGCAAGGTTAGCAAACCTTCTTGTGGTCACGGGCTTCCGGGTTATGATCCAGCAAACTAAAAAGACCTACTCGACAAGGAGGATCAAGAAGAGAGTGCGAATGGCTGAATGCGATACTCCTAGAATAATCCTAAGGGTTATCATGGAATGATAAAAGAGGGGAATGAGAATGTATACTGAAAATGTATATAGACATTGAAGTTGAGAATGTGGGAAAATGTATAGGGACAGTGAAAAGTGAACAAAGGATTCATGGAGGAATAGCCTTAGGAATCTCAGCCTGCAAATGTTACAATATTGACACAGCTAACAAACTGACTCCAAGGTCTTAATAAATCACACCACTAACTTGAAACATTAACAGGGAAATAAAGGCTCTTTGTGTAAAAACAGCCCATACAGATGTCGGCTCATGAGTGGACAAAGGGAAGGAGGGATCAAAGGGGATAGGCTGAACTGATTGTCACTCTAATTGTATCTTGTACCGAAAATGTATAACCGTTGTGCCTTTACAATGTAACGTCACTTGTCCGTAGGAAGTGGGTGCGCTCTATCGAGAGAGCATTCCTTCTGTCTGATAAGTCCCGGCCGGTAAATCTACAATAAAGTCTGCTTGGTTATAAGCAGTAACGGTGTTCGACTCAGTGAATTCGCTGAACCAGATTGAGGGAAAATAATCCACTTTTACATATTACCCCCAACCCAGTGAGCTCTTAGTTTGTGCAGTAACCTTTTGTGTGGCACCTTATCGAATGCTTTCTGGAAATCCAAACATACAACATCAACTGGTTCTCCTTTATCCACTCCGCTCGTTACATCCTCAAACAACTCCAGCAAATTTTTTAAACATGATTTCCCTTTCATAAAACCATGCTGACTCTGCCTGACTGCAATATGATTTTCTAAATGTCCTGCTACTACTTCCATAATGATGAACTCCAGTATTTTCCCAATGACATGTTAGGCTAACTGGTCTATAGTCTCCTGCTCTCTGTCTCCCTTGAATAGGGGTGTTACATTTGCAGTTTTCCAGTCCACTGGTACCCTCCAGAATTTAGGGAATTTTGGTAGATTACAACCAATGCATCCATTATCTCTGCAGCCACTTCTGTTAAGACCCTAGGATGCATGTCGTCAGGTCCAGGGGATTTGTCCACCTTTAGTCCCATTAGTTTGATTAGTACTTTATCTCTAGTGATAGTGATTGTTTTAAGTCCCCCACTCCTCCGCAAAAGCTCCTTGATTATCAACTGTTAGGATGTTTTTAGTGTCTTCTACCGTGAATACCGATACATAGAAACATAAAAAATAGGTGCAGGAGTAGGCCATTCAGCCCTTCGATCCTGCACCACCATTCGATAAGATCATGGCTGATCATTCCCTCAGTACCCCTTTCCTGCTTTCTCTCCATACCCCTTGATCCCTTTAGCCGCAAGGGCCATATCTAACTCCCTCTTGAATATATCCAATGAGCTGGCATCAACAACTCTCTGCGGTAGAGAATTCCACAGGTTAATAACGCTCTGTGTGAAGAAATTTCTCCTCATCTCAGTCCTAAGTGGGCTACCCCTTATCCTAAGACTGTGTCCCCTGGTTCTGGACTTCCTCAACATCGGGAACAATCTAACCTGTCCTGTACCGTCCCGTCAGAATCTTGCATATTTCTATGAGATCAACTCTCATCCTTCTAAACTCCAATGTATAAAGGCCCAGTTGATCCAGTCTCTCCTCATATGTCAGTCCGGCCATCCCAGGAATCAGTCTGGTGAACCTTCGCTGCACTCCCTCAATAGCAAGAACGTCCTTCCTCAGATTAGGAGACCAAAACTGAACACAATATTCCAGGTGAGGCCTCACCAAGGCCCTGTACAACTGCAGTAAGACCTCCCTGCTCCTATACTTAAATCCCCTAGCTGTGAAGGCCAACATACCATTTGCCTTCTTCACCGCCTGCTGTACCTGCATGCCAACTTTCAATGACTGATGAACCATGACACCCAGGTCTCATTGCACCTCCCCTTTTCCTATACTGCCACCATTCAGATAATATTCTGTCTTCGTGTTTTTGCCCCCAAAGTGGATAACCTCACATTTATCCACATTATACTGCATCTGCCATGCATTTGCCCACTCACCTAATCTATCTAAGTCACTCTGCAGCCTCTTAGCGTCCCCCTCACAGCTCACACCGCCACCCAGTTTAGTGTCATCTGCAAACTTGGAGATATTACCCTCAATTCCTTCATCCAAATCATTGATGTATATTGTAAAGAGCTGGGGTCCCAGCACTGAGCCCTGCGGCACCCCACAAGTCACTGTCTGCCATTCTGAAAAGGACCCATTTATCCCAAATCTCTGCTTCCTGTCTGCCAACCAGTTCTCTATCCACAGCAGTATATTACCCCCAATACCATGTGTTTTGATTTTGCACACCAATCTCTTATGTGGGACCTTGTCAAAAGCCTTTTGAAAGTCCAAATACACCACATCCACTGGTTCTCCCTTGTCCATTTTACTGGTTACATCCTCAAAAAATTCCAGAAGATTTGTCAAGCATGATTTCCCCTTCATAAATCCATGCTGACTTGGACCGATCCTGTCACTGCTTTCCAAATGCGTTGCTATTTCATCCTTAATAATTGATTCCAACATTTTCCCCACTACTGTTGTCAGGCTAACCGGTCTATAATTCTCTGTTTTCTTAAAGTTTAAAGTTTTCTTAAAGATTAAAGTGTGGGACAGTTGATGAGCAGTGGCAGACATTTAAGGAGATATTTCATAACTCGCAACAAAAATATCTCCCAATGAGAAGGAAAGACTGTAAGAGAAGGGATAACCATCTGTGGCTAACTAAGGAAAAGAGGATGGTATCAAATTGAAAACAAAGGCATATAATGTGGCCAAGACTAGTGGGAGGACAGAGGATTAGGAAATTTTTAAAAGTCAGCAGAGAACGACGAAAAAATGATAAAGAGAGGGAAGATAGATTATGAAAGTAAATTAGCACGAAATATAAAAATAGATAAATACATAAAAAGGAAGAGAGTGGCTAAAGTAAATGTTGGTCCCCTGGAGGATGAGACTGGGGAATTAATAACGGGGGAACAGGGAAATGGCAGAGACTTTGAATAAATCACTAATGAAGTAGTACTTGGTAAAATAATGGGACTAAAGGCGGACAAGTCCCCTGGACCATCCTAGCATCTTAAGAGAAGTGGCTGCAGAGATAGTGGATGCATTGGTTGTAATCTACCAAAATTCCCTGGATTCTGGGGTGGTCCCAGCAGGTTGGAAAACCACAAATGTAACATCCCTATTTAAAAAAGAAAGCAGACAAAAAGCAGGAAACTATTGACAGTTAGCCTAACATCTGTCGTTGGGAAAATGCTGGAGTCCATTATTAAGGAAGCAGTAGCGGGACATTTGGAAAAACATAATTCAATCAAACAGAGTCAGCATGGTTTTATGAAAGGGAAGTCATGTTTGACAAATTTGCTGGTGTTCTTTAAGGATGTAACAAGCAGGGAGAATAAGGGGGAATCAGTAGATGTGATCTATTTGGATTTCCAGAAGGTATTCGATAAGGTGCCACATAAAAGGCAACTGCACAAGATAAAAGCTCACGGGGTTGGGGGTAATATATCAGCATGGATAGAGGATTGGCTCACTGACAGAAAACAGAAAGTCGGGATAAATGGGTCATTTTCCGGTTGGCAAACAGTGACTAGTGGGATGCCGCAGGGATCGGTGCTGGGTCCTCAACTATTTACAATCTATATTAATGACTTGGATGAAGGGACCTAGTGTAATGTAGCCAAGTTTGCTGATGATACAAAGATGGGTGGGAAAGCAAATTGTGAGGAGGACACAAAAAATCTGCAAAGGGATATAGACAGGCTAAGTGAGTGGGCAAAAATTTGGCAAATGGAGTATAATGTGAGAAAATGTGAGGTTATCCACTTTGGCAGAAATAGTAGAAAAGCAAATTATAATTTAAATGGAGAAAAATTGCAAAGTGCTGTAGTAGAGAGAGACCTGGGGGGGCCTGGTACATGAAACACAAAACATACTAAGCAGGTACAGCAAGTGATCAGGAAGGCAAATGGAATGTTGGCCTTTATTGCAAAGGGGATGGAATATAAAAGCAGAGAAGTCCTGCTACAACTGTACAGGGTATTGGTGAGGCCACACCTCGAGTACTGTGTACAGTTTTGGTCTCTGTAGTTAAGGAAGGATATACTTGCATTGGAGGCTGTTCAGAGAAGGTTCACTAGGTTGATTCTGGATATGAGGGGGCTGTCTTATAAGGATAGGTTGAACCTATACACATTGGAGTTCAGAAGAATGAGAGGTGACCTGATAGAAACTTATAAGATAATGAGAGGGCTCGACAAGGTGGATCCAGAGAGGATATTTCCACACATAGGGGAAAGTAAAACTAGGGGACATCGTCTTAGAATAAGGGCCGCCCATTTAAAACTGAGATGAGGAAGAAGTTCTTCTTTCAGAGGGTTGTAAATCTATGGAATTCTCTGCCCCAGAGAGCTGTGGAGTCTGGGTCATTGAATATATTTAAGGCGGAGATAGACAGATTTTTAAGTGGAGCTGAGTCCATGATCAGATCAGACATGAACTTATTGAATGGCGGAGAAGCTCGAGGGGCCAAATGGCCTACTCTTGCTCCTATTTCTTATGTTCTTATATTGTTATGTTCTACAACTAAAGATGTTGACTCTGTCTGGGTTCAGTTCGATACTCACTAGTTCCCTCCCACTCATCCCCATAAGGTGCTGACTCTGGCTGGGTCCAGTTCTACACTCACTCGTTCCATTCCTCTCCACCCCTTAAGATGCTGACTCTGGCTGGCTTCAATTCCATTCACTGGTTCCCTCCCTCTCCTCCCCTGAAGGTGCTGCCTCTGGCTGGGTTCAGTTCTACATTCACTGGTTCCCCTCCCTTTCCTCCCCTGAAGGTGCTGACTCTGGATGGCTTCATTTCTACACTCACTGGTTCCCCTGGCTGGGTATAATGGGGAACAAAGAAATGGCAGACCAATTAAACAAATGATCAGCCATGATCTTATTGAATGGCGGTGAAGGGTCGGAGGGCTGAATAGTCTACTCCTGCACCTATTTTCTATGTTTCTATGCTTCAGTTCTACACTCACTGATTCTCCTCCCCTGAAGGTACTGACTCTGGCTGGGTACAGTTCTACACTCACTGGTTTTCCTCCCCTGAAGGTGCTGACTCTGGCTGGGTTCAGTTCTACACTCACTGGTTTTCCTCCCCTGAAGGTACTGACTCTGGCTGGGTTCAGTTCTACACTCACTGGTTTTCCTCCCCTGAAGGTACTGACTCTGGCTGGGTTCAGTTCTGCACTCACTGGTTCCGCTCCCCTGAAGGTGCTGACTCTGGCTGGGTTCAGTTCTACACTCACTGGTTCCCCTCCCCTGAAGGTGCTGACTCTGGCTGGGTTCAGTTCTACACTCACTGGTTCCCCTCCCCTGAAGGTACTGACTCTCGTTGGGTTCAGTTCGACAGTCACCAGTTTCTCTCCAATATGTGACCCATGTGCCCAATGTCCATGTGTGAACCTCGGCAGTGACTGTCGACAGGCTATTCCACTGTCTTCACCTGATGCCTCACACATGCATTTTCCAGCAGGGTCACTGGACCCTCCTCCCAATGGCTCAGTGGCTACAGGGACTGACCAGAGTGACTGAGTCATAGGAACAGGAGGGGCCCAGTTTTAATCCCATCTCCATATCCTCCCTTTCTAATCCCCTGTAAAAGGAGTTTACAAAAGTCATCACTGTAAGTAGGAACATAGGAACAGGAAAAGGCCATTCAGCTGATCAGTATTTTAACTCCGTCTACCTGCCTTGGTTCCATCGCCCTTAATACCCTTGCCTAAGGAAATCTATCAATCACAGTTTTGGAATTTTCAATTGGCCCCCAGCCTCCGTTTAATGTTGAACAGAATTCCGGATTTCCACTACCCTTTAAGAACATAAGAAACAGGAGCAGGAGTAGGCCATACGGCCCCTCGAGCCTGCACCACCATTCAATAAGATCAAGGCTGATTTTGTACTTCAGCTCCAGTTTCCCCGTATCCCTCGATTCCTTTAGTGTCCAAACAACGTTCTATCTCAGCCCTGAATATACTCGACGACTCAGCATCCACAATCCTCTGGGGTAGAGAATTCTAAAGATTCACAACCCTCTGAGTACAGAAATTTCTCCTCATCTCAGTCCTAAATGGCCGACCCCTTATCCTGAGACTCTGATCCCTAGTTCTAGACTCTCGGGCAAAGAGAACAGCCAATCAGCATTAGTGTGAGGAAGTGCTTCCTGACATCACCCTGAACGGCCTGGCTCTGATTTTAAGGTTGTGTCCCCTTGTTGTGGACTCCCTCACCAGAGGAAATAGTTTCTCTCCATCCATCCTATCAACTCCTTTAATCATCTTAAACACCTCAATTAGATCACCCCTTAATCTTCTATATTCAAGGGAATACAAGTCTAGTCTCTGCAACCTGTCCTCATAATTTTTACAGGGTTAATAAATGATTTCCTAGTAAAGGATCCTCTAGGAAAGAGTGATCATAGCATGGCTGAATTTCAAATTCAGTTGGAGAGTGAGAAAGTTCGATCTCAAACCAGTGTAATAAGCTTAAATCAAGGAGACTACAAAGGTATGAAGGCAGAGTTGGCTAAAGTGGACTGGTAAAATAGATTTAAAGTGTAAGACGGTTGATGAGCAGTGGCAGACATTTAAGGAGATATTTCATATCTCTGAACACAAATATATTCCAATGAGAAGGAAACACTTGAAGAAAAGGGATAACCATCCGTGGCTAACTAAGGAAATGAAGGATGGTATCAAATTGAAAACAATGTCATACAAAATGGCCAAGATTGGTGGAAGGCCAGAGGATTGGGAAACTTTTAAAAACCAGCAAAGAGCGACTAAAAAAAGTAATAGAGAGGGAAAATGGATGATGAAAGTAAACTACCATGAAATATAAAAACAGATAGTAAGAGTTTCTACAGGTATCTAAAAAGGAAGAGAGTGGCTAAAGTAAATGTTGGTCCCTTAGAGGATGAGACCGAGGAATTAATAATGGGGAACATGGAAACAGCAGAGACTTTGAACAAATATTTTGTGTTGGTCTTCATGGTAGAAGACATTAAAAACATCCCAATAATGGATAATCAAGGGGCTATAGGGAGGGAGGAACTTAAAAAAAAAAATCACTGTCACTAAAGAAGAAGTATTTGGTAAAATAATGGGACTAAAGGCGGACAAGTCTCCAGGACCTGATGGCTTGCATCCTAAGATCTTAAAAGAAGTGGATGCAGAGATAGTGGATGCATTGGTTGTAATCTACCAAAATTCCCTGGATTCTGTGGAGGTCCCAATGGATTGGAAAATTACAAATGTAATGCCCCTATTTAAAAAAAGAGGCAGACAGAGAGCAGGAAACTATAGACTAACATCTGTCATTGGGAAAATGCTGGAGTCCATTATTAAGGAAGCAGTAGTAGGATATTTGGAAATGCATAATTCAGTCAAGCAGAGTCAGCATGGTTTCATGGAAGGGAAATCATGTTTGACAAAGTTGCTGGAGTTCTTTGAGGATGTAACGAGCATGGTGGATAAGGGGGAACCAGTGGATGTGGTGTATTTGGATTTCCAGAAGTCCACGGGGTTAGGGTTAATGAATAGCTTGGATAGAGGATTGGCTAATGAACAGAAAACAGAGTCAGAATAAATGGGTCATTTTCCAGTTGGCAAACAGTAACTAGTGGGGTGCCACAGGGATCGGTGCTGGGGCCTCAACTATTTACAATCTGTATTAATGATTTGGATGAAGGGACTGAGTGTAACGTAACCAAGTTTGCTGATGATACAGCCGTTCAGTGACAACCTTGACCCTTGCACCAGGGAGGCAACATACTAACCCTGGAGTCACGTCTGCAGCTGCAGAAACGCCTGTCTGTTCCCCTAACTATCGAATCCCCGACCACTATTACTCTTCCACTCTTCTTCCTTCCCTCCTGTGCAGCTGAGCCACCCATGGTGCTGTGGTCTTGGCGCTGGCTGCACTCCCCAGAGCAACCATCGCGCTCACCAGTATCCAGAACTGAAAACCGGTTAGTGAGTCAGTGAACTCTTGCCCTGCCTGTCTGGTCCTCCTTTTCTGTCTGGGGGTCTCCCATTCCCTCTCGGTCTGCACATTCTTAAGCTGCGGGGTGACCATCTCCTGAAACGTGCTCTCCTTGAAGTTCTCAGCGTCGCAGATGCACTGCAGTGATGCTAGCCACCACTCAAGCTCCGGAACCCGGAACTCGAGCTGCTCCAGCTGGTGACACTTCCCGCAATGTAGTCGTCGAGGACTTCCCACATGGCCCAGGATGTACATTCCATGGACTGACCTACCCTGCCCAGGATGTACATTCCATGGACTGACCTACCCTGCCCAGGATGTACATTCCATGGACTGACCTACCCTGCCCAGGATGTACATTCCATGGACTGACCTACCCTGCCCAGGGTGTACATTCCATGGACTGACCTACCCTGCCCAGGATGTACATTCCATGGACTGACCTACCCTGCCCAGGATGTACATTCCATGGACTGACCTACCCTGCCCAGGGTGTACATTCCATGGACTGACCTACCCTGCCCAGGGTGTACATTCCATGGACTGACCTACCCTGCCCAGGATGTACATTCCATGGACTGACCTACCCTGCCCAGGGTGTACATTCCATGGACTGACCTACCCTGCCCAGGATGTACATTCCATGGACTGACCTACCCTGCCGAGGGTGTACATTCCATGGACTGACCTACCCTGCCCAGGGTGTACATTCCATGGACTGACCTACCCTGCCCAGGGTGTACATTCCATGGACTGACCTACCCTGCCCAGGATGTACATTCCATGGACTGACCTACCCTGCCCAGGGTGTACATTCCATGGACTGACCTACCCTGCCCAGGGTGTACATTCCATGGACTGACCTACCCTGCCCAGGATGTACATTCCATGGACTGACCTACCCTGCCCAGGGTGTACATTCCATGGACTGACCTACCCTGCCCAGGGTGTACATTCCATGGACTGACCTACCCTGCCCAGGGTGTACATTCCATGGACTGACCTACCCTGCCCAGGATGTACATTCCATGGACTGACCTACCCTGCCCAGGGTGTACATTCCATGGACTGACCTACCCTGCCCAGGGTGTACATTCCATGGACTGACCTACCCTGCCCAGGATGTACATTCCATGGACTGACCTACCCTGCCCAGGGTGTACATTCCATGGACTGACCTACCCTGCCCAGGATGTACATTCCATGGACTGACCTACCCTGCCCAGGATGTACATTCCATGGACTGACCTACCCTGCCCAGGGTGTACATTCCATGGACTGACCTACCCTGCCCAGGGTGTACATTCCATGGACTGACCTACCCTGCCCAGGATGTGCATTCCATGGACTGACCTACCCTGCCCAGGGTGTACATTCCATGGACTGACCTACCCTGCCCAGGATGTACATTCCATGGGACTGACCTACCCTGCCCAGGATGTACATTCCATGGACTGACCTACCCTGCCCAGGGTGTACATTCCATGGACTGACCTACCCTGCCCAGGGTGTACATTCCATGGACTGACCTACCCTGCCCAGGATGTACATTCCATGGGACTGACCTACCCTGCCCAGGATGTACATTCCATGGACTGACCTACCCTGCCCAGGGTGTACATTCCATGGACTGACCTACCCTGCCCAGGGTGTACATTCCATGGACTGACCTACCCTGCCCAGGATGTACATTCCATGGACTGACCTACCCTGCCCAGGGTATACATTCCATGGACTGACCTACACTGCCCAGGGTGTACATTCCATGGACTGACCTACCCTGCGCAGGGTGTACATTCCATGGGACTGACCTACCCTGCCCAGGATGTACATTCCATGGACTGACCTACCCTGCCCAGGATGTACATTCTATGGACTGACCTACCCTGCCCAGGGTGTACATTCCATGGACTGACCTACCCTGCCCAGGATGTGCATTCCATGGACTGACCTACCCTGCCCAGGGTGTACATTCCATGGACTGACCTACCCTGCCCAGGGTGTACATTCCATGGACTGACCTACCCTGCCCAGGATGTACATTCCATGGACTGACCTACCCTGCCCAGGATGTACATTCCATGGACTGACCTACCCTGCCCAGGGTGTACATTCCATGGACTGACCTGTCCTGCCCAGGGTGTACATTCCATGGACTGACCTGTCCTGCCCAGGGTGTACATTCCATGGACTGACCTACCCTGCCCAGGGTGTACATTCCATGGACTGACCTACCCTGCCCAGGATGTACATTCCATGGACTGACCTACCCTGCCCAGGATGTGCATTCCATGGACTGACCTACACTGCCCAGGGTGTACATTCCATGGACTGACCTACCCTGCCCAGGATGTACATTCCATGGACTGACTTACCCTGCCCAGGATGTGCATTCCATGGACTGACCTACACTGCCCAGGGTGTACATTCCATGGACTGACCTACACTGCTCAGGGTGTACATTCAATGGACTGACCTACCCTGCCCAGGATGTACATTCCATGGACTGACCTACACTGCCCAGGGTGTGCATTCCATGGACTGACCTACCCTGCCCAGGGTGTGCATTCCATGGGACTGTGCTACCCTGCCCAGGGTGTACATTCCATGGGACTGTGCTACCCTGCCCAGGGTGTACATTCCATGAACTGACCTACCCTGCCCAGGGTGTACATTCCATGGGACTGTGCTACCCTGCCCAGGGTGTACATTCCATGGACTGACCTACCCTGCCCAGGGTGTGCATTCCATGGGACTGTGCTACCCTGCCAGGATAGACATTCTGAACAGACAGTTTTAGTTTCTCTGAAATATTCTTTCCTCTCTTGTCTCTCCTCAGCTGTAGAATTAGACCCACTCCCCTACTCTTGCCTCAAAACTCTGCAAATCTTTCCAACTCAAATACTTATCCCTTTTGAAAGTAACATGTGAATCTGCTCCCACCACCCTTACAGGCAGTGTGTTCCAGGCCATAACCACTCACTGATTAATTTTTTGCCCTCATGCAGCATCTGGTTCATTTGCCAGTCACCTTAAATCCGTGACCTCGGGTTACCGATCTTTCTGACACTGAAGATTGTTTCTGCTTATTATATAATCATAGAAATTTACAGCACGGAAGGAGAACATTTCGGCCCATCGTGTCCATATCAGTTGGCAAAGAGCTATCCAGCCTAATCCCACTTTCCAGTTCTAGGTCCGTAGCCCTGTAGGTTATGGCAGTTTAAGTGCACATTCAAGTATTTATAAATGTGGTGAGGGTTTCTGCCTCTACCACCCTTTCAGGCAGTGAGTTTCAGACACCCGCCACCCTCTGGGTGCAGAAATTTCCCCTCAAATAGCATCTAAACCTCCTACCAATTACATTAAATCTATGCCCCCTGGTTGTTAACGCCTCTGAGAAGGGAAATAGGTCCTTCCTATCCATGCTAACTAGGCCCCTCATAATTTTATACAGGTTAAATTATCCCCTCAGACTTCTCTGTTCCAAAGAAAACAAACCCAGCCTATTAAGAGAGTTAGTGGGCTGGAGGAGGTTATAGAGAAAGTGAGGGGAGAGATTTGAACAAGAGGATGAGTATTTTAAATGCTGATGCTACCAGCCATCTTGACCACCCAGCATGTGACTCACTACCAACAGGAAGGATGTTACTTTAACTACTACAAATGCATAATGAGAGGAAATCAATCTCTGTACCTTTAACTAATAGCGACATGGAAAGAGGGAATTGATTGACCTTTAAACACCTAGTCCACTTGGCACTGAAGTGTCTGAAACTCATAATAGGACCTCCAGGGAAACAAAATACTGACAAATGTTGCTTTGTTGACAAAAGAAATCACGATTTAAATTTTAACGGATAAATTGTTTAACGGGTTCATATTGACCCACCTGACAGGACGACTCAGGATCCACCCCTCAAGCACCGTGATTGGTTGCAGAACACGCTGATCCCTGGGCCTGTACGTGGGAATTCTAACCCTGGGACTGTACATGGGGATTCTAACCCTGGGACTGTACATGGGGATTCTAATCCCGGGACTGTACATGGAGATTCTAACTCTGGGACTCCAAATGGGGATTCTAATGCTGGGACTGTATATGGGGATTCCAGGCCTGGGACTGTACATGGGGATTCTAACCCTGGGACTGTACATGGGGATTCTAACCCTGGGACTGTACATGGGGATTCTAACCCTGGGACTCCACATGGGGATTCTAACGCTGGGACTGTATATGGGGATTCCAGGCCTGGGACTGTACATGGGGATTATAACCCAGTGAGTGAACAGCTCTGGGGCTTTTTTGTTACTTGTGTGGGACATAAACCGTAAATGAAGGGACGCCATGTTTGACACATTTGCTGGAATTCTTTGAGGATGTAATGAACATGGTGGATAAAGAGGAACCAGTGGATGTGGTGTATTTGGACTTCCAGAAGACATTTGACAAGGTGCCACATAAAAGGTTACTGCACAAGATAAAAATTCACGGGGCTAGGGGTAATATATTAGCATGGATAGAGGATTGGTTAACTAACAGAAAATAGAGAGTCGGGATAAATGGTTCATTCTTGGGTTGGCAATCAGTAACTAGTGGGGTGCCGCAGGGATTAGCGCTGGGAACCCAACTATTTACAATCTATATTAACAATATTAACAACTTGGATGAAGGGAGTGAGTGTAACGTAGCCAAGTTTGCTGACGATACAAAGATACAAGGAATAGCAATGTGTGAAGAGAACACAAAAAACTCGCAAAAGGACATAGACAGGCTAAGTGAGTGGGCAAAAATTTGGCAGATGGAGTATAATGTTGGAAAGTATGAGGTTATGCACTTTGCCAGATAAAAATTGAGGAGCATGTTATTATTTAAAAGGAGAAAAATTGCAAAGTGCTGCAGTACAGAGGGACCTGGGGGTCCTTGTGAATGAAACACAAAAGGTTAATATGCAGGTACAGCAAGTGATCAGGAAGGCCAATGGAAGGCTTGTGTACAGTTTTGGTTTCCATATTTAAGAAAAGATATACTTGTTTTGGAGGCAGTTCAGAGAAAGTTCACTAGGTTGATTCCGGAGATGACATGAGGAAAGATTGAGAAGGTTGGGCCTCTACTCATTGGAATTCAGATGAAAGAGAGGTGATCTTATTGAAATGTATAAGATTATGAGGGGGCTTGACAAGGTGGATGCAGAGAGGATGTTTCCACTGATGGGGGAGACTAGAACTAGGGGGCATGGTCTTAGAATAAGGGGCTGCCCATTTAAAACTGAGAGGTGAAGGAATTTCTTCTCTCAGAGGGTTGTAAATCTATGGAATTCGGTGTCTCAGAGAGCTGTGTCCTTGAATAAATTTAAGACAGGGATAGACAGTTTCTTAACCGATAAGGGAATAAGAGGTTATGGGGAACGGGCGGGGAAGTGGAGCTGAGTCCATGATCAGATCAGCCAGGAGGGTATTAAATGACGGAGCAGGCTCGAGGGGCTGCATGGCCTACTCCTGCTCCTATTTCTTATGTTAGCTCGGCACTAAGTAGCGCCTTTAGGAGGGACGGTCAGAAATCCGAGGTGTGGAGAGTGAGAATAAAATATCTGAGACATTCCTTTATCCATTAGGATCCGGTTGTGAACAGACACAGCTTTGTTCCTGCACCAAGATGGCCGCGCATGCGGTTTGCTACTCACTGATTCAAGATGGCGGAGCGCTGACTCGCCTTCCTGCACAAAGATGGCCGCCGTTAGCCTGGGCCTGTGACCGGGAGAAAGCCCCGAAGCTGCAACCGCCGATATTCCCGTTATTATTCCGGGCTTGCGGCGGGCACCACTTGTTTATGAAGCCGCCCTCGCGACGCGCTGGTCTATTGCTCCCCTGCTTCCCGCTGAAAAGGATCGTTTCTTCGAAGCACATGTTTCGCGTGTCCCATCCGTCATCGCACGCACCGCGCATGCTCTAAAGCCAGCTAGGGCCCGTGCCTGCGCACTGAGCTCCTGTAGTCTGGGTACGGCACATTCTTCCCGCGTCGAATGCTGGGTATCGTCCCACGCCATTGATGGGCTGCGTTAGTGAATCGAGCAGCATTTGCTCTGATTGCATTGGCCACTGAACCACGGTTAGACTTTGTGCTAATGTTAATAAAGCCCTATACGTGAGCTGGAGATTAATATCCTATATAAATATTGAATAAATCAGCTTGTTTCAAACATAGTGTGTTGAATATTTGATTTCTCCATAATAAAAGAGGACCACTAATGAATGTTCTCTTACCGACTGCTCCATTGTGGGCCTTTTCTTAGTCTGGATTATTTCACTTCTCACCCAGTTCATCTTTTACGACATCAAATCCCAAGGTTGTTCCATTTGAGTATACAGCTTGTGGGTGCCATAGACTGAACCGGAGTGTCTCACATTACATTCATCTGATGTTCCTTTCAACCAACCCTTGAAAGAACTGTAAATCCGTTATTTTGTATATTGTTTAACATTTTCTTGAATGCGGTTACTGCATATTCTGCCTTTGAAATGTTCTGACTTCGTAATTCTCTTTGCTGTTTTTGAGAGGAAACGTTTCAAGGACACCCTTAAAGCCTCCTTGAGAAAGTGCAACATCCCCACCGACACCCGAGAGTCCCTGGCCAAAGATCACCCTGAGTGAAGGAGGAGCATCTGGGAGGATGCTGGGCACCTCGCGTCTCATCGTCGAGGGCATGCAGAAAACAAGCGCAGGCAGTGGAAGGAGTGTATGGCAAACCAGACTGCCCACCCATCCTTTCCTCCAGTAATTGTCTGACATGCCTGTGACAGAGACTGTAATTCCCATATTGGACGGTACAATTTACTGGGGGCTCACTTTTAGAATGGAAGCAAGTCTTCCTCGATTTCAAGGGACTGCCTATGATGATGATTAGTGATCCCTGAATTTGGTGCCTCAGTGTAAGTGGTCCCTGGGTTTGGTGTCACAATGCGAGCACATAAGAACATAAGAAATGGGAACAGTAGTAGGCCATACGGCCCCTCGAGCCTGCTCCACTATTCAATAAGATCATGGCTGATCTGATCATGGACTCAGCTCCACTTCCCCACCTGCTCCCCATAACCCCTTATCGTTTAAGAAACAGTCTAAAATTTATTCAATGTCCCAGCTTCCACAGCTCTCTGAGGCTGCGAATTCTACAGATTTACAACCCTCTGAGTGAAGAAATTTCTCCTCATCTTTGTTTTAAATGGGCGGCCCCTTATTCTAAGATTGTGCCCCCTACTTCTAGTCTCCCCCATTAGTGGAAACATCCTCTCTGCATCCACCTTGTCAAGCCCCCTCATAATTTTATACATTTTGATAAGATCACCTCTCATTCTTCTGAATTTCAGTGAGTAGAAACCCAACCTACTCAACCTTTCCTCATAAGTCAACCCCCTCATCCCAGGAATCAACCGAGTGAACCTTCTCTGAACTGCCTCCAAAGCAAGTATATCCTTTTGTAAATATGGAACCCAAAACTGCACGCAGTATTCCAGGTGTGGCCTCACCAATACCCTGTATAGCTGCAGTATCACATCCCTGCTTTTATACTCCATCCCTTTGCAATAATGGCCAAGATATTGAAACTTCTTTAAATAATGGACGTGCTTATTTGTACTGCAAAAAATGGCTAACAGGCTCCACCCTTATTTCTGATTGGTCCCCTTGGAGGATAAGGTGCACCCTGAAGTTTCACAGGAATGTGTCACTGGAACCGCCCAACCCAAAGTCTCACTGACTTTGCAAATTGTAACTCGATCCACTTTGACTACCTGAAGCGACAGAGGGCAGAGCTCCCCAGATGACAGCAAGGGCCAGCCGAAGTGCCTTACCCCAGTCCAAGTACATCCTCCAAGCCCCCACCCGCCCTAGATGGGGCATTGTGTATGGATTGTTAACAGGTTTATTGGGTATGAAGTGAATAGTGACAGTGTCATGAGTTCTGGATATCATCCACACCTACAATGTTCCTTGTAGGGGGTTGGAAGAACGTGATCTGTCCCTGGATTTTTTGTCAAAAGCACCGAGTCACTGGGACTGTGGGCAAACCTGCAGCCCAGCAACGCGTTCAACACAGAATGATCCCACTCAAATCTATTCCCAATTAACACTGTCCACATTAATTCACCAGAAACAGCCCAGTGCCCGCAAGTAACTGCAGCCCCGCATCTAACTGCAGTGAAACACACAATTCAAAACATTTTAAAGGAAAAATAAACCCCATCATAGCTCAATAGAGGTGATTAATGGGCAGCAAAATCCCCCTCACTCATACACCTCCTTCACCCCTACTCTCCAACTCCCTCTCTACATACACCTCCTTCACCCCTACTCTCCAACTCCTCACCTTAACTCCTCTTTCACCCAACAATTTCATTTTTACCATCACTTACACCAATGATCCACACTGGAGGTAAATATCAGGAGCTTCTGTAGATGGTGAGGTGATCACTGGACAATAAAACAGAGAGACCGGTGCTCATTATCCTTGGTGTGATTTAATCTCCTTTCCCACTGAATACTGCAGACAGACATGGTCACCTTGGTAACGGAATGGTCAGTGTGACATCACTTTCTAAACAAGAACACACAAGACAATGTGTTATCAATAAATGGTAAAGATATTAAACATTTTGCAATTACATTGTAAAGAAAATGGAAATAAAATGCTGGTAATATGTGGTGAATATAATAATTTGTCTGTGGAATTGACTAGCAAACATTATGATGTGTTTTGTTTATATACACACTGCTATATATAGCAAATACTTTGTTTGCTCTTTTCAGTTGTTCTGCTAAACCTGATACGATCCACATTCTATGTTCTTTAGCCCATCTGGCGGTGCTTGCTGGATCAGGATATAAAGAGACCACGTGCTGTTCCTCCTCCCACTGCCTGGGGGAATGGGGCAGATATTTAAAGGGACAGGGACTCTCCTTTCTCTGCATATTTATAGTTAAAGGAACAGTCCAGTTTATCTTGGGGTGTCGGAGGACTTCACTAACAGAGCTCCTATTAACAGTCGCTCCCTTCTGTACTGTGCAGTGATTGTAAAGCTGTCTATTTCAGTGACTTGAGCCTTTCTAAAATGTCTCACTGTTTTTGATGATCCATTTAACTTGCTTGTATAATTTGGAAAGAGTTCAGAATTGTGCAGTGTGACAAAGGTTTTGGTTAAAGGTGGAGTAACATTTTTTCAAAATATTCTGTTCTAACCTTCCCCCAACCCCCCAAATTTTAAGAACACTGCAGTACTGACTGGGAAGGTCCCAAGTTCAATCCTTGATCTGGGCTGTGAGCTGATCTCAGCCAAGGCAGCAGTTCAGGGGTTATAATTGTCCTCAGTACCACTGGGCTAAATATAAGTAAAAAAATCATCCACTGCCCCTGTCACACCGATCCAGGGGCCTCAATTGGGAAGTGTGTGGATATCATTTGAGGACAGGATTTGAGGCTGTGATGCCTACCACAGTGGAAATCCTGCTGGCACTCACTGAGTCGACTGACTGTGAGGCACTAGAGGCTAACTAATGTCTGTGGAATTGCACCCAGCCAGATTCAGCACTTTCTGGAGATAATAAATCTCAGACGCTGAAAGGAATGTTGAATTTAGACAGTGAGGATGGAGGGAGAGTGTCTAGAATAAGGAATTTACAGCTTAGGAGGGGACAGAATGTTATATAGAATCTAGAATTGTCTGTTCTGAATTTCTATCTTGTACATAAAGTAACAACGTTTGTAACCACCATTTATTTGCAGGGTATTAGAAGGGGAGGATTTGCAGCTGGGAAACTCAAACTGATCATCGCGTCAAGATTTGACAGATTTCCCGGATTGATCAGGATCACCTGATCATCAGCCTTTGCGAAAACACCAATCACAGCGGGGAGAAACAGGAACATGTTGTGTGGAAACACCTTCAACCAATCGTCCAGCCTGTGAGACTAGGGATCCCACCTGAC
The DNA here is from genome assembly GCF_044704955.1 of Pristiophorus japonicus. Classification (NCBI taxonomy): domain Eukaryota; kingdom Metazoa; phylum Chordata; class Chondrichthyes; family Pristiophoridae; genus Pristiophorus; species Pristiophorus japonicus. The sequence goes on from NC_091979.1 coordinate 329,425,692, forward strand.
TCAACACTGTAAATGTGGGGACAGTGGGAATGGATGCTGTTGTGTATATAAAGTGATTCAGTCTCATCTCACCACCTGACATTCCAGGAGTTAGATAACAGACTTTCTCCTGTGAATATAGAGCTGGGTTATTGGCCCGTAATATGTTTACTTGTTCATCTTGGTGACTCTAAATCTTTGCCAATTATTTGATGTGATCAGTTTACATGTACATATTTAAAAAAATATATTTGCTGAGTGGATTTAAATTTAAATTGAACCCAGGTTTGCAGGTGTGATGCTCCATTCACACATCGAAGGAGAGGGCTGCTGTGGGGCACACGTTAAGTCCAGTATCTGAAAGTGATTAACAGACCGGGTTTTGTGTTTGGTGATCCCGGGCGTGTTACCGGCACCTTCCCTCGATACCAAGGCAAGGACTCTGGAAGGTAAGGGGAATTGGGACTTGTCCCTGAGAGTAACCGAAGATATGAGAACTGAAATAATCTAGAATTAGAAAGGACAAAAGGCCCAAAATGGAGCAGTCGGTAACAGGACATTAATTAGTCTCCTCTTATCTTGGAGACATCAAATATTGACACACTCGTTATTTAAAATAACAAAATATTAAACTCCAGCCCAATTATAGGGTTATTCACATCAGCAGAATAAACCCCAACTGACAGAATGAACATGATTCAGTCAGGATACAATTAACAGCAGCAATTACAGTAGAATCCAAACCCTGCAGTCATTTATGAATTTGCTGGACTCTCAGCAGGTTGGATGACCGAGTGAATCCCTTCCCACACACAGAGGAGGTGAATTGCCTCTCCCCAGTGTGACTGATGATGCATTTTCAGCTTACATGGTTTGGTTCAGTTCTGCACCTGCTGTGCACAGAGTGAGAATAAAATTAATGAGCTACTGATTTTCTCTGCCAGGCTGGCGCAACAATGTGTGCCGGACTGGCCCAACAGGGTGAGCCCGGGCTGGCCCAGGGTCACCAGACAACAATCAGCAAACAAGGCTCCCTTTCAGGGGCCACTGACCTGGCACAAACATGTGTCCAATCAAACTAACAAACACTCTGAAGCCCTGCCCAGCCTTTGTCCCTGCTGTGTCAAAGCTCTGAATAGAGCACTTGCTTTGGGAGTCTCGTATCGGGCATATGGACAGCCGAATTTGTAGAGTACACTCCATAATCCCTCACCATTTTCAGTGTCAAAGGCCTTGGTCAGATCAAAGAAGGTTGAACCAATCCCACAGTCACTGACACCGATCTCCTCCCATGTGATATAAACCAACCCTTGTCACTGACACCAAGTGCACTGGGAAAATATGTTAAAAGGTTAGACTGTAGAAATGCAATGGCAAACATTTAAGGAGATATTTTATAACTCTCAGCAAAGATTTATTCAAGTGAGAAATAAAGATGCTAAGAGAAGGATGAACCATCCCTGGCTAACTAAGGAAGTAAAGGATGGTATCAAATTGAAAAAGGCATACAATGTTGCAAAGGACAGTGGAAGGCCAGAGGATTGGGACATTTTTAGAAATCAGCAAAGGACAACTAAAAATGAGAGACAGAATATTTAGCAGATGAGAGCAAACTAACAAGAAATTTAAAAACAGACAGTAAGAGCGTCTACAGGTATATAGAAAGGAAACGAGCAGCTAAAGTAAACATTGGTCCTTAGAGGATGGGACTGGAGAATTAATAATGGGAAACACGGAAATGGCAGAGGCTTTGAACAAATATTTTCTATTGGTCTTTACAGTAGAGGACACTAAAAACATCCCAATAGTTGATAATCAAGGAGCTATTGCATGGTGGGGGGTGGGGGAAACTTAAAACAGTCACTATCACTAGAGATAAAGTACTCATCAAACTAATGGAACTAAAGGTGGACAAGTCCCCTGGACATGATGACATGCATCCCAGGGTCTTAAAAGAAGTGGCTGCAGAAATATTGAATGCATCTGTTGTAATCTACCAAAATTCCCTGAATTCTAGAGAGGTCCCAGCGGATTGGAAAACCGCAAATGTCACACCCTGATTTAAGAAAGGAGGGAGACAGAGAGCAGGAAACTATAGACCAGTTAGCCTGCCATCTATCATTGGGAAAATACTGGAGTCCATCATTAAGGAAGTAATAGCAGGACATTTAGAAAATCATATTGCAGTCAAGCAGAGTCAGCTTGGTTTTATGAAAGGGAAATCACGTTTGACAAATTTGCTGGAGTTGTTTGAGGATGTAATGAGCAGAGTGGATAAAGGAGAACCAGTTGATGTTGTATATTTGGATTAACAGAAAGCATTCCATATTGTGCCACACAAAAAGTTACTTCACAAGCTAAGAGTTCACTGGGTTGGAGGTAATATATCAGCATGGATATATCAGCATGGCAAACTAACAGAAAACAGAGAGTCAGGATAAATGGATCATTTTTAGGTTGGCAAACTGCAACTAGTGGGTTTTCACAGGGATCAGTGCTGGGGCCTCAACTATTTACAATTGATATTAATGACTTAGATGAAGGAACCGAGTGTAATGTAGCCAAATTTGCTGATGATGCAAAGATAGGTGGGAAAGCAAGTTGTGAAGAGGATGCAAAGAATTTACAAAGGGATATAGATAGGCTCAGTGAGTGGGCAAAAATCTGGCAGATGGACGAAAATCTGGTAAAATATCAGATTATCTTCTTTGGTAGGAAAAATAAAGAAGTAAATTATTATTTAAATGGGGACAATTACAAAATGCTGTAGTACAGATGGATCTGGGGGTTCTTGCACATGAAAGTCAAAAAGTTAGCATGCAGGTACAGCAAGTAATCAGGAAGGCAAATGGAATGCTGGCCTTTGTTGCAACGGGGATGGAGTATAAAAATAGGTAAGTCCTGCTACAACTGTACGGGGCGTTGGTAAGACCACACCTGGCGTACTGCACATAGTTTTGGTCTGGACGTGTCTCCATTCCCGTGCCGAGGGGATTGCTACACCAGACGGGAGGGACAACATTTGGGGACACAGATTCCCCACCAATTCCCATTCCCCTTCTTTCTGGTGGTTAATGGAGGGGCCACTGTGTGTAATGTACAAGTCAGTAACAATTGTCAGCAAGTTCTTTCTGATTGGAGATTTTATTCCGTGGAAAGGTTCACACACTATTGTAGATTTTGAACCAAAAATCAATTAGGATTAAAGTAAAAGTTCTTAATTTTATTGCAAACCAAATTTCTGTTGCAAGTTACTGAATTAAAAGGAAAGATAACACACAGCATTTCTTAAATGGACACTGCAGCCCCGAGAACACCATCAGCAATATATCCAGAATATTAAAGTCCAGCCCAGTTATAGGGTTATTAACATCAGCAGAAACAAACCCCAACTGTCAGAATGAACATGGTTCAATCGGGATGTGATTATCATCATCATCATGGCAGTCCCTCGAAATGAGGATGACTTGCTTCCACGCAAAAAAAAAAGGATGAGTTCACAGGTGTTTCGAATGAAGAACCCGAACTACATCCTGAAAGGTGGAAGATGCCTGTGCGTGGATTTGTTTAACGTGTGGTGACCGTTGTACACCAGCCACCACACGGGCTTGACAGAGCGAGGTCTTGGTCCAGTGGCAAGGATTAACCAAGACGACTGGAGACCAGTTCTGCTGCATGGACCGAGTATACATACATATCGCAGTGTGGGCTGGCCCATGCTGCCCCGGGTCTCAGGCCCCGAACTCACGCCCCCCCTGGGGCCCCGATCACATCCCTCCAGTCTCCCGCCGCTCCTGCTGTATCTGCCCACGCTCCAATCACCGACCTGGACCTTGCTGACATCGCTCTTCGCTGCCGTCACCCTCCTGCATCAGCTCGCGCTGGACCTTGTAGTGGCATGCCTCCACGCTGCTCCCTGGGCCGCACGCCGCTCCTTTCATGGCCCCGACCTCCTGCTGATGGTCTCTCGCAGGTCGGGGCCTCCATGCTGCACGCCGCTCCTTATGCGGGTAGAGCAAGTAATCAGGGAGGCAAGTGGAATGCTGGCCTTTATTGCAAGGGGGATGGAGTATAAAAGTCGGGAAGTCCTGCTACAACTGTACAGGGCGTTGGTAAGACCACACCTGGAGTACTGCGTACAGTTTTGGTCTGGACTTGTCTCCATTCCCGTGCCGAGGGGATTGCTACACCAGACGGGAGGGGCAACATTTGGGGACACTGATTCCCCACCAATTCCCATTCCCCTTCTTTCTGGTGGATAATGGAGGGGCCACTGTGTGTAATGTGCAAGTCAGTAAGAATGGTCAGCAAACTCTTTCTAATTGGAGATTTTATTCAGTGGAAACTTTCACACTATTGTAGATTTGTAACAAAGATCAATTTAGGATTAACGTAAAAGTTCATAATTTTTTTGAAAACTAAATTTCTGTTGAGAGTTGCTGAATTAAAGGGAAAGATAACACACAGCGTTTCTTAAATGGACACTGCAGCCCCGAGAACACAATCAGCAATATATCCAGAATATTAAAGTCCAGCCCAGTTATAGGGTTATCAGCAGAAACAAACCTCAACTGTCAGAATGAACATGGTTCAGTCGGGATGTGATTAACAGCAGCAATAACAGCAGATTCCAACCCCTGCAGTCACTTGTGAACTCGCTGGTGTCTCAGCAAGCTGGATGACTGAGTGAATCCCTTCCCACACTCAGAGCAGGTGAATGGCCTCTCCCCAGTGTGAACTCGCTGGTGTGTCAGCAGGTGGGATGAACAAGTGAATCCATTCCCACACTCAGAGCAGGTGAATGGCCTCTCCCCAGTGTGAACTCGCTGGTGTCTCAGCAGGTCGGATGACCCAGTGAATCGCTTCCCACACTCAGAGCAGGTGAACGGTCTCTCCCCAGTGTGAACTCGCTGGTGTTTCAGCAGGTCGGATGACCCAGTGAATCGCTTCCCACACTCAGAGCAGGTGAACGGTCTCTCCCCAGTGTGAACTCGCTGGTGTTTCAGCAGCTTGGATGACCCAGTGAATCCCTTGCCACACTGTGAGCAAATGAATGGCCTCTCCCCAGTGTGAACTCGCTGGTGTCTCAGCAGATCGGATGAACAAGTGAATCCCTTCCCACACTGTGAGCAGGTGAACGGCCTCTCCCCAGTGTGAACTCGCTGGTGTGACTGCAGGGTGGTTAACTGAGCGAATCCCTTCCCACACTGGAAGCAGGTGAACGGCCTCTCCCCAGTGTGAACTCGCTGGTGTTTCAGCAGGTTGGATGAACAAGTGAATTGCTTCCCACACTCAGAGCAGGTGAATGGTCTCTCCCCAGTGTGAACTCGCTGGTGTGTCAGCAGGTCGGATGACTGAGTGAATCCCTTCCCACACTCAGAGCAGGTGAACCGCCTCTCCCCAGTGTGAACTCGCTGGTGAGCTACAAGTTGGGATGACCCAGTGAATCCCTTCCCACACACGGGACAGGTGAACAGCCTCGCCCCAGTGTGAACTCGCTGGTGAGCTACAAGTTGGGATAACTCAGTGAATCCCTTCCCACACATGGGGCAGGTGAAAGGCATCTCCCCAGTGTGACTGCGTCGATGAATTTCCAGCAGGGATGGGGAATGGAATCCCTTCCCACAGTCCCCACATTTCCACGGTTTCTCCGTGGTGCGGGTATCCTTGTGTCTCTCTAGGTTGGATGATCAGTTGAAGCCTGGTCCACACACACAACACGTGTACGGTTTTCTCCCCTCTGTGAATGGTGCGATGTTTTTTCAGGCTGTGTAACTGGTTAAAGCTCTTTCCACAGGCAGTGCACTGGAAATCTTTTCCCCACAGGCAGCACAAATATTTCTCCTTCCACTTTCAAAGGCCGATGATATTCAGGTCCTGATGAATCGATTGACTCCGTTAGATCTTGATGCGATGTTTGGTTTGTGTTTCCTGTCTGAAAATCTCCCCTTCTAATACACTGTAAAAGGAGATAACAAAACTCATCACTGCAAGTACAACAGAAATTCAGAATAGACAAACCTAGTTTCCATGGAACATTCTTTCCTCTCTTGTTCTTCCAAAGCTGTAAATCCCAGTCCCACACTTTGTCCCTCCTGCTGTGCTGAAATCCAAATCATCGCACATTTCTAGACTGTTTCTCCTTCACTCCCAGTTTTCACCACCAATTCTGGCTGGGTTCAGTTCTACACTCACTGGTCCCCCTTCCTCTCATCCCCTGAAGGTGCTGACTCTGTCTGGTTTCAGTTCTACGCTCATTGGTTCCCCTCCCTCTCCTCCCCTAAAAAATTGTAGACTGTGCTGGGTTCAGTTCTACAATCACTGGTTCCCCTCCCTCTCCTCCCCTGAAGGTGCTGACTCTGGCTGCTACACTCACTCGTCCCCCTCTCTCTCCTCCCCTGATGGTGGTGACTCTGGCTGGGTTCAGTTCTACACTCACTGGTTCCCCTCCCTCCCATCTGCCGCTCCCCTGAAGGTGCTGACTCTGGCTGGGTTCAATTCCACACTCGATGGTTCCCCTCTCTCTCCTCCTCTGAAGGTGCTCCCAGAGATGGTTTTTTAGACCAGTATGTTGAGGAGCCTTCTCGGGACCAGGCTATCCTAGATTGCGTATTGTGTAATGAGAAGGGGTTAATTAACAGTTTTGTTGTGCGGGGTCCTTTAGGGAAGAGTGACCATAACATGATTGAATTCTTTCTTAAGATGGAAAGTGAAGTAGTCCAATCTGAAACTAGGGTCCTAAATCGAAACAGAGGAAACTATGAAGGTATGAGGAATGAATTGATTATGATAGATTGGGAAGATTCATTAAAAGGCATGACAGTGGATAGGCAATGGCTAATATTTAAGTTACGAATGCATGAATTGCAACAGTTATACATTCCTTTCTGGCGTAAAAACACAAAAGGAAAAGTGGCCCATCCATGGCTAAAAAAATAAATGAAGGATAGTATTAGATCCAAAGAGGAATTATACAAAGTTGCCAGAAAAAGTAGCAAGCCTGAGGATTGGGAGCAGTTGAGAATTCAGCAAAAAAAGGACCAAGAGATTGATTAAGAGGGAAAAAATAGAGTATGAGAGTAAACTTGCAAGGAACATAAAAATTGACTGCAAAAGTTTCTACAAGTACGTGAAAAGAAAAAGATTAGTAAATGAAAATGTAGGGCCTTTATAGACAGAAACAGGAGAATTTGTAATGGGGAACAAGGAAATGGCAGAATAATTAAATAAATACTTCGATTCTGTCTTCACGGAAGAGGACACAAATAACATCTCAGAAATGCGAGGGAACCAAGGGTCTAGTGAGCAAGAGGAATTAAAGGAAATGATTATTAGTAAGAAAATAGTGCTGGAGAAACTAATGGGACTGAAGGCCGATAAATCCCCAGGACCTGATGATCTACATCCCAGAGTACTAAAGGAGGTAGCCATGCAAATAGTGGATGCATTGGTTGTCATCTTCCAAAATTCTACAGATTATGGAACAGATCCTGCAGATTGGAGGGGGGCAAATGTAACCCCACTATTTAAAAAAGGAGGGAGAGAGAAAACGGGGAACTACAGACCGGATAGCCTGTCATCAGTAGTAGGGAAAATGCTGAAATCTATTATAAAGGATGTGATAACGGCACACTTAGATAATATCAACGGGATTAAACAAAGTCAACATGGATTTATGAAAGGAAAATCATGCTTGGCAAACATACTGGAGTTTGAGGATTTTTGCCCACTCACTGAGCCTATCTATATCCCTTTGTAAATGCTTTGCGTCCTCCTAACAACTTGCTTTCCCACCTATCTTTGTATCATCAGTAAATTTGGCTGCGTTACTCTCGGTCCCTTCACCCAAGTCATTAATGTAAATTGTAAATAGTTAAGGCCCCAGCACTGATCCCTGCGGCACCCCACTAGTTACAGTTTGCCAACCTGAAAATGACCCATTTATCCTGACTATCTGTTTTCTGTTATTTAGCCAATCCTCTATCCATGCTAATATATTACCCCCAACCCCGTGAACTTTTATCTTGTGCAGTAACCTTTTGTGTGGCACCTTATCAAATGCTTTCAGGAAATCGAAATATACATCAACTGGATCTCCTTTATCCACTCCGCTCGTTACATCCTCAAACAACTCCAGCAAATTTGCCAAACATGATTTCCCTTTCATAAAATCATCATCATCATCATCATAGGCAGTCCCTCGGAATCGAGGAAGACTTGCTTCCACTCCTGAAGTGAGTTCTTTGGTGGCTGAACAGTCCAATACGAGAGCCACAAGTGGGACAGACAGTCGTTGAGGAAATGGGTGGGTGGCATTGGTTTCCTGCACGCTCTTTCCGCTGCCTGCGCTTGATTTCTGCACGCTCTCAGTGTTGAGACTTGAAGTGCTCAGTGCCCTCCCGGATGCACTTTCTCCACTTAGGGCGGTCTTTGGCCAGGGACTCCCAGGTGTTGGTGGGGATGTCGCACTTGTTCAGGGAGGCTTTCAGGGTGTCCTTGTAACGTTTCCGCTGCCCACCTTTGGCTTGTTTTCCATGAAGGAGTTCCGAGTAGAGTACTTGCTTTGGGAGTCTCGTGTCTGGCATGCGAACTATGTGGCCTGCCCAGCGAAGCTGATCGAGTGTGGTCAGTGCTTCAATGCTGGGGATGTTGGCCTGGACGAGGACGCTGATTTTGGTGCGCCTGCCCTCCCAGGGGATTTGTAAGATCTTGCGGAGACATCGTTGGTGATATATCTCCAACGACTCGAGGTGTCTACTGTACGTGGTCCATGCCTCAGCCATACAGGAGGGCAGGTATTACTATAGCCCTGTAGACCATGAGCTTGGTGGTAGATTTGAGGGACTGGTCTTCGAACACTTTTTTCCTCAGGCGGCTGAAGGCTGCACTGGTGCACTGGAGATGGTGTTGAATCTCCTCATCAATGTCTGCTTTTGTTGATAAGAGGCTCCCGAGGTATGGGAAATGGTCCACATTGTCGAGGGCCGCGCCGTGGATCTTGATGATTGGGGGGGCAGTGCTGTGTGGCGAGGACAGGTTGGTGGAGGACCTTTGTCTTACGGATGTTTAGCGTAAGGCCTATGCTTTCATATGCCTCAGTGAATACATGGACTATATCCTGGAGTTCAGCCTCAGAATGTGCGCAGATGCAGGCGTCGTCCGCGTACTGTAGCTCAACGACAGAGGTTGGGGTGATCTTGGACCTGGCCTGGAGACGGCGAAGGTTAATCAGCTTCCCACTGGGTCTGTAGTTTAGTTTCACTCCAGCGGGGAGTTTGTTGACTGTGAGGTGGATCATGGCAGTGAGATAGATTGAGAAGAGGGTTGGAGCGATGACGCAGCCCTGTTTGACCCCAGTCCGGACGTGGATTGGGTCTGTAATGGATCTGTTGGTAAGGATCACGGCCTGCATGTCGTCGTGGAGCAGGCGAAGGATGTTGACAAACTTTTGGGGGCAGCCGAAACGGAGGAGGACGCTCCATAGACCCTCGCGGTTGACAGTGTCAAAGGCCTTTGTAAGGTAGAGAAAGGCCATGTACAAGAGCTGGTGCTGTTCCCTGCAATTTTTCTGCAACTGTCGCGCTGCAAAGATCATGTCCGTTGTGTCCCGTAGGGGATGAAATCCGCACTGTGACTCCGGGAGGAGCTCCTCGGCCACAGGGAGAAGACAGTTGAGGAGGATTCTAGCGACAACTTTCCCAGTGGCTGATAGCAGGGAGATTCCCCTGTAATTGCCGCAGTCGGACTGGTCACCTGTTTTAAAGATGGTCACGATCACTGCATCGCTGAGATAAAACCACGCTGACTCTGCCTGACTGCAATATGATTTTCTAAATGTCCTGCTACTACTTCCTTGATGATGGTCTCCAGTATTTTCCCAATGACAGATGGTAGGCTAACTGGTCAATAGTTTCCTGCTCTCTGTCTCCCTCCTTTCTTCAATAGGGGTGTCACATTTGCGGTCTTCCAGTCCGCTGGGACCTCTCCAGAATTAAGGACATTTTGGCAGATTACAACCAATGCATCCACTATCTTTGCAGCCACTTCTTTTAAGACCCTGGGATGCATGTCATCAGGTCCAAGGGACTTGTCCACCTTTAGTCCCATTAGTTTGATCAGTACTTTATCTCTAGTGATAGTCACTGTTTTAAGTCCCCCCTCCCCCCCACAACAGCTCTTTGATTATCAACTATTGGGATGTTTTTAGTGTCCTCTATCGTAAAGACCGAAACAAAATATTTCTTCAAAATCTCTGCCATTTCCATGTTTCCCATTATTAATTCTCCAGTCTCATCCTCTAAGGGACCAATGTTTACTTTAGCTGCTCGTTTCCTTTTTATATCCCTGTAGAAACTCCTACTGTCTGTTTTTATATTTCTTGCTAGTTTGCTCTCATCTACTATCTTCTGTCTTTATCATTTTTTAGTTGTCCTTTGCTGGTTTCTGAAAATTTCCCAATCCTCTGGCTTTCCACTGTCCTTTGCAACATTATATGCCTCTTTTTTTCAATTTGATACCATCCTTTACTTCCTGAGTGAGCCAGGGATGGTTCATCCTTCACTTCGCATCTTTATTTCCCACTTGAATAAATCTTTGCTGAGAGTTATGAAATATCTCCTTAAATGTTTGCCACTGCGTTTCTACAGTCTTACCCTTTAACATATTTACCCAGTCCACTTGGAATGGTTTATATCACCAGTGGGTTGGTTTATATCACATGGGAGGAGATGGGTGTCAGTGACTGTGGGATTGGTTCAACCTTCTTTGACCTGACAAAGGCTTTTGACACCGTCAACCGTGAGGGATTATGGAGTGTACTCTTCAAATTCGGCTGTCCTCAAAAATTTGTCACCATCCTCCACTTGCTTCATGATAACATGCAAGCTGTGATCCTGACCATTGGATCCACCACAGACCCAGTTCATGTACGGACCGGGGAGAAGCAAGGTTGTGTCATTGCACCAACGCTCTTCTCGATCTTCCTTGCTGCAATGCTACATCTCACCGTCAGTAAGCTTCCCGCTGGAGTGGAGATAATCTACAGAACAAACGGGAAACTGTTCAACCTCCATCGCCTTCAGACCAGATCCAAGGTGGTGCCATCCTCTGTCAGCGAGTTACAATATGTAGATGATGCTTGTGTCTGTGCTCACTCGGAGGTCGCACTCCAAACCAGCGTCAACACGTTCACCGTAGCGTCTGAGAGCATAGGTCTTACACTAAACATCTGTAAAACAAAGGTGCTCTATCAACCTACCCCCGCCCCACAGCACTGCCCCCCACCCGATTATCAAAATCCTTGATGAGGCCTTGGACAACGTGGACCATTTTTCATACCTCGGGAGCCTACTGTAAACAAGGGCAGATATCGATGACGTGGTCCAACACTGCCTTCAGTGTGTCAGCACAGCCTTTGGTCACCTAAGGAATAGAGTGTTTGAAGATCAGAACCTTAAAACTATCACAAAGCTCATGGTCGACAGAGCAGTAGTGATACCTGCCCTCAGACACGCTTCTCAGACATGGACTATGTACAGCAGGCACATCACAGCACTGGAGAAGTTCCATCAACACTGCCTCCGGAAGATCCTGCAAATCCATTGGTAGGATAGGTGCACCAACATCTGTTCTCACGCAGGCCAACATCCTCAGCACTGAAGCATTGACCACGCTCGATCAGCTACCATGGACCGGCCACATTGTCCATATGCTCAATACAAGATTCCCAAAGCAAGAGCTCTACTCGGAGCCTCAACACGGTAAACGAGCCCCAGGAAGTTCAACATTCCCACCGACTCCTGGGAATCCCTGGCGCAAGATCACTCAAAATGGAAGAGAATAATCTGTCAGGGTGTCGAACACTTCGAGTCTCTCCACCTGGAGCAAGTGGAGACCAAGCACATACAGCGGGAGGAGCGCACGACAACCCAAGCACTTCAACAAACCGGCACTTCAACCAACGTACTTTCAACCACTGTCTGTCCAACCTGCGACAGAGACTGTAGCTCCCGCATTGGACTTAACAGACATCTGAGATCTCGTTTTTAATGTGGAAACAAGTCATCATCGACTCCGAGGGACTGCCGATGATAATGATGGTTGGTTTATATCAGACAGGAGGGGATTGGTGTCAGTGACTGTGGGGTGGGTTGATATCAGACAGGAGGAGATTGGTGTCAGTGACTGGGGTGGGTTTATATCAGACAGGAGGAGATTGGTGTCGGTGACTTTGAGGTGGGTTTATATCAGACAGGAGGAGATTGGTGTCGGTGACTGTGGGGTGGGTTTATATCAGACAGGAGGAGATTGGTGTCAGTGACTGTGGGGTGGGTTTATATCAGACAGGAGGAGATTGGTGTCAGTGACTGTGGGGTGGGTTTATATCAGACAGGAGGAGATTGGTGTCAGTGACTGTGGGGTGGGTGTATATCAGACAGGAGGAGATTGGTGTCAGTGACTCTGCAGGAGGTGTCTCCAGATTGAACTACTCGAGCTCCACGTTTAGGAGATTGAGCGGCGGCTGGAGTCAATACGGTGTATCCGCGAGGCGGAGAGCTACATGGATAGCACCTGTCAGGAGGTGGTCACCCCGCAGCTTAAAAGCGTGCAGGCAGAGGGGAAGTGGGTGACCACCAGACAGAGTAAGAATGCTAGGCAGCTAGTGCAGGAGTCCCCCCGTGAGTCTATCTCGCTTTCAAACCAATATTCACCTCTGAGCATCGGTGGTGACTCTGGGGAGTGCAGCCAGAGCCAATTCCAAGGCACCACGAGCGGCTCAGCTGCACAGGGGGAGGAACGAAGAATAAATGGGTGACTTTAATGGTTATAATGGGTGACTTTAATATGCACATAGATTGGGCTAACCAAACTGGAAGCAATACGGTGGAGGAGGATTTCCTGGAGTGCATAAGGAATGGTTTTCTAGACCAATATGTCGATGAACCAACTAGGGGGGAGGCCATCTTAGACTGGGTGTTGTATAATGAGAGAGGATTAATTAGCAATCTCGTTGTGCGAGGCCCCTTGGGGAAGAGTGACCATAATATGGTGGAATTCTGCATTAGAATGGAGAATGAAACAATTAATTCAGGGACCATGGTCCAGAACTTAAAGAGGGTAACTTTGAAGGTATGAGGCATGAATTGGCTAGGATAGATTGGCGAATGATACTTAAGGGGTTGACTGTGGATGGTCAATGGCAGACATTTAGAGACCGCATGGATGAACGACAACAATTGTACATTCCTGTCTGGAGTAAAAATAAAAAAGGGAAGTTGGCTCAACCGTGGCTATCAAGGGAAATCAGTGAACATGGGGACTGGGAGAAATTTAGAACTCAGCAGAGGAGGACAAAGGGTTTGATTAGGGCAGGGAAAATGGAGCACGAGAAGAAGCTTGCAGGGAACATTAAGACGGACTGCAAAAGGTTCGAGAGATATGTAAAGAGAAAAAGGTTAGTGAAGACAAAAGTAGGTCCCCTGCAGTCAGAATCAGGGGAAGTCATAACAGGGAACAAAGAAATGGCAGACCAATTGAACAAGTACTTTGGTTCGGTATTCACTAAGGAGGATACAAACAACCTTCCGGATATAAAAGGAGTCAGAGGGTCTTGTAAGGAGGAGGAACTGAGGGAAATCCTTATTAGTCGGGAAATTGTGTTGGGGAAATTGATGGGATTGAAGGCTGATAAATCCCCAGGGCCTGATGGACTGCATCCCAGAGTACTTAAGGAGGTGGCCTTGGAAATAGCGGATGCATTGACAGTCATTTTCCAACATTCCATAGACTCTGAATCAGTTCCTATCGAGTGGAGGGTAGCCAATGTAACCCCACTTTTTAAAAAAGGAGGGAGAGAGAAAACAGGGAATTATAGACCGGTCAGCCTGACCTCAGTTGTGGGTAAAATGATGGAATCAATTATTAAGGATGTCATAGCAGCGCATTTGGTAAATGGTGACATGATAGGTCCAAGTCAGCATGGATTTGTGAAAGGGAAATCATGCTTGACAAATCTTCTGGAATTTTTTGAGGATGTTTCCAGTAGAGTGGACAAGGGAGAACCAGTTGATGTGGTGTATTTGGACTTTCAGAAGGCTTTCGACAAGGTCCCACACAAGAGATTAATGTGCAAAGTTAAAGCACATGGGATTGGGGGTAGTGTGCTGACATGGATTGAGAACTGGTTGTCAGACAGGAAGCAAAGAGTAGGAGTAAATGGGTACTTGTCAGAATGGCAGGCAGTGACTCGTGGGGTACCGCAAGGTTCTGTGCTGGGGCCCCAGCTGTTTACACTTTACATTCATGATTTAGACGAGGGGATTAAATGTTGTATCTCCAAATTTGCGGATGACACTAAGTTGGGTGGCAGTGTGAGCTGCGAGATGGATGCTATGAGGCTGCAGAGTGACTTGGATAGGTTAGGTGAGTGGGCAAATGCATGGCAGATGAAGTATAATGTGGATAAATGTGAGGTTATCCACTTTGGTGGTAAAACCAGAGAGACAGACTATTATCTGAATGGTGACAGATTAGGAAAAGGGGAGGTGCAACGAGACCTGGGTGTCATGGTACATCAGTCATTGAAGGTTGGCATGCAGGTACAGCAGGCAGTTAAGAAAGCAAATGGCATGTTGGCCTTCATAGCGAGGGGATTTGAGTACAGGGGCAGGGAGGTGTTGCTACAGTTGTACAGGGCCTTGGTGAGGCCACACCTGGAGTATTGTGTACAGTTTTGGTCTCCTAACTTGAGGAAGGACATTCTTGCCATTGAGGGAGTGCAGCGAAGGCTCACCAGACTGATTCCCGGGATGGCGGTACTCACCTATCAAGAAAGACTGGATCAACTAGGCTTGTATTCACTGGAGTTCAGAAGAATGAGAGGGGACCTCATGGAAAGGTTTAAAATTCTGATGGGTTTAGAAAGGTTAGATGCAGGAAGAATGTTCCCAATGTTGGGGAAGTCCAGAACCAGGGGTCACAGTCTAAGGATAAGGGGTAAGCCATTTAGGACCGAGATGAGGAGAAACTTCTTCACCCAGAGAGTGGTGAACCTGTGGAATTCTCTACCACAAGAAGTTCTTGAGGCCAATTCACGAAATATATTCAAAAAGGAGTTAGATGAAGTCCTTACTACTAGGGGGATCAAGGGGTATGGCGAGAAAGCAGGAATGGGGTACTGAAGTTGCATGTTCAGCCATGAACTCATTGAATGGCGGTGCAGGCTAGAAGGGCCGAATGGCCTACTCCTGCACCTATTTTCTGTGTTTCTATGTTTCTAAAAGAGCTCTAGTGATCGGGGATTCTATCGTTAGGGGAACTGAGAGGCGTTTCTGCGATCGCAGACGTGACTCCAGAATGGTGTGGTGCCTCCCTGGTGCCAGGGTCAACGATGTCACAGAGCGGACACAGGGCATTCTGTAGCTCGAGGTCGTGGTCCATATCGGGACCAACGACATAGGTAGAAAGAGGAATGAGGTCCAACAGGCAGAATTTCGGGAACTAGGAAGAAAATTAAAGGGTACGACCTCAAAGGTAGTAATCTCCAGATTACTCCCGGTGCCACGTGCTAATGAGTACAAGAATAGAAGGACAGAGAGGATGAACGCGTGGCTGGAGAGTTGGTGTAGGAGGGAAGGCTTTAAATTCCAGAGGCATTGGGACCATTTCTAGGGGAGATGGGACCTGTACAAACTGGACGGGTTGCACCTCAACAGTGCCGGGACCAATATCCTCGCGGGGAGCTTTGCTAGTGCTGTTGGGGAGAGTTTAAACTGGCTTGGCAGGGGGATGGGAACCCGAGAACACATTCACTGGGGAAGGAAGTAAAGCAGAAATTGGATAACAAGAATTTAGAAAGCGAATCTGTAAAACAGAGGAAACAGGGGTTGGTAAGTCGTAATCAAGGAGGTCTTCCTGTGCTAAATGGAGTATAGTGAATAAGGGGAATGAGCTAAGAGCACAGGTAGATACTTGGGAGTATGACATTATAACCACTACAGACACATGGCTGAAAGAGGGACAGGTTTGGCAGATCAATATTCCTGGTTACAGGATTTTTAGACAAGACAGAGAGGGGGGGGGGGGGTAAAAAGGGTGTCACGGTATTGATTAAAGAAACTATTACAGCTGTGAGGAGGGATGATATTTTAGAGGGATCATCAAATGAGACCATATGGGTCGAATTGAAAAATAAAAAAAGGGGCGATCACACTGCTGGGTGTGTATTATAGACCCCCAAACAGTGAGAGAGAGATAGAGGAGCAAATATGTCGGCAAATTGCTGTGAAGTCCAAAAACCATAGGGCAGTAATAGGGGATTTTAACTATCCGAATATTGATTGGGACAAACATGAAGGTGATAGAGGGTGCGGAATTCTTAAAATGCATTCAAGAGAATTGTTTTAGTCAGCATGTAACAAGCCCCAGGCGAGAGGGGGCGGTTTTGGATTTAGTTTTGGGGAATGTAGCTGGGCAGGTTGAAGTGATATTAGTGGGAGAGCACTTGGGTGCCAGTGACCATAATTCAGTCAGATTCAAGTTGGTTAATGATAAGGACAAGGATAGATGGGCCTGGAATAAAAGTCCCAAATTGGGGAAAAGCTAACTTTGCTAAGTTCAGAAGTGATTTGGCCACAGTGGACTGGAAACAGCTACTTGTGGGTAAATCAGTGTCGGAACAGTGGGAGGTATTCAAGGAGGAGATGCGGAAGGCTCAGGCCAAATATGTGCCCTTAAAGAAATAGGGTGGGAATAACAATTCTAGAGCTCCCTGGATATCTAAGGACTTACAGGGGAGGATAAAGAAAAAAAAAAGCTTATGTCATATACCTACAGCTAAATACTGTAGAATCTTTGGAGGAATATAGAAAGTTAAGAGATAAAATTAAAAAGGACATTAGAAATGCTAAAAGAGCATGAAAAATTCTTAGCTAGTAAAATTAAGGAAAACCTAAATATGTTCTATAAATATATTAAGAGCAAGCGGATAACTAAAGAAAGGGTCGGGCCTATTAGAGATCCATGAGGGTAATCTTTGTGTGGAGGTGGAAGATGTTGGCATGATGCTTAATGAATACTTTGCGTTTGTTTTCACAAAGGAAAGGGGCAATGCAGATACTCCTATCGAGGAGTGTGAAATTCTGGATGAAATAAACAGTGAGAGAGGAGGTATTAAGGGGTTTAGCAGCTTTGAAAGTAGACAAGTCCCCAGGCCCAGATGAAATGCATCCCAGGCTGTTAAGCAAAGTAAAAGAGGAAATAGCAGATCCTTTGACCATCATTTTCCAGTCCTCTTTGGATCTGGGCATGGTGCCGGAGGACTGCTAATGTGGTACCCTTGTTTAAGAAGGGAGAAAGGGATAGGCCGAGTAATTACAGGCCTGTCAGAGTAACCTCAGTGATGGAAAATTATTGGAAAAAATCCTGTAAGGCAGGATAAATCTACATTTGGAAAGGCAAGGATTAATTAGGGACAGTCAGCACGGATTTGTTAAGAGAAGATCGTGTTTGACTAACCTGATTGAATTTTTGGAGGAGTTAACCAGCGGGGTCGATGAGGGTAGTGTGTTCGATGTAATGTATATGGACTTCAGAAAAGCTTTTGATAAGGTCCCATATGGTAGACTGGTTACGAAGGTTAAAGCCCATGGGATCCAGAGCAAAGTGGCAAGTTGGATCCAAAATTGGCTTCGAGGTAGGAAGCAAAGGGTAATGGTTGATGGATGTTTTTGTGACTGGAAGGATGTTTCCAGTGGGGTTCCGCAGGGCTCAGGACTGGGTCCCTTGCTTTTTGTGCTATACATCAACGATCTAGATTTGAATATAGGGAGTATGATTATGACGTTTGCAGATGACATTAAAATTGGCTGTGTGGTTGATAATGAAGAGGAAAGTCATGGACTGTCGGAGGATATCAATCTACTGGTCAGGTGGGCAGAGCAGTGGCAAATGGAATATAATTCGGAGAAGTGTGAGGTAATGCACTTTGGGAGGGCTAATAAGGAAAAGGTATACACATTAAGCGGTAGATGATCAAAGGGACTTTGGAGCGCTAGTCCACAGATCCCTGAAAGTAGCAGGCAGGGTGGATAAGGTGGTTAAGAAGCCATACGGAATGGTTGCCTTTATTGGCTGAAGCATAGAATACAAGAGCAGGGAGGTAATACTTAAATTGCATAAGACTCTGGTTAGGGCACAGCTGGAGTTCTGGTTGCTATATTATAGGAAGGATGTCATTGCACTAGAGAGAGGGTACAAAGGAGATTTACTGGGATGCTGCCTGGAATGGAGAATCTTAGCTATGAGGACAGATTGGATAGGCTGGGTTTGTTCTCATTGGAACAGAGGAGGCTGAGAGGAGACCTCATTGAGGTGACAAAATTTTGAGGGGCCTGGATATAGTAGATAGCAAGGGCCTATTTCCCTTGGTGGAGGGGTCAATTACGAGGTTGGTGGAAGGCTCAGAGGGGATTTAAGGGGAGGCTTCACGCGGAGGGTTGTGGGGGTCTGGAACTCACTGCCTGGAAGGGTGGTGGATGCAGAAACCCTCACCACATTTAAAAGGTGCTTGGATGGGCACTTGAGGTTACGGACCTAGAGCTGGTAATTGGGATTAGACTGGATAACCTCGTGTTGGCTGGTGCAGATACGATGGAAAGTACTGCAGGGAATCGAATACGGCCAGGGACCTGGACTAGTTTTGATCGCCCGGATGGGTCAGAGAGGAATTTTCCCAGATTTTCTTTTCTCCAATTTGCCTGGGTTTTTTAAATCTGGTTTTTGCCTCTCCCAGGGGATCACATGGCTCCGGTTGGGGTGGAGTGTAGAATGTTTCGGTGCAAGGGGTGTCGCAGTTGTGTGAGGCGAACTGGTTGGGCTGGGTGCTCTTTACCTTTCCGCCATTGTTCATTGGTTTATATGTAACCTTCAGGGCTGCTGACCGAGGGCCGTGTGGCTCTTTGTCGGCCGGTGTGGATACGATGGGCCAAAATGGTCTCCTTCTGCGCTGTGGATTTCTATGTTTCTACCAAAATTACTTTAAATCTATGCCCCTAGTTATTGACCCGTCTGCTAAGGGGAATAGGTCCCTCCTATCCACTCTATCTAGGCCCCTCAGAATTTTATAAACCTCAATGAGGTCTCCCCTCAGCCCCCTCTGTTCTAAAGAAAACCGCAGCCTGGCCAATCTTTCCTCATAGCTAAAATTCTCCAGTCCATCCTCGTAAATCTCTTCTGTACCCTCTCTTTCCTGTAATGTGGTGACCAGAATTGCACGCAGTATTCTAGCTGTGGCCTAACTCGTGTTTTATACAGTTCAAGCATAACCTCCCTGCTCTTGTATTCTATGCCTTGGTTAATAAAGTCTAGTATCCCGTATGTGTTCTTACCCACTTTATCCACCTGTCCTGCTACCTTCAGGGATCTGTGGACGTACACTCCAAGGTCCCTCTGTTCCTCTGCACTTCTCAGTGTCCTACCATGATTGTGTATCCCCTTTCCTTGTTGGCCCTCACCAGATGCATTACCTCACACTTCTGTGGATTGAATTCCATTTGCCCCTGTTCTGTCACCTGACAGGTCCATTGATACCTTCCTGCAGTCTACAGCTTTCTTCTTCATTATCAACCACACGGCCAATTTTCATATCATCTGCAAACTTTGTTGTCATACCCACTACATTCAAGTCTAAATCACTGATGTATACCAGAAAAAGCAAGGGACCCAGTACTGAGCCCTGTGGAACCCCACTGGAAACAGCCTTCCAGTCACAAACACCCATTGACCATTAACCTTTGCTTCCTACCTCAGCCAATTTTGGATCCAAGTTGCCACTTTGCCCTGGATCCCATGGGCTGTTACTTTCATGACCAGTCTGCCATGTGGGATCTTATCAAAAGCCTTGCTAAAATCCATATACACGATATCAAACACAACACCATCATCGACCCTCCGTGCGACCTCCTCAAAAACATCAATCAGGTTAGTCAGACACGACCTTCCATTAACCAATCCGTGCTGACTGTCCCTGATTAATCCCGGTCTTTCTGAATGAAGATTTATCCTGTCCCTCAGAATTTTTTTCCAATAATTGAAAGTCCAAATTGGGGAAACTGAATCTTATTTTGTCATCCCATCGAGATTAGGGCCAAAGGGACAATAAATAATAATAATAAATAAATGATTTCAAAAATGGGTGATAAGACCTGCAGTATGTACAATATACAAGCTGACCAAAATCAGGCCGTTTGGATTGGATTTGGAGACTAAAACTGTAACAAACCCTCAGTGAAGACTCACTCCTCATTTAGTAAACTCCGGAAGATATTTTATCCGGTGATTTCTATTAATTTCCATTAATTGAATGTTGTAACTGACGAGTTCAATTAATGTTTATTTTCTAAATGCAGCTCTGAACCCTCAGACTGAGCATTAATCCGGCCCGGGTGATTGACGACAGCTCCGGACCAATAGGAGGAGTGGGGGGTGGGGCTGGAGGACCGAGCAGGCAGTTGGTCCTCCAACCAAAGTGTGAGGGGGCAGGGCTTGTGGCATCAAGTGGGCGGGGCTGCACCCAGATCTCCCTCATTGGCTGACACTCTGCCCCATTGTTGAAGCTGATTTCTCTCAAACTCCAGGAGGAAACTGGAGCTTTCTGTTGTGGCTTTAAACAGATGAACCCTGTGGGGTGGAGCAAACATTGCAAGGTTTGGTAGTGAAATGGATTCATTCAGGACACACAGCAGGAATTATTTCAGGAAGTAACACAGTGCAGTGAGAAAGGAAATGCAGGGGATGTTGTGTAGATGGATTGTCAAAAGGTGTTTGATAAGGTGCCGGACAGGAGGCTTGTTGATCAAATTAAGTCTCACGGTGTTAAAGGGAATGGGGCAGTGTGGAGAGGAAGTTGGGTAAAGGGCAGAAAACAGAGAGTAGCGGTTAATGGAGGTTCTTCAGATGTAAACAGTGGTGTCCCCAGGGTCAGTGTTGGGACCATTGCTCTGCTCAATATAGGAGAAATGATCTGGGCTTGGGTATATGGGGCACACGATCAAAATCTCCTGGGAACATCAAAAATGGGGAGCGTGGGGAACTGTGAAGAGGACTGTAAGTGAGTTCAGTCTGAATGCACAGGTTTGTAAATGAGACAGGTAGATGTCAGATGAAATTTAGTGCAGAGAAATCTGATGTGATACATTTTGGGAGGAAGAAAAAGGGAGAAATATACATTAAATGGTAACATTTTACAAGGAGTGGAGGGGTAGAGAGATTTTGGGATGTAAGATTCTAGCTAATGCCTTGTCTTATTAATTAGCAGGTTCAGAGTCCAGTGTCAGCAACTTTAATACCTTAATAAGAAATTTAGATGAGCAGTTTCTCAGTCGACTGCCGTACCTTATACTGATCCATCAATCAGAGTAAACATGCAAGTCCCACGTGTTCACAGTAACTGACACCAGGTCAGCCCGCTGGATGGAACCTCGGACACCCTGAGCTTGATCTCCGGTGTCTCCAGTCCCCACTGCCCCCTTACATCGGTCTCCCCTCACTTTTATACCCTGCACTGATCCACCTCTGGCACCGGACTCTTCTTTGTCTTCTCTGCTGGGTTTGGGCAGGAAGTGAGGAAAAGACAGCTGGAATTTCTCTAATCTGTGATTTACACGGTCACTTTCCCTGGTTCCCAGCAGTTTCTTTTCTTCAGTAATTTTCTCATTATTCCAAAACTACCCTGCCTGCTGTTAATTCTTATTTCTTATAGTTTCACAATTATAGGTATAAACATCTCACATTATAATCTAATCTATTCTATTACTCACACTGGTTTAAGCTTGGAAGAAGCACTGAGGGTAGCAAGGGCACAGAATGTACTCTGGGTGGGGAACTTCAATGTCCATCAACAAGAGTGACTCGGTAGTACCACTACTGACAGAGCTGGCCGAGTCCTGAAGGACAGATCTGCCAGATTGGGCCTGCAGCAGATGGTGAGAGAACCAACACGAGGAAAAACCTACTTGACCTGGTCCTCACCAATCTACCTGTCGCAGATACAAACAATGACGGCCAGGTAAAGACCATCGGGTACATCGAGCCTGTCCCACATGCACACAGTCATTGTGGAGACAAAGTCACACCGAACACACTCCCAAATGTGTTGTGTGGCACTACCACCGAGCTAAACGGGATAGATTCAGAACAGATCTAGCAGCTCAAAACTGGGCATCCATAAGGTGCTGTGGGCCATCAGCAGCAGAATTGTATCCACCACAATCTGTAACCTCATGGCCCAGCATATCCCTCACTCTAACATTACCATCAAGCCTGGTTCAATTAGGAGTGCAGAAGAGCATGCCAGGAGCAGCACCAGGTGTACCGAGAAATGAGGTACCAGCCTGGGGAAGCTGCAACACAGGACGACATACATACTGAGCAGTGGAAGCAGCATGGTATAAACAGGGCTAAGCAATCCCACAATCAATGAATCAGATCAAAGCTCTGCAGTCCCACCACCTCCAGTCGTGACTGAACACCAGAACATGCATAAGAACTAGGAGCAGGAGTAGGTCATTCAGCCCCTCGAGCCTGCTCCGCCATTCAATAAGATCATGGCTGATTTTCTACCACAACTCCACTTCTCTGCACTGTCCCCATATCCCTTAATATCCTAGGCTGGGTTCAGTTCTACACTCACTGGTTCCCCTCCCTCTCCTCCCCTGAGGGTGCTGACTCTGGCTGGGTTCAGTTCTACACTCACTGGTTCCCCTCCCTCTCCTCCCCTGAGGGTGCTGACTCTGGCTGGGTTCAGTTCTACACTCACTGGTTCCCCTCCCCTGAGGGTACTGACTCTGGCTGGCTTCAGTTCTACACTCACTAGTTCCCCTCCCTCTCCTCCCGAGGGTACTGACTCTGGCTGGCTTCAGTTCTACACTCACTGCTTCCCCTCCCTCTCCTCCCCTTAGGGTACTGACTCTGGCTAGGTTCAGTTCTACACTCACTGCTTCCCCTCCCTCTCCTCCCCTGAAGGTGCTGACTCTGGCTGGGTTCAGTTCTCCACTCACTGGTTCCCCTCCCTCTCCTCCCCTGAAGGTGCTGACTCTGGCTGGGTTCAGTTCTACACTCACTGGTTCCCCTCCCTCTCCTCCCCTGAGGGTGCTGACTCTGGCTGGGTTCAGTTCTATACTCACCAGTTTCTCTCCAATATGTGACCCATGTGCCCAAACTCCGTGTGAACCTCGACACTGAGTGTCGACAGGCTATTCCACTGTCCTCACCTGAGGCCTCACACGTACATTTTCCAGCAGGGTCACTGGACCTTCTCCCAATGGCTCATAGAAACATAGAAAATAGGTGCAGGAGTAGCCCATTCGGCCCTTCGAACTTGCACCGCCATTCAATGAGTTCATGGCTGAACATG
This sequence comes from Pristiophorus japonicus, assembly GCF_044704955.1. Lineage (NCBI taxonomy): Eukaryota > Metazoa > Chordata > Chondrichthyes > Pristiophoridae > Pristiophorus > Pristiophorus japonicus. The sequence goes on from NC_091979.1 coordinate 329,449,081, forward strand.
CAACTTCAGTACCCCATTCCTGCTTTCTCGCCATACCCCTTGATCCCCCTAGTGGTAAGGACTACATCTAACTCCTTTTTGAATATATTTCGTGAATTGGCCTCAACAACTTTCTGTGGTAGAGAATTCCACAGGTTCACCACTCTCTGGGTGAAGAAGTTTCTCCTCATCTCGGTCCTAAATGGCTTACCCCTTATCCTTAGACTGTGACCCCTGGTTCTGGACTTCCCCAACATTGGGAACACTCTTCCTGCATCTAACCTGTCTAAACCCGTCAGAATTTTAAACGTTTCTATGAGATCCCCTCTCATTCTTCTGAACTCCAGTGAATACGAGCCCAGTTGATCCAGTCTTTCTTGATATGTCAGTCCCGCCATCCCGGGAATCAGTCTGGTGAACCTTCGCTGCACTCCCTCAATAGCAAGAATGTCCTTCCTCAAGTTAGGAGACCAAAACTGTACACAATACTCCAGGTGTGGCCTCACCAAGGTCCTGTACAACTGTAGTAACACCTCCCTGCCCCTGTAATCAAATCCCCTCGCTATGAAGGCCAACATGCCATTTGCTTTCTTAACTGCCTGCTGTACCTGCATGCCAACCTTCAATGACTGATGTACCATGACACCCAGGTCTCGTTGCACCTCCCCTTTTCCTAATCTGTCACCATTCAGATAATAGTCTGTCTCTCTGTTTTTACCACCAAAGTGGATAACCTCACATTTATCCACATTATACTGCATCTGCCATGCATTTGCCCACTCATCTAACCTATCCAAGTCACTCTGCAGCCTCATAGCATCCATCTCGCAGCTCACACTGCCACCCAACTTAGTGTCATCCGCAAATTTGGAGATACAACATTTAAACCCCTCATCTAAATCATTAATGTACAATGTAAACAGCTGGGGCCCCAGCACAGAACCTTGCGGTACCCCACTAGTCACTGCCTGCCATTCTGAAAAGTACCCATTTACTCCTACTCTTTGCTTCCTGTCTGACAACCAGTTCTCAATCCACGTCAGCACACTACCCCCAATCCCATGTGCTTTAACTTTGCACATTAATCTCCTGTGTGGGACCTTGTTGAAAGCCTTCTGAAAGTACAAATACATCAGTGGGTAAAGGCATGTAGGATCTGTCCCCCCCCCCCACTGTAAAATGGACTGTAGAATGGAATATAAAACCCACGGACGGTGGGACTGGTTAATAAAATCCAAACCTCAGTACAAACACCCAGAGGGTGGTCTATACAGTGAGGGATTCATTCAAACATTGCAGTGAAACGATAATTCATTGAGAGACTGGAACGACATCATCAGAGACAATGATACAGGATACCTGCCATCGATCTAATCAATACAGGCAATAGCACCAGATGCCGGCCATGCACACCTTCACTGGTCCCTGTCAAGAAGGAAGAGGGACATTCACACATTCCTCAACTGTGGAGCCAGACCTGTTCCCAAGGAAGGTTTGCATTGTACTACACAGCAGGAGAGCTGATCGTGCCCCTGTCTGGGCCAGGGGGTGGAATACACTGATGATCAAGAAGTAATTAACCATCGGAAGCGTCGACAGGGGAACAGCAGCAAATATGTTTGATACTGTGGTTATGAAGCCCCATAAAAAGAGGACCACTTCGGAGCGAGGGCACTGCAGTGAAGGAGGATGCAGGGTGGTCACCTGGTCCCGGCCTACAACTATTTTGGGGGTGGGGCACGAAATAAACATTAGATCAAGTGCCCCCCCGCCCCCGATCTGGGGGACACTCCAGACACTTTTAACTGCCCTCTTTTTTCATATTTTGTTTTTTTGTGGGGGGGGGGGGGGGTGTGTTTTAAAAAAATTCTTTTGGGGGGGGGCATTAAAATCATAAATTTTACAAGTGCTCCCTATAAAAGGGGAGGGGGACACTAAAAACCCCAGCAATTAAAACAAATTAAACTTTAAAACATATAAAATCAAGTTAAAATTTGGTCCCGGCCTACAACTCTTTTTGGGGGAACAAAATAAACATAAGATCGAGTGCCCCCCCCCCGATCTGGGGGACACCCCAGACACTTAACTGCCCCTTTTTCTACAATCCAGACCGGAACCAGCTGTGTGGCTGATTGTAAGTTTCAGACTGTCGGGGAGTCTGACCGAGTAGTTTTGTGATCACAGTCGGATCGCGGAGGGGTTTTAAAGTGAGATATTTCCGGTTAGGTTTCAGGTCGCCCCGTGTCGGGGTCTGGGCTGTGGGTTGTGTTATTCCGGCCGAATCTCAGGGAGGTTGTGTACTGGGGAATGAGGCAAGTTCAATAAACGCACAAGTTGAAGTTGAGCCAAAGCCGAGAGTATTTTGTTTGTATAAATCCTGAAGTGAAGAACTGTTGGTGGGGTTCCACAATGTCTGACAGGCACCACCCAGTGTGACTGAGACACAGACCGCGGCTGATCAGTATTGTAACTCGGTCCACCTGCCTGGCTTTTATTGCCCTTATCGCGCTGTGACTCCATGAAGCGAGCGGGCTGCACTCTGAACCTTCCCGCCCTCCTGTACAAAGATGGCGGTGAATCGGGGCCTGTTACCGGGAGAAAAACCCGCCGCTGCAAACGCGGGAGTTTCGGGTTATTACTCGGGGCTTGCGGCCTACTCCAGTTGTTTATGAAGCCTCCCCGCCCACTTGCCGATCGGTAACTCCCCGGCGCCCCGCTGATTCTCACCCGGTGCAGAGTCCGGCTCCAGCCTCAGCTCCTCTCAGCGTCCGTGCGTCTCCAGTGCTCGCTCTGCGCATGCTCAGCTCACACTGCCCGGGAGATTGACGGCAGCTCCAGACCAATAGGAAGAGCGCAGGCGGGACTGGAGGACCGAGCGGGCGCTTGGTCCTCCAATCAATCGGAGCTTGTGTGGGGCGGGGCTGAGCCCGGATCTCCCGCACTGAGCATGCGCGGGTGGAGAAGGCAGACGTCAGTCGACCGGACACTTCGGAGATTGTGGGCGCGGGGGAGGATGTGGACCCGCGGGTGGGCCGGGGAGCTTCACACACACCCGCTGTAGGCCTCAGGCGCTGAATCACAGGCCCCGGGTGTGCCCCGCGGTGACAACGGGCCCGGCTCAGCGGGGTCACTGGCCGCCATCTTGCACAGGGCGGGGTCACGGCGCAAGCGCGGGCAACTTGGGCAGGAACAATGAGTGGGCGGGGCTTCAGGGACTCAGTGTCCACGAGATGGAGTAACCCGGGCAACAGGCGCGTCATCACCTCACAACAGTAACCCGGGCAACAGGCGCGTCATCACCTCACAACAGTAACCCGGGCAACAGGCGCGTCATCACCTCACACACCACCTGGATTTATATCGCGCCTTCAACACAGTAAAATATCCAAAGGTGTTTGTCAGGATGTTATGGAGAATAATTTGACACCGAGGCGGAGAGATTTAGAATCACAGAAACTTACAGCACAGAAGGAGACCATTCAGCCTGTGTCCGCGCCGGCCGACACACAGCTATTCAGCCTAATGCCACTGTCCAGCTCTGGGCCCGCAGCCTGTGGGTTCCGGCACTTCAAGTGTACATCCAGGTACTGTTTAAATGTGGTGAGGCTTTGTGTCTCAACCACCCTTTCAGTCAGTGAGTTCCAGACCCCCAGCACCCTCTGGGTGAAGACATTTACCCTCCAAACCTCCTACCTGCAGAGTGAGGGAGTTTCAGAGTTTGGGGCCTCGGCAACAGGAGGCAGGACCACCGATGGTGAAGTGTTTATAATTGGGGATCCTCAGGAGGGCAGAATTTGAGGAGATGAGATATATGGGGAGGTGCGGGCATGTGAGGCTGAGTGAGATAACAGAGATAGGGAGGGGCGAGGCCATGGAGGGACTTGTAAACAAGGATGAGAATTTTGAAATTGAGGTGTTGCAAAACGGAGCCAGTGTAGGTCAGTGAGCACAGGGGTGATGGGTGAACGGGACTTGGTGCAAGTTAGGACACAGGCTGCTGAGTTTTGGCTGACCTCAGGATAACATAAGGTAGAATGTGGGAGGCCAGCCAGGAGTGCGTTGGAATAGTCAAGTCTAGAAACATAGAAAATAGGTGCAGGAGTAGGTCATTCTGCTCTTCGAGCCTGCACTGCCATTCAATAAGATCATGGCTGATCATTCCCTCAGTACCCCTTTCCTGCTTTCTCTCCATGCCCCTTGATCCCTCTTGAATATATCCAATGAACTGGCATCAACAACTCTCTGCCGCAGGGAATTCCACAGGTTAACAACTCTGAGTGAAGAAGTTTATCCTCATTTCAGTCATAAATGGCCTACCCATTATCTTTAGACTGTGTCCCCTGGTTCTGGACTTGCCCAACATCGGGAACATTCTTCCCGCATCTAACCTATCCAGTCCCGTCAGAATCTTATATGTTTCTATGAGATCCCCTCTCATCCTTCTAAACTCCAGTGTATAAAGGCCCAGTTGATCCAGTCTCTCCTCATATGTCAGTCCTGCCATCCCGGGAATCAGTCTGGTGAACCTTCGTTGCACTCCATCTATCCACGTCAGTATATTACCCCCAATACCATGTGCTTTGATTTTGCACACCAATCACTTGTGTGGGACCTTGTCAAAAGCCTTTTGAAAGTCCAAATACACCACATCCACTGGTTCTCCCTTGTCCACTCTGCTAGTTACATCCTCAAAAAATTCCAGAAGATTTGTCAAGCATGATTTCCCTTTCATAAATCCATGCTGACTTGGACCGATCCTATCACTGCTTTCCAAATGCGCTGTTATTTCATCTTTAATAATTGATTCCAGCTTTTTCCCCACTACTGATGTCAGGCTAACCGGTCTATAATTACCTGTTTTCTCTCTCGCTCCTTTTTTAAACAGTGGTGTTACATTAGCTGCCCTCCAGTCCATAGGATGTGATCCAGAGTCGATAGACTGTTGGAAAATGATCACCAATGCATCCACTATTTCTACGGCCACTTCCTTAAGTACTCTGGGATGCAGACTACCAGGCCCCGGGGATTTAGCGGCCTTCAATCTCATCAATTTCCCGAACACCATTTCCCGCACAATAAGGATTTCCTTCAGTTCCTCCTTCTCACGAGACCCTCGGTCCCCTAGTATCTCCAGAAGGTTATTTGTGTCTTCATTCGTGAAAACAGAACCAAAATATTTGTTCGACCCGTCTGCCATTTCTTTGTTCCCCATTATAAATTCACCTGAATCTGACTGCAAGGCACCTACATTTGTCTTCACTAATCTTTTTCTCTTCACATATCTATAGAAGCTTTTGCAGTCAGTTTTTATGGTCCCAGCAAGCTTTCTCTCATACTCTATTTTACCCCTCATAATTAAACCCTTTGTCCTCCTGTGCTGGATTCTAAATTTCTCCCAGTCCTCAGGTTTGCTGCTTTTTCTGGCCAATTTATATGTCTCTTCCTTGGATTTAACACTATCTCTAATTTCCCTTGTTAGCCACGGTTGAGCCACCTTCTCCGTTTTATTTTTACTCCCGACAGGGATGTACAATTGTTGAAGTTCATCCATGTGATCTTTAAATGTTTGCCATTGCCTATCCACCATCAACCCTTTAAGTATCACTCGCCAGTCTATTCTAGCCAATTCATGTCTCATACCATCGAAGTTACCTTTCCCCAAGTTCAGGACCCTAGTCTCTGAATTAACAGTATCACTCTCCACCTTAATAAAGAATTCTACCATATTACGGTCACTCTTTCCCAAGGGGCCTCGCACAACAAGATTGTTAATTAGGCCTTTCTCATTACACATCACCCAGTCTAGGATGGCCAGCCCTCTAGTTGGTTCCTCGACACATTGGTCTGGAAAACCATCCCTAATACACTCCAGGAAATCCTCCTCCACCGCATTGCTACCAGTTTGGTTAGCCCAGTCAATATGTAAATTGAAGTCGCCCATGATAACTGCTGTACCTTTATTGCACGCATCCCTAATTTCTTGTTTGATGCTGTCCCCATCCTCATTACTATGGTTTGGTGGTCTGTACACAACTCCCACTAGTGTTTTCTGCCCTTTGGTATTCCGTAGCTCCACCCATACAGATTCCACATGATCCACGCGAATGTCTTTCCTTACTATTGCATTAATTTCCTTTTTAACCAGCAACGTCACCCCGCCTCCTTTTCCTTTCTGTCTATCCTTCCTAAACGTTGAATACCCCAGACAGAGCAGTAGGAAGGTAGTACAGGAGTCTGCTGCGGTCATCTCACTCCAAAACAGATACACCGTTTTGGATACTGTTGGGGAAGATGACTCATCAGGGCAGCAGCAGCAGCCAAGTTCATGGCACCATGGGCGGCTCTGCTGCACAGGAGGGCAGGAAAAGGAGTGGGAGAGCTATTGTGGTCGGGGATTCTATTGTAAGGGAAATAGATAGGTGTTTCTGTGGCCGCAATCGACACTGCAGGATGGTATGTTGCCTCCCTGGTGCAAGGGTCAAGGATGTCTCGGAGCAGCTGCAGGGCATTTTGGAAGGGGAGGGTGAACAGCCAGTTGTCGTGGTGCATATAGGTACCAACGATATAGGTAAAAAACGGGATGAGGTCCTACAAGCTGAATTTAGGGAGCTAGGAGTTAAATTAAAAAGTAGGACCGCAAAGGTAGTAATCTCAGGATTGCTGCCAGTGCCACGTGCTAGTCAGAGTAGAAATAACAGAATAGTTATGATGAATACGTGGCTTGAGGAATGGTGCAAGAGGGAGGGATTCAAATTCCTGGGACATTGGAACCGGTTCTGGGGGAGGTGGGACCAGTACAAACTGGACGGTCTGCACCTGGGCAGGACCGGAACCAATGTCCTCGGGGAATGTTTGCTGGTGCTGTTGGGGAGGGGTTAAACTAATACGGCAGGGGGATGGGAATCTATGCAGGGAGATAGAGGGAAGTAAAATGGGGGCAGAAGCAAAAGGTAGAAAGGAGATAAGGAAAGATGGAGGGCAGAGAAGTCAAAGGCAAAAATCAAAAAGGGCCATATTACAACATATTTCTAAAAGGACAAAGATTGTTTAAAAAGCAAGCCTGAAGGCTCTGTGTCTCAATGCGAGGAGCATTCGTAATAAGCTGGATGAAATAACTGCGCAGATAGCCGTTAACGGATATGATGTAATTGGCATTACGAAGACATGGCTTCCGGGTGACCAAGGCTGGGAACTCAACATCCAGGGGTATTCAATATTCAGGAAGGATAGACAGAAAGGAAAAGGAGGTGGGGTGGCGTTGCTGGTTAAGGAGGAGATTAACGCAATAGTAAGGAAGGTCATTAGCTTGGATGATGTGGAATCTGTATGGGTAGAGCTAACGGGCAGAAAACGCTAGTGGGAGTTGTGTACAGACCACCAAACAGTGGTAGTGAGGTTGGGGATGGCATCCAACAGGAAATTAGGGATGCGTGCAATAAAGGTACAGCAGTTAACATGGGTGACTTTAAATCTACATATCGATTGGGCTAACCAAACTGGTAGCAATATGGTGGAGGAGGATTTCCTGAAGTGTATAAGGGATAGTTTTCCAGAATAATATGTCGAGGAACCAACTAGAGAGCAAGCCATCCTAGACTGGGTCTTGTGTAATGAGAGAGGATCAATTGGCAATCTTGTTGTGCGAGGCCCCTTGGGGAAGAGTGACCATAATATGGTAAGATTCTTCATTAAGATGGAGAGTGACACAGTTAATTGAGAGACTAGGGTCCTGAACTTAAAGAAAGGTAACTTCGATGGTATGAGACGTGAATTGGCTAGGATAGACTGGCGAATGATACTTAATGGTGGATAGACAATGGCAGACATTTAAAGATCACATGGATGACTTCAACAATTGTACATCCCTGTCTGGTGTAAAAATAAAACAGGGAAGTTGGCTGAACCGTGGCTAACGAGGGAAATTAGGGATAGTGTTAAATCCAAGGAAGAGGCATATAAATTGGCCAGAAAAAGCAGCAAACCTGAGGACTGGGAGAAATTTATAATTGAGCAGAGGAGGACAAAGGGTTTAATTAGGAGGGGGAAAATAGAATATGAGAGTAAGCTTGCAGGGAACATAAAAACTGACTGCAAAAGCTTTGATAGATATGTGAAGAGAAAAAGATTAGTGAAGACAAATCGGAATCAGGTGAATTTATAATGGGGAACAAAGAAATGGCAGACCAATTGAACAAATACTTTGGTTCTGTCTTCACTAAGAAAGTCACAAATAACCTTCCGGAAATACTAAGGGACCGAGGGTCTAGCGAGAAGGAGGGACTGAAGGAAATCCTTACTAGTCAGGAAATTGTGTTTGGGAAATTGATGGGATTGAAGGCCGATAAATCCCCAGGGCCTGATAGTCTACATCCCAGAGTACTTAAGGAAGTGGCCGTAGAAATAGTGGATGCATTGGTGGTCATTTTCCAACATTCTTTCAGCCTGGATCAGTTCCTATGGATTGGAGGGTAGCTAATGTAACCCCACTTTTTAAAAAAGGAGGGACAGAGAAAACAGGGAATTATAGACCAGTTAGCCTGACATCGGTAGTGGCGAAGATGTTGGAATCAATTATTAAAGACGTAATAGCAGTGCATTTGGTAAGCAGTGACAGGATCGGTCCAAGTCAGCGAGGATTTATGAAAGGGAAATCATGCTTGACAAATCTTCTAGAATTTTTTGAGGATGTAACTAGTAGAGTGGACAAGGGAGAACCAGTAGATGTGGTGTATTTGGACTTTGAAAAGGCTTTTGACAAGGTCCCACACAAGAGATTAGTGTGCAAAATTAAAGCACATTGTATTGGGGATAATGTGGATAGAGAACTGGTTGGCAGACAGGAAGCAACGAGTAGGAATAAACGGGTCCTTTTCAGAATGGCAGGCAGTGACTAGTGGGGTACCGCAAGGTTCAGTGCTGGGCCCCCAGCTATTTACAATATACATTAATGATTTAGATGAAGGAATTGAGTGTAATATCTCCAAGTTTGCAGATGACACTAAGCTGGGTGGCAGTGTGAGTTGTGAGGAGAATGCTAAGAGGCTGCAGGGTGACTTGGGCAGGTTAGGTGAGTGGGCAAATGTATGGCAGATGCAGTATAGTGTAGATAAATGTGAGGTTATCCACTTTGGTGGCAAAAACAGGAAGGCAGAATATTATCTGAATGGTGACAGATTAGTAAAAGGGGAGGTGCAACGAGACCTGTGTGTCATGGTACATCAGTCATTGAAAGTTGGCATGCAGGTACAGCAGGCAGTGAAGAAGGCAAATAGCATGTTGGCCTTCATAGCGAGAGGATTTGAGTATAGGATCAAGGAGGTCTTACTGCAGTTGTACAGGGCCTTGGTGAGACCACACCTTGAATATTGTGTACAGTTTGGGTCTCCTAATCTGAGGAAGGATGTTCTTGCTATTGAAGGAGTGCAGCGAAGGTTCACCAGACTGATTCCTGGGATGGCAGGACTGACATGTAAAGAAAGACTGGATCGACTAGGCTTATATTCACTGGAATTTAGAAGAATGAGAGGGGATCTCATAGAAACATATAATATTCTGACGGGATTGGACAGGTTCGATGCAGGAAGAATGTTCCCAGTTTTGGGGAAGTCCAGAACCTGGGGTCACAGTCTAAGGATAAGGGATAAGCCATTTAGGACTGAGATGAGGAGAAACTTCTTCACTCAAAGAATTGTGGGCATGTGGAATTCTCTACCACAGAAAGTTCTTGAGGCCAGTTCGTTAGATATATTCAAAGGGGAGTTAGATGTGGCCCTTACGGCTGAAGGAATCAAGGGGTATGGAGAGAAAGCAGGAATGGGGTACTGAAGTTACCTGATCAGCCATGATCATATTGAATGGTGGTGCAGGCTCGAAGGGCCGAATGGCCTATTCTTGCACCTATTTTCTATGTTTCTATGTACATTGCATACACAAGTTCTTTATGTGTTTCTTGGGTTAGATCATTTAGTCACACACTTATCTTATTGATAGTTTGGGCATGAGGCTCTCGGATTTCCTCGATTTGCAGCATTTGTCTGGTGACCTCGTCCCTGATTTCTGACAACTGCAAAGTCCGATCGTTTCCCTTTAGTAAAAGGGTTCTCAAACGTTGGGCTAAGTCTTGAACTTCTTGGTCTATACTGGCTATGTGAAATGTGTTAACAGTTGCCACCCTCGTCGCATACCGATAGTGTGTGTCGGTTGTTGTTAGACAATAGGTAACATAAAAACCACACACAGTCTCGTGGTTCATTGTCGGACTATCTCGATCATATGTACTGTAAGTATCACCTCAGCATCTAACCGTTGTGACCCTCTGTTCCCCATTTCGCTTAATGCCCATTGTACTTGGTCCTCAATTGTCCCAATTAACTATCCAAATTCATTATATCTTCCCTTTGGCAGTTACACTTTTAACTCCTTTCTCAGTGATATTTATTGCCTACGCAAATAATTACTTAATGAACCCCGCGCCCCAAGTTTCACAGTTTGGACTGGGGTAATACAAAAGGTTCCTGTCGCAATGGGACAAGTCAGGTTGGTACCGTACTGGTATTCCCAGTGTATGGTGCTGACACAATATTCACCCTTCCCTCTTTATACAGATCGTACAGGAAAATGCTGTCCCGCAATTAGCTTCATGGTGCAATTCCATGTTATCCCATCCATCCGGGTTAATTTCCAGTGTTCATTGTATCCGACTAAATTTTCTCCGGCATGCTTGTGTAATACCCTACTATCTGTAACAGGGTGATGTCATTCTGTTCCTGTAAATTACACTCGTGCCACCGGGTACACTTGTACCAACCTTCTGACTTGGCACAGAGTCTTAGTCCGTTGATAAGTGGGCATTGCCCTAGATCTCGATCAGTTACCCAGAAAGAGAGCTTTCCCTCTGGAATATGCTGAGCTTGTTCCACTAACCAAGATCCATACATTACTTCGAGCCGTTTAAAACATAGAAACATAGAAAATAGGTGCAGGAGCAGGCCATTCAGCCCTTCTAGCCTGCACCGCCATTCAATGAGTTCATGGCTGAACATGAAACTTCAGTACCCACTTCCTGCTTTCACGCCATACCCCTTGATCCCCGGAGTAGTAAGGACTTCATCTAACTCCCTTTTGAATATATTTAGTGAATTGGCCTCAACTACTTCCTGTGGTAGAGAATTCCACAGGTTCACCACTCTCTGGGTGAAGAAGTTTCTCCTTATCTCGGTCCTAAATGGCTTACCCCTTATCCTTAGACTGTGACCCCTGGTTCTGGGCTTCCCCAACATTGGGAACATTCTTCCTGCATCCAACCTGTCCAAACCCGTCAGAATTTTAAACGTTTCTATGAGGTCCCCTCTCACTCTTCTGAACTCCAGTGAATACAAGCCCAGTTGATCCAGTCTTTCTTGATAGGTCAGTCCCACCATCCCGGGAATCAGTCTGGTGAATCTTCGCTGCACTCCCTCAATAGCAAGAATGTCCTTCCTCAAGTTAGGAGACCAAAACTGTACACAATACTCCAGGTGTGGCCTCACCAAGGCCCTGTACAACTGTAGCAACACCTCCCTGCCCCTGTACTCAAATCCCCTCGCTATGAAGGCCAACATGCCATTTGCTTTCTTAACCGCCTGCTGTACCTGCATGCCAACCTTCAATGACTGATGTACCATGACACCCAGGTCTCTTTGCACCTTCCCTTTTCCTAATCTGTCACCATTCAGATAATAGTCTGTCTCTCTGTTTTTACCACCAAAGTGGATAACCTCACATTTATCCACATTATACTTCATCTGCCACGCATTTGCCCACTCACCTAACCTATCCAAGTCACTCTGCAGCCTCATAGCATCCTCCTCGCAGCTCACACTGCCACCCAACTTAGTGTCATCCGCAAATTTGGAGATACTACATTTAATCCCCTCGTCTAAATCATTAATGTACAATGTAAACAGCTGGGGCCCCAGCACAGAACCTTGCGGTACCCCACTAGTCACTGCCTGCCATTCTGAAAAGTACCCATTTACCTCTACTCTTTGCTTCCTGTCTGACAACCAGTTCTCAATCCACGTCAGCACACTACCCCCAATCCCATGTGCTTTAACTTTGCACATTAATCTCCTGTGTGGGACCTTATCGAAAGCCTTCTGAAAGTCCAAATATACCACATCAACTGGTTCTCCTTTGTCCACTTTATTGGAAACATCCTCAAAAAATTCCAGAAGATTTGTCAAGCATGATCTCCCTTTCACAAATCCATGCTGACTTGGACCTATCATGTCACCATTTTCCAAATGCGCTGCTATGACATCCTTAATAATTGATTCCATCATTTTACCCACGACTGAGGTCAGGCTGACCGGTCTATAATTCCCTGCTTTCTCTCTCCCTCCTTTTTTAAAAAGTGGGGTTACATTGGCTACCCTCCACTCCATAGGAACTGATCCAGAGTCAATGGAATGTTGGAAAATGACTGTCAATGCATCCGCTATTTCCAAGGCCACCTCCTTAAGTACTCTGGGATGCAGTCCATCAGGCCCTGGGGATTTATCGGCCTTCAATCCCATCAATTTCCCCAACACAATTTCCCGGCTAATAAGGATTTCCCTCAGTTCCTCCTCCTTAATAGACCCTCTGACCACTTTTATATCCGGAAGGTTGTTTGTGTCCCCCTTAGTGAATACTGAACCAAAGTACTTGTTCAATTGGTCTGCCATTTCTTTGTTCCCCGTTATGACTTCCCCTGATTTTGACTGCAGGGGACCTACGTTTGTCTTTACTAACCTTTTTCTCTTTACATACCTATAGAAACTTTTGCAATCCGTCTTAATGTTCCCTGCAAGCTTCTTCTCGTACTCCATTTTCCCTGCCCTAATCAAACCCTTTGTCCTCCTCTGCTGAGTTCTAAATTTCTCCCAGTCCCCAGGTTCGCTGCTATTTCTGGCCAATTTGTATGCCACTTCCTTGGCTTTAATACTATCCCTGATTTCCCTTGATAGCCACGGTTGAGCCACCTTCCCTTTTTTATTTTTATTTTTCATTAAAGGTGATTTGTTCCCCCTCTATAATCTGGTTTACCCCCTTTTTAGCATCAAACCAGCTGCAACACATTAATCAGGCCTCACTGCCTTCTGTTATGAATCTCCCCAATAGTCTCGGCATCATTCTTATCAAGGTATGATCAAGCCCATCACTCTCCCTGAACTCCGTGCAGGTTGTACTGGTCCTCTGCCAAACTCCCTTGCTCAGTCGCCCATGTAGCCGTGCTGTTTTAGGCTTGCAACACCCAGGTCGTCCCAGTTTGGTCAGATTCACTATTACAGGTAGCACTTTGTGATGCACATCATGGTACAATATACCCGAGTTGAGATTACCATTAGCCCATTTGTTTCCCTGGGATGTGTTTATGACAAACAATTCGCTTTTCCCACAAATCTGTTTATTCATTGCAGAAGGAGCCATTTTTTAAAAAAATTACTCCTTGTACAACCGCGCTCCCGTCCTTGCACCCCTTGATATAATGGGCCGTTACAGTGGTATGATTACCATGCCACTGTAAATGTACCCCTATCCTATATCCTCGGTCGTCCCTACTTCTACCATTCACGATATGTCTCTTACTACTCTGTGAGATTGGCGAGGTTTGCGAGGTATGTCTGTGGACAGGAGGTAGTTCCAAATCTGGGACCTGAGGAGATTTTTCCAGCTCCCGTGTCCTGTCCACTTCCCTTTGGATCATACTGCACCTGATTAGGTGGGGTATCCCATTAGGCACCCCTTCTTCCTCATTCCCCTGGAGAGGACGAATCCCACTTCTGAGATTTACTCTGGTGTGCCCTCCTGACCCCTCAGGCACAATCCACTAACCCCTTTAAACAACAATCGCTTCTTCCCAATGGTCACCTACTTAAAACAAAAGAAACAGAATCTCTGGTGATTCTCTTCAAATTAAGAAGATTTCCAATATTCAAAAGGTATCACCCACTGAGTTAAAACAGAGTTCACAGCTGCCCGTGAAAGAGTTAACTTCCTTTGTTTCGAAAGCTGACAAACACAGACACCATCAATCCATGTCGACTTCAGCCTGCAGCCTTTTTCAGTTTAAACTCTCCAGTTTACTTTTGTAAAGTCTCTGTGTTTTTATTCTCAAAATAAACATTCAGAAAAACAACTTTGCACAAAATAGTATTTCATCCTTTTCTCCCCAGTTACACATTGGTCAGAATTTAAAAAACTATACCAATTATTAATGTGAAATGCCTTATGTCCAGAACTAAAGACTCTCGACACAATTTACATCATGGCCATAATAAAAGTCTGGTTTTTAATAGGTTAATTAACCTCAGTAACTCCAATATTAAACTTCCCAATGTCACTTGGAAAAGGGGGAGGAGCCACAGCCAAACAAAGGAAGAGTCGCACATGTTTTCCTAAAACTTTACTGAAACATCAAAGAAAAACACGAGAACAGTAAGAAAGAAACATGATCTTCCCTTTTCTCCTTTTGATTCAGTATAACTATTTATCCATTATTCCTTAAATCAATTTTCATTTTCTGATCCCTATCATATCTCCTCTAAACCTCCTTCAATTACTTTAAACCCATGCCCCCTGGTTGTTGACCTCTCCGCCAAGGGACACAGGACCTTCCTCTCGCTCTATTCAGGCCCCACCTAATTTTATACACCTCAATAAAGTCTCCCCTCAGGCCTCCTCTATTCCAAAGAAAAGAGACCCAGCATCTCTAATCTTTCCACACAGCCAAAATTCTCCAGTCCAGGCAACATTCTTGTAAATCTCCTCTGCACTCTTTCCAGTGCAATCCCATCTTTCCTGTAATGTGGTGACCCAACTCGAGTTTTCTACAGTTCAAGCATGATGTCTCTGCTCCTGTATTCCATGCTGTGACTAATAAAGGCAAGTATTCCATACACCTTCTTAACCACCTTATCTACCTAGCCTGCTAGCTTCAGGGGTCGGGGTCTACACTCCAAGGTCCCTTTGTTTCTCTACACTTTTCAGTGTCGTACCATTTAATGTTTGTTTTATAATCTGCACCGTAATCTGTTGCCCTGTAGATTTTAGCACTTTTTGCTGCTAAATGCCTACAATTCATGGTTTGGATTCCCACTGAACATCTCCTTTTAGAATTGCTTCCTGCTTTTTTTATTTAAAAACAGTCGCCGTAGCAACTAACTTCGACCCCTCATTTCTTGCATTACAAAGAGCCTCTCTCTCTCTACATTTCCACCACATTTGTCAGTGTGTTGCAGTTAGAACAGACTCCGAGTGTCCTTCCCCCGTCCCACTCTCTCTCACTGATGGGGGCTGCTGGCAGTTGTTCCTTTTTGTGTGTCCTGATGGATGCTGTGATCATCACATCTACTGTCAGTTTATTTCCTCACTTTCTCCGTCAATAGTTCAGTCCATTTACTTCATTCATAATACGGCGAGTGACTAAAACCAGGGCTTTCTCCTCCTTTTGTTTCTTTTCCGACTCCCACCATTTTCTTTGTTCAGCGGGTGGGTCGTCTGGTTTCCAATTTTGTTTAATCATTTCAATTAGTTTTCGATTTTTGTCTGCTAGGTACCGTGTCAGGGACCCCTGGTCCCCACTCGAGTTTCTCACTTCCCAAGGCTATAGGTTGTCAGCGGTACGTCCCTTACTTACTCACCCTGAGTGAGACCAATACTTGCAACCTATTGGTTGTCAGCGGTATGTCCCTCGGCTGATATTCACTGGAATTTAGAAGAATGAGAGGGGATCTCATAGAAACATATAAAATTCTGATGGGATTGGACAGGTTAGATGCAGTAAGAATGTTCCCAATGTTGGGAACCAGGGGTCACAGTCTAAGGATAAGGGGTAAACCATTTAGGACCGAGATGAGGATAAACTTCTTCACTCAGAGAATTGTGAACCTGTGGAATTCTCTACCACAGAAAGTTGTTGAGGCCAGTTCGTTAGATATATTTAAAGGGAGTTAGATGCGGCCGTTACGGCTAAAGGGATCAAGGGTTATGGAGAGAAAGCAGGAATGGGGTATTGAAGTTGCATGATCAGCCATGATCATATTGAATGGTGGTGCAGGCTCGAAGGGCCGAATGGCCTATTCCTGCACCTATTTTCTATGTTTCTATATTACTTACTTACTCCTCACGAGTGAGACCGTTACTTGCAACCTTATCAATTATCAATCGCAACGTTACACAGACACACTTCTGTATAACCGATCACAATTGTTTCACCTGAGATCTTCCGCTGACTACTTGAAGTCTCAGCCAGACCTGCAGATTCAGATCTTTCAGGCAGCTGACACCAGACAGATTTCTGCCCTTGTCCTAACTGTGCGTGGTAATTAAAGCATACTCACACCTTTGACATGGCTTCGATCAGCCGGTGTCCGCCGTCCATTTGAGATCCTGTTCGCAGCGCCAATTGTAGTGCAGTATTTAAAATTAACACTCAACACCAGGTCTGGAGTCTAAGATTCAAGTCGTCTTTCATTTCTTTCAAGGGAGAGTCAGGTCTGCAGTCAATCTGTTGCTGAGTTGTCCTCACATGCTCTCTCTGAACAAAGAAAACACAGGGTTTTTATACAATTCCTCAGCCTATAATGGCCGGATATTCAATACATGAGACATACATTGATTTGGTCAAAACCCTTGTCACTCAAAGTAAAGGTACAATCCTGACCACGCCTATCTCCAGTACTTTTCCATAAACCTCACTGTGTCCCAAAAGTTCATTGGCACATTGGAATGTTATCTTATCTCTCTTGCCTTGACCAGATGGAGTTTTTCCATTGTGTCACTTTTGACCCCTTGCCCTGTTTATCTGCCCCTCTGGGTTTCCTGTGGTTCAACAGTTGGGCCTCCTGTAATTGTCCTCAGGCTACACAGCTTGTAACAATTAATGATTCTGGTATGTTATTTCCCTTCAAACACCATTATAAAGTTGACCACTACAAAAGCCTGTGTCAGCTCGTTTTAATTCCGAGATCCATTCTTAACCACGTTACGGAATTGGAGCTGAAGGTGGATTCACTCTGGAGCATCCACGATGCTGAGAATGACGTGAGTATCACGTGTAGTGAGTTGGTCTTACCGCAGGGAAAGGGTCCACAGCCAGATAGGGAATGGAAGACCAACAGGAAGAGTAGAGCAAGGAAGGTAGTGCAGGGGTCCCCTGCGGTCATCCCCCTGCAAAACAGATACACCGCTTTGGGTACTGTTGAGGGGAATGACTCATCAGGGGAGGGCAGCAGCAGCCAAGTTCATGGCACCGTGGCTGGCTCTGCTGCACAGGAGGGCAAGAAAAAGAGTGGGAGAGCGATAGTGATAGGGGATTCAATTGTGAGGGGAATAGATAGGCGTTTCTGCGGCCGCAACCGAGACTCCAGGATGGTATGTTGCCTCCCTGGTGCAAGGGTCAAGGATGTCTCGGAGCGGGTGCAGGACATTCTGAAATGGGAGGGAGAACAGCCAGTTGTCGTGGTGCACATTGGTACCAACGACATAGGCAAAAAAAGGGATGAGGTCCTACGAAACGAATTTAAGGAGCTAGGAGCTAAATTAAAAAGTAGGACCTCAAAAGTAGTAATCTCGGGATTGCTACCAGTGCCACGTGATAGTCAGAGTAGGAATCGCAGGATAGCGCAGATGAATACGTGGCTTGAGCAGTGGTGCAGCAGGGAGGGATTCAAATTCCTGGGGCATTGGGACCGGTTCTGGGGGAGGTGGGACCAGTACAAACCGGACGGTCTGCACCTGGGCAGAACTGGAACCAATGTCCTAGGGGGAGTGTTTGCTAGTGCTGTTGGGGAGGATTTAAACTAATATGGCAGGGGGATGGGAACCAATGCAGGGAGACAGAGGGAAACAAAAAGGAGCCAAAAGCAAAAGACAGAAAGGAGATGAGGAAAAGTGTAGGGCAGAGAAACCCAAGGCAAAGAACAAAAAGGGCCACTGTACAGCAAAATTCTAAAAGGACAAAGGGTGTTAATAAAACAAGCCTGAAGGCTTTGTGTCTTAATGCAAGGAGTATCCGCAATAAGGTGGATGAATTAATTGTGCAAATAGATGTTAACAAATATGATGTGATTGGGATTACGGAGACGTGGCTCCAGGATGATCAGGGCTGGGAACTCAACATTCAGGGGTATTCAACATTCAGGAAGGATAGAATAAAAGGAAAAGGAGGTGGGGTAGCATTGCTGGTTAAAGAGGAGATTAATGCAATAGTTAGGAAAGACATTAGCTTGGATGATGTGGAATCTATATGGGTAGAGCTGCAGAACACCAAAGGGCAAAAAACGTTAGTAGGAGTTGTGTACAGACCTCCAAACAGTAGTAGGGATGTTGGGGAGGGCATCAAACAGGAAATTAGGGGTGCATGCAATAAAGGTGTAGCAGTTATAATGGGTGACTTTAATATGCACATAGATTGGGCTAGCCAAACTGGAAGCAATACGGTGGAGGAGGATTTCCTGGAGTGCATAAGGGATGGTTTTCTAGACCAATATGTTGAGGAACCAACTAGGGGGGAGGCCATCTTAGACTGGGTGTTGTGTAATGAGAGAGGATTAATTAGCAATCTCATTGTGCGAGGCCCCTTGGGGAAGAGTGACCATAATATGGTGGAATTCTGCATTAGGATGGAGAATGAAACAGTAATTTCAGAGACCATGGTCCAGAACTTAAAGAAGGGTAACTTTGAAGGTATGAGGCGTGAATTGGCTAGGATAGATTGGCGAATGATACTTAGGGGGTTGACTGTGGATGGGCAATGGCAGACATTTAGAGACCGCATGGATGAAGTACAACAATTGTACATTCCTGTCTGGCGTAAAAATAAAAAGGGGAAGGTGGCTCAACCGTGGCTATCTAGGGAAATCAGGGATAGTATTAAAGCCAAGGAAGTGGCATACAAATTGGCCAGAAATAGCAGCGAACCTGGGGACTGGGAGAAATTTAGAACTCAGCAGAGGAGGACAAAGGGTTTGATTAGGACAGGGAAAATGGAGTACGAGAAGAAGCTTGCAGGGAACATTAAGGCGGATTGCAAAAGTTTCTATAGGTATGTAAAGAGAAAAAGGTTGGTGAAGACAAACGTAGGTCCCCTGCAGTCAGAATCAGGGGAAGTCATAACGGGGAACAAAGAAATGGCGGATCAATTGAACAAGTACTTTGGTTCGGTATTCACTAAGGAGGATACAAACAACCTTCCGGATATAAAAGGGGTCAGAGGGTCTAGTAAGGAAGAGGAACTGAGGGAAATCTTTATTAGTCGGGAAATTGTGTTGGGGAAATTGATGGGATTGAAGGCCGATAAATCCCCAGGGCCTGATGGCCTGCATCCTAGAGTACTTAAGGAGGTGGCCTTGGAAATAGCGGATGCATTGACAGTCATTTTCCAACATTCCATTGACTCTGGATCAGTTCCTATGGAGTGGAGGGTAGCCAATGTAACCCCACTTTTTAAAAAAGGAGGGAGAGAGAAAACAGGGAATTATAGACCGGTCAGCCTGACCTCAGTAGTGGGTAAAATGATGGAATCAATTATTAAGGATGTCATAGCAGTGCATCTGGAAAATGGTGACATGATAGGTCGAAGTCAGCATGGATTTGTGAAAGGGAAATCATGCTTGACAAATCTTCTGGAATTTTTTGAGGATGTTTCCAGTAAAGTGGACAAAGGAGAACCAGTTGATGTGGTATATTTGGACTTTCAGAAGGCTTTCGACAAGGTCCCACACAAGAGATTAATGTGCAAAGTTAAAGCACATGGGATTGGGGGTAGTGTGCTGACGTGGATTGAGAACTGGTTGTCAGACAGGAAGCAAAGAGTAGGAGTAAACGGGTACTTTTCAGAATGGCAGGCAGTGACTAGTGGAGTGCCGCAAGGTTCTGTGCTGGGGCCCCAGCTGTTTACATTGTACATTAATGATTTAGACGAGGGGATTAAATGCAGTATCTCCAAATTTGCGGATGATACTAAGTTGGGTGGCAGTGTGAGCTGCGAGGAGGATGCTATTAGGCTGCAGAGTGACTTGGATAGGTTAGGTGAGTGGGCAAATGCATGGCAGATGAAGTATAATGTGGATAAATGTGAGGTTATCCACTTTGGTGGTAAAAACAGAGAGACAGACTATTATCTGAATGGTGACAGATTAGGAAAAGGGAAGGTGCAACGAGACCTGGGTGTCATGGTACATCAGTCATTGAAGGTTGGCATGCAGGTACAGCAGGCGGTTAAGAAAGCAAATGGCATGTTGGCCTTCATAGCGAGGGGATTTGAATACAGGGGCAGGGAGGTGTTGCTACAGTTGTACAGGGCCTTGGTGAGGCCACACCTGGAGTATTGTGTACAGTTTTGGTCTCCTAACTTGAGGAAGGACATTCTTGCTATTGAGGGAGTGCAGCGAAGGTTCACCAGACTGATTCCCGGGATGGCGGGACTGACCTATCAAGAAAGATTGGATCAATTGGGCTTGTATTCACTGGAGTTCAGAAGAATGAGAGGGGACCTCATAGAAACGTTTAAAATTCTGACGGGTTTAGACAGGTTAGATGCAGAAAGAATGTTCCCAATGTTGGGGAGGTCCAGAACCAGGGGTCACAGTCTGAGGATAAGGGGTAAGCCATTTAGGACCGAGATGAGGAGAAACTTCTTCACCCAGAGAGTGGTGAACCTGTGGAATTCTCTACCACAGAAAGTAGTTGAGGCCAATTCACTAAATATATTCAAAAGGGAGTTAGATGAAGTCCTTACTACTCGGGGGATCAAGGGTTATGGCGAGAAAGCAGGAAGGGGGTACTGAAGTTTCATGTTCAGCCATGAACTCATTGAATGGCGGTGCAGGCTAGAAGGGCTGAATGGCCTGCTCCTGCACCTATTTTCTATGTTTCTATGTTTCTATTTAATTATAACAGAGCTTGATAGCCCCACTGCAGGGAGGTCTAACAAGGCAAGGCAGTATGCATCAAATGATACGACACTGAAAAATGTACAGGAATAAAGGGCCCTTGGAGTGCAAGTCCACAGAACTCTTTTTGGGAGGAAACTAAAACATTAAATCGTGTCCCCCCGATCTGGGGGACACACCAAACATTTTCAAGGCCCTTTTTTTTCGTGTTTTTTTGGGGGTTTTTTTGTGTTTTTTTGGGGGCACTAAAATCATATTTTTTCCCCCAGTACCCCCTATAAAAGGGGACGGGGACACTAAAAACACCGGCAATTAAAACAAATTAAACTTTAAAACATAAAATCAAATTAAATTTGGTTGCCGGGCGTGATGATGCACTCCAGTCCCTCCGGTGCCCACCTCTCGCGGAAGGCCGCGAGTGTACCGGTGGACACCGCGTGCTGCATCTCCAAGGACACCCTGGACCGGATGTAAGAGCGGAAGAGAGGCAGGCAGTCAGGTTGAACGGCCCCCTCGACCGCCTGCTGCCTGGACCGGCTGATGGCACCCTTGGCCGTGCCCAGGAGCAGTCCTACGAGGAGGCCCTCGGACCTACCCGCTCCCCTCCGCACAGGGTGCCCAAAGATCAGGAGTGTGGGACTGAAGTGCAGCCAGAATTTCAGGAGCAGCCCCTTTAAATAATAAAACAGGGGCTGCAACCTCGTGCATTCGATAAAAACATGGAACACGGACTCTTCCAGACCGCAGAAATTGCAGGCGGCCAGGGAGCCCGTGAACCGGCTTAAAAATTTATTGCACGGCACTGCTCCGTGCACCACCCTCCAGGCCAAGTCCCCGATAAATAGTGGGAGGACTCCCGCGTAGAGTGCCCTCCTCGGGGACCCGCGCCTCCTCCAGACGGCAAGGTGGTACGCCATGGCGTGTCCGGACGGCAGACGAGGATGGCAAAGTTGAGAGTGTGCAGGAGCAGCCCGTACAGGAAACCCCTCCGCGCGGAACTGAAAGGCACGGAGGGGATTTCCCCGAGGCGGCTCAAGTTGTGAGGCGCCGGCTCCCGAGGGAGGTTCCGGGGTTTGGCGCCGATGAGGAATTCCATCCGTACGGGGGTCAGTTCAGATGGGATCTCCCCAGGTGCTTGAGCCTCCTCGATGCACCTAATGGAGTCAGGGCTCAGAGCTATTTTTAGCGACTCGATGGCATCGGCCGCGTGGCGGGCGGCGGACGTCGGCCGAATTTAGGTGCCGCGCCAGTGTGTCTGGCGCCATCCAGCCCGCTCCTCCGCCATCGAGCAGGTCCCTGACACTGGTCACCTCACCAGCCACAGCCCTCTCGTCCGACTGCCACCTAAAACCTCGGCCGTGGAGGTACGGATTCCTGAGCAGCGGCTCCTGCAGGACGGCCGCCACTCCAGCCGGTGGAGAGCTGCACATGGTGGAGACTTTGTTCCAGACCCTGATGAGTTCCTTGTAAAAGACAGGCAGCTCCTGGAAGGCGGTCCTGACGCCCCCCATGCTCACAAACAGGAGCTGCGTGTTGTAGTTGAGGCCGTGCTGCTGGCGGAAGAAATACGTCGCCAGAGCACGCCACCTAGGAGGGGGCTCAACGTAAAGGTATCTCTGCAGGGTCTGAAGACGGAAAGTCGCGAGCTGGGCGCTGACGCACACCAACGACTGACCGCCCTCCTCAAGCGGGAGACTCAAGACCGCGGCAGAGACCCAGTGCTTCCTATTGTTCCAGAAGAAGTCCACCAGCTTCTTCTGTATCTTGGTGACAAACGCAGGGGGAGGGGTCAAAGTGACCAGCCGGTACCACAGCATGGCGGCCACCAGCTGGTTTATGACTAGCGCTCGACCCTGTAGGACAGCACTCGGAGCAGTCCTGTCCAGCGCCCTAGGCGAGCGGCGACCTTGGCCTCCAGCTCTTGCCAGTTCGCCGGCCAGGCTCCCTCGTCGGGGCTAAGGTAGACTCCCAGATAGAGGAGATGGGTCGTGCTCCAGGCAAAAGGTCTGAGCTCCTCCGGCAGGGAGTCCACCCGCCACTGACCCACCAGGAGTCCGGAACATTTCTCCCAGTTGATTCTGGCGGAGGATGCGGCCAAGTAAATCTCCTGGCACTCATGCATCCTCCGCAGGTCAGCGGGATCCTCTACCGCGAGGAGCACGTCATCGGCGTAATCCGAGAGGACGACCTCCACGCCCGGCCCTTGCAGAGCCAGTCCCGTTAACCTCATCTGCAGGAGGCGCAGGAAAGGCTCCACACAGATGGCATATAACTGGCCGGAAATGGGGCATCCCTGGCGCACCCCTCTCCCAAAGCGAAGGGGCGCCGTCAAGGACCCGTTAACCTTTATCAGACACTCCGCGGCGGCGTACAAAAGTCGGATCCGGGTGACGAAATGCGTCCCGAACCCGAAAGCGCGCAGAGTCCCGAACAGATAGTCGTGATCCACCCTGTCGAATGCCTTCTCTTGGTCGAGAGACAGGAAGGCGACCGACAGACCATCCTCCTGGGAACAATGGATGAGGTCCCGGACCAGATGGATGTTATCGTGGATTGTCCGGCCCGGGACCGTGTAGGACTGGTCGGGGTGGATCATGTGTTCCAGCACGGCGCAAAGGCAAGCAGACATCGCCCTGGCGAAGATTTTGTAGGCCGTGCTGAGGAGGGAGACCGGGCGCCAGTTCTTAAGGAGGCGGAGATCGCCCTTTTTAGGCAGCAGGACGATGACTGCCCTGCGCCAAGAGAGGGGCATCTCCCCGGTCGCCAGACTTTCCCCCAGGACCCGCGCGTAGTCGCCCCCCAGGACGTCCCAGAACGCCCTGTGGAACTCCACGGTCAGCCCGTCCAGCCCCGGGGATTTTCCCCTCGAGAGCCGGTCGAGGGCACCGGTCAGCTCCGCCAGGCTTAGCGGAGCTTCCAGATTTTAGGCGCCCTCCGGGCTGACCTTCGGCAGGTCCTCCCACAAAACGCTACGCGCTTCCTCGCTGGACGGATCCGGAGAGAACAGAGCCCCGTAATATTCACGGGCCCTGTTGTTGACGCCCTCCAGATCCGAGACGAGAGAGCCGTCGTCGGCCAGCAGCGTCAAGAGCTGCTTACGGACACTCTGTCTTTTTTCCAGTGAGTAGAAGAAGGGGGAGCCGCGGTCCAGATCCCGCAGGAACCGGATCCGCGACCTCACGAAAGCGCCTCGGGACCCGACGAGCTGCAGGTCCTTCAGCGCGGCCTTCTTCACTTCGTACACCGTCCGCAGGGCCGGATCCTCGACGACTTGACCGAGACGGGATTCCAGGTCGAGCACCTCTTTTTCTAGGCGCCTGACCCTGGCCGCACGCCCCTTGGTCGACCCCCTCGCGTACTCTTGACAGAAGACGCGGACGTGAGCCTTGCCCACGTCCCACCATAGCCTCAAGGAGGGGAAGCCCCCCTGCTTCCTTCTCCAGTTGGACCAGAATCGACGGAACGAGTCCTGGAACCGCACGTCCTCCAGCAGCCGGTTGTTAAAGTGCCAGTACGCGGACCCCGTCCTCGCGCGAGGCGAAGCGAGCTCCGCCCACACCAGGTGGTGGTCCGAACACGGCACCGGCCGCATGGAGGCCGCCGGGACGCAGGAAACGTATGCCCGAGACACGTAAAGGCGGTCGACTCTAGACCATCCAACTCCAGGCCTCACCCAAGTAAAGGCGCTGGAGTCGGGATGGAGATTTCGCCAGACGTCCACCAAGTCGAAGGACCCGACCAGGTCCCTCAACTTCTCCATCGGCATCATGCTCTGCGGGGCAGCGGAGCGGACCCTCGCCTCGAGGGTGCAGTTAAAATCCCCCCCGAGGACAATGCAGTCGTCGACGTCGACGGAGCCAAGAAGAGCGGACACCTCTTTGAAGAAGCGCGTTTGCTGCGGGCCGGGCTGAGGGGCGTACACGTTCACGAGATGGAGCGGCACGTCCCCCAGGCGAACCGTTACGTGCAGCAAGCGGCCTGGCACGGGCTCCTCGACCCCCAAGATCTCCGGCTGAAAATGCGGGACCAGCAAGATGGCCACCCCACAAGAAGTGGCGGTGAGGTGGCTCATGCGGAACTAGACCCTGTCTCTCTTTATATTACACTGGGCCCTGTCTCTGTTTATATTACACTAGACCCTGTCACTGTTTATATTACACTAGACTCTGTCTCTGTTTATATTACACTAGGTCCTGTCCCTGTTTATATTACACTAGGCCCTGTCTCTGTTTATATTACACGGCACCCTGTCTCTGTTTATATTACACGAGACCCTGACCCTGTTTATATTACACTAGACCCTGTCTCTGTTTATATTACACTAGACCCTGACCCTGTTTATATTACACTAGACCCTGTCTCTGTTTATATTACACGAGACCCTGTCTCTGTTTATATTACACGAGACCCTGTCTCTGTTTATATTACACTGGGCCCTGTCTCTGTTTATATTACACTGGGCCCTGTCTCTGTTTATATTACACTAGACCCTGTCTCTGTTTATATTACACTAGACCCTGACCCTGTTTATATTACACTAGACCCTGTCTCTGTTTATATTACACTGGACCCTGTCTCTGTTTATATTAAACTGGACCCTGTCTCTGTTTATATTACACAGGACCCTGTCTCTGTTTATATTACACAGGACCCTGTCTCTGTTTATATTACACAGGACCCTGTCTCTGTTTATATTACACAGGACCCTGTCTCTGTTTATATTACACAGGACCCTGTCTCTGTTTATATTACACAGGACCCTGTCTCTGTTTATATTACACAGGACCCTGTCTCTGTTTATATTACACAGGACCCTGTCTCTGTTTATATTACACAGGACCCTGTCTCTGTTTATATTACACTGGACCCTGTCTCTGTTTATATTACACTAGACCCTGTCTCTGTTTATATTACACTAGACCCCATCTGTATTTAGAAATGGGAATTTACAGCTTTGGAGGGACAGCACGGTACAGAACTCTCCATAGAAACTAGAATTGTCTGTTCTGCATTTCTATCCTGCACTTAAAGTAACAACCTTTGTAAACACCATTTGAGGCTATTAGAAGCGCAGGATCTGCAGATAGAAAACTTGCGTCAACATCTAACAGATTCACCGGATCCATCGGGATCTGAATATCGGCCTTCGGATCTAGAAGGAAAAAACACCAATAACAGCGGGGAGAAACAGGACACGTGTAGAGTGTGTGGATCCACCTTCAACCAATCGTGTAGCCTGAGAGACTCGTGCAGCCACCTGACTCAACACTGTAAATGTGGGGAATGTGGGAATGGATTCAGTTGCCCGTCTGAGGTGGAAACTCATCGATACAGTTACACCACGGAGAGGCCGTTCCTCAGCTGAGTGTGGAAAGAGATTCGCTCGTTCATCTTAACTATTATCACTATAGCATGATCGTAATGTAGAGGATCATACACTGCTCTGTATATGGAAAGGGAATCAATTGATCATCCCATTTACTAACACACCAGCAGGCACACCGTTGAGACCGGTTAGATACTTCACGTGTGGGATGGATTCACTCCATTGTCCCACCTGTTTACACTCCAGAGTGTCCACATTGAGAACTGTTGCTTTAAATACTCTGACTGTGAGAAAAGCTTTCAAAATTGAAAGCAGCTGATACACGATCAGCGCACTGATGCTGGAGAGAGGCTGTTTCAATATCCTGTGTGTGGGAAGAAATTCACCTACCTGCTGAGACACCAGTGAGTTCACATGTGACAGCAGGGGTTTGGATTCTGTTATTAATCACATCCAGGGCTGAGCCATGGCAGAGTGTCTGTGCACTTGGGTTTTGGTGTCATTGATTTATATTCTCTCAATTGGATCACAGAAAATCATTCTCCATTCACTAACTGGGACTTTCAATGGCGGGGCTATTACCCAGCATGCTCTATGGGGAGAATGTGTCCTATTCACAGCGGAGGAGCCCAGTGCACAGACGCAGTGCCAGACGGTATATGGAGCATGCGCAACGTGACTTTGATCAGAGCCGTATGGCTGCTCGTAACGGACAGAGGCGGCGATGAGATTTTGCGCTGATTACGAATCAGCGGAGCGCAGAGGAACCGCTGAGTGTAGAACTGAACCCAGACAGAGTCAGTACCTTCAGGGGAGGAGAGGGAGGGGAACCAGTGAGTGTAGAACTGAACCCAGACAGAGTCAGCACCTTCAGGGGAGGAGAGGGAGGGGAACCAGTGAGTGTAGAACTGAACCCTGACAGAGTCAGCACCTTCAGGGAAGGAGAGGGAGGGGAACCAGTGAGTGTAGAACTGAACCCAGACAGAGTCAGCACCTTCAGGGGAGGAGAGGGAGGGGAACCAGTGAGTGTAGAACTGAACCCAGCCAGAGTCAGCATCTTCAGGGGAGGAGAGGGAGGGGAACCAGTGAGTGTAGAACTGAACCCAGCCAGAGTCAGCACCTTCAGGAGAGGGAGGGGAACCAGTGAGTGTAGAACTGAACCCAGACAGAGTCAGCACCTTCAGGGGGGGAGTGACTTGGATAGGTTAGGTGAGTGGGCAAATGCATGGCAGATGAAGTATAATGTGGATAAATGTGAGGTTATCCACTTTGGTGGTAAAAACAGAGAGAGACAGACTATTATCTGAATGGTGACAGATTAGGAAAAGGGAAGGTGCAACGAGACCTGGGTGTCATGGTACATCAGTCATTGAAGGTTAGCATGCAGGTACAGCAGGCGGTTAAGAAAGCAAATGGAATGTTAGCCTTCATAGCGAGGGGATTTGAATACAGGGGCAGGAAGGTGTTGCTACAGTTGTACAGGGCCTTGGTGAGGCCACACCTGGAGTATTGTGTACAGTTTTGGTCTCCTAACTTGAGGAAGGACATTCTTGCTATTGAGGGAGTGCAGCGAAGATTCACCAGACTGATTCCCGGGATGGCGGGACTGACCTATCAAGAAAGACTGGATCAACTGGGCTTGTATACACTGGAGTTCAGAAGAATGAGAGGGGACCTCATGGAAACGTTTAAAATTCTGACGGGTTTAGACAGGTTAGATGCAGGAAGAATGTTCCCAATGTTGGGGAAGTCCAGAACCAGGGGTCACAGTCTAAGGATAAGGGGTAAGCCATTTAGGACTGAAATGAGGAGAAACTTCTTCACCCAGAGAGTGGTGAACCTGTGGAATTCTCTACCACAGAAAGTAGTTGAGGCCAATTCACTAAATATATTCAAAAGGGAGTTAGATGAAGTCCTTACTACTCGGGGGATCAAGGGTTATGGCGAGAAAGCAGGAAGGGGGTACTGAAGTTTCATGTTCAGCCATGAACTCATTGAATGGCGGTGCAGGCTAGAAGGGCTGAATGGCCTACTCCTGCACCTATTTTCTATGTTTCTATGAGAGGGTGGGGAACCGCTGAGTGTAGAACTGAACCCAGACAGAGTCAGCACCTTCAGGGGAGGAGAGGGAGGGGAACCAGTGAGTCCGAGCAGCGGGAGTCCGGAGGAGGCCGATAAAAGGCCCAATGTCGAGGAGGAGGCCAGCTGGTGCAGCTGCAATGGGGAGAGAAGGCAAAAAAAAGTAGAAAGAAATCGAAAGGTGACGTCACAGCCAAGGGGGTAAGTGATTGGTAAGTAGTTTTTCTTTTTCTTTTCTATACCAGTAAGTAACATTTAGCATTGTTGTTGCCAAATTAAGTTAATCTAAGGGTTAAGTCATGGCAGGACAGCTCGGACACGTGTTATGCTCCTCCTGTACTATGTAGGAAGTCAGGGACGCTTCTGGTGCCCCTGACGACTACGTGTGCGGGAAGTGCTTCAGCCTGCAGCTCCTAACAGACTGCATTGCGGCACTGGAGCTGCGGGTGGATTCACTCTGGAGCATGCACGATGCTGAGAATGACGTGAATAGCACGCTTAGCGAGTTGGTCTTGCCGCAGGAAAAGGGTACACAGCCAGATAGGGAATGGGTGACCAACAGGAAGAGCAGTGCAAGGAAGGTAGTGCAGGGGTCCCCTGCGGTCATCCCCCTGCAAAACAGATACACCGCTTTGGGTACTGTTGAGGGGGATGACTCATCAGGGGAGGGCAGCAGCAGCCAAGTTCATGGCACCGTGGGTGGCTCTGGTGCACAGGAGGGCAAGAAAGAGTGGGAGAGCGATAGTGACAGTGGATTCATTTGTAAAGGAAATAGATAGATGTTTCTGCGGCCACAACCGAGACTCCAGGATGCTATGTTGCCTCCCTGGTGCAAGGGTCAAGGATGTCTCGGAGTGGGTCAGGACATTCTGAGAAGGGAGGGTGAACAGCCGGTTGTCGTGGTGCATGTTGGTACCAACGATATCGGTAAAAAACGGGATGAGGTCCTACGAGACGAATTTAGGGAGCTAGGAGCTAAATTAAAAAGTAGGACCTCAAAAGTAGTAATCTCAGGATTGCTACCAGTGCCATGTGCTAGTCAGAGTAGGAATCGCAGGATAGCTCAGATGAATACATGGCTTGAGGAGTGGTGCAGAAGGGAGGGATTCAAATTCCTGGGGCATTGGAACCGGTTCTGGGGGAGGTGGGACCAGTACAAACCGGACGGTCTGCACCTGGGCAGGACCGGAACCAATATCCTAGGGGGAGTGTTTGCTAGTGCTGTTGGGGAGGGGTTAAACTAATATGGCAGGGATATGGGAACTAATGCAGGGAGACAGAGGGAAGTAGAATGGGGCAGAAGCAAAAGATAGAAAGAAGAAAAATAAAAGTGGAGGGCAGAGAAACCTAAGGCAGAAAGCAAAAAGGGCCACATTACAGCAAAATTCTAAAGGGGCAAA
The DNA here is from genome assembly GCF_044704955.1 of Pristiophorus japonicus. Classification (NCBI taxonomy): domain Eukaryota; kingdom Metazoa; phylum Chordata; class Chondrichthyes; family Pristiophoridae; genus Pristiophorus; species Pristiophorus japonicus. The sequence continues at coordinate 329,478,783 of NC_091979.1, forward strand.
GCATGTTAGAAAGACATGCCTGAAGGTTCTGTGCCTCAATGCGAGGAGTATTCGGAATAAGGTGGACGGATTAATTGCGCAAGTAGCAGTTAACGGTTCTGATGTAATTGACATCGCGGAGACATGGCTCCAGGGTGACCAAGGCTGGGAACTCAACATCCAGGGGTATTCAACATTTAGGAAGGATAGACAGAAAGGAAAAGTAGGCGGGGTGGCATTGCTGGTTAAAGAGGAAATTAATGCAATAGTAAGAAAGGACATCAGCTTGGATGATGTGGAATCAGTATGGGTGGAGCTACGGAATACCAAAGGGCAGAAAACGCTAGTGGGAGTTGTGTACAGACCACCAAACAGTAGTAGTGAGGTTGGGGGCAGCATCAAACAAGAAATTAGGGATGCGTGCAGTTATGATGGGTGACTTCAATCTACATATTGATTGGGCTAACCGAACTGGTAGCAATGTGGTGGAGGAGGATTTCCTGGAGTGTATTAGGGATGGTTTTCTAGACCAATATGTTGAGGAACCAACTAGGGATCTGGCCATCCTAGCTGGGTGATGTGTAATGAGAAAGGACTAATTAGCAACCTTGTTGTGCGAGGTCCCTTGGGGAAAAGTGACCATAACATGATAGAATTCTTTATTAGGATGGAGAGTGACACAGTTAATTCAGAAACTACGGTCCTGAACTTAAGGAGAGCTAACTTCGATGGTTTGAGGCGTGAATTGGCTAAAATAGACTGGCAAATGATACTTAAAGGGTTGACGGTGGATAGGCAATGGCAAACATTTAAAGATCACATGGATGAACTTCAACAATTGTACATCCCTGTCTGGAGTAAAAATAAAACGGGGAAGGTGGCTCAACCGTGGCTAACAAAGGAAATTAAGGATAGTGTTAAATCCAAGGAAGAGACATATAAATTGGCCAGAAAAAGCAGCAAACCTGAGGACTGGGAGAAATTTAGAATTCAGCAGAGGAGGACAAAGGGTTTAATTAAAAGGGGGAAAATAGAGTACGAGAAGAAGCTTGCCGGGAACATAAAAACTGACTGCAAAAGCTTCTACAGATATGTTGAGAAAAAGATTAGTGAAGACAAATGTAGGTCCCTTGCAGTCGGATTCAGATGAATTTATAATGGGGAACAAAGAAATGGCGGACCAGTTGAACAAATACTTTGGTTCTGTCTTCACGAAGGAAGACACAAATAACCTTCCGGAAGTACTAGGGGACCGAGGGTCTAGTGAGGAGGAGGAACTGAAGGATATCCTTATTAGGCAGGAAATTGTGTTAGGGAAATTGATGGGATTGAAGGCTGGTAAATCCCCAGGGCCTGATAGTCTGCATCCCAGAGTACTTAAGGAAGTGGACCTAGAAATAGTGGATACATTGGTGATCATTTTCCAACAGTCTATCGACTCTGGATCAGTTCCTATGGACTGGAGGGTAGCTAATGTAACACCACTTTTTAAAAAAGGAGGGAGAGAGAAAACGGGTAATTATAGACTGGTTAGCCTGACATCAGTAGTGAGGAAAATGTTGGATTCAATTATTAAAGATGAAATAGCAGCGCATTTGGAAAATGATCGGTCCAAGTCAGCATGGATTTATGAAGGGGAAATCATGCTTGACAAATCTTCTAGAATTTTTTGAGGATGTAACTAGTAGGGTGGACAAGGGAGAACCAGTGGTTGTGGTGTATTTGGACTTTCAGAAGGCTTTTGACAAGGTCCCACACAAGAGATTGGTGTGCAAAATTAAAGCACATGGTATTGGGGGTAATATACTGACGTGGATAGAGAACTGGTTGGCAGACAGGAAGCAGAGAGTCGGGATAAACGGGTCCTTTTCAGAATGGCAGGCAGTGACTAGTAGGGTGCCGCAGGGCTCAGTGCTGGGACCCCAGCTCTTTACAATATACATCAATGATTTAGATGAAGGAATTGAGTGTAATATCTCCAAGTTTGCAGATGACACTAAACTGGGTGGCAGTGTGAGCTGTGAGGAGGATGCTAGGAGGCTGCAGGATGACTTGGACAGGTTAGGTGAGTGGGCAAATGCATGACAGATACAGTATAATGTGGATAAATGTGAGGCTATCCACTTTGGGGGCAAAAACGCAAAGACAGAATATTATCTGAATGGCGGCAGATTCGGAAAAGGGGAGGTGCAACGAGACCTGGGTGTCATGGTTCATCAGTCATTCAAACAGGTAAAGCAGGCGGTGAAGAAGGCAAATGGTATGTTGGCCTTCACAGCTAGGGGATTTGATTACAGGAGCAGGGAGGTCTTACTGCAGTTGTACAGGGCCTTGGTGAGACCTCACCTGGAATATTGTGTTCAGTTTTGGGCTCCTCATCTGAGGAAGGACGTTCTTGCTATTGAGGGAATGCAGCGAAGGTTCACCAGACTGCTTCCCGGGATGGCTGGACTGACATATGAGGAGAGACTGGATCAACTGGGTCTTTATACTTTGGAGTTTAGAAGGATGAGAGGAGATCTCATAGAAACATATAAAATTCTGACGGGACTGGACAGGTTAGATGCGGGAAGAATGTTCCCGATGATGGGGAAGTCCAGAACCAGGGGACACAGTCTAAGGATAAGGGGTAGGCCATTTAGGACTGAGATGAGGAGAAACTTCTTCACTCAGAGAGTTGTTAACCTGTGGAATTCCCTGCCACAGAGAGTTGTTGATGCCAGTTCATTGGATATATTCAAGTGGGAGTTAGATATGGCCCTTACGGCTCAATGGATCAAGGGGTATGGAGAGAAAGCAGGAAAGGGGTACTGAGGGAATGATCAGCCATGATCTTATTGAATGGTGGTGCAGGCTCGAAGGGCCGAATGGCCAACTCCTGCACCTATTTTCTATGTGCAGAACTGAACCCAGCCAGAGTTGGTGGTAAAAACTGGGAGCGGAGGATAAACAATCTTGAGATGTGCGATGTGTTTGGATTTCAGCACAGGGAGGAGGGAGAGTGTGTTGTACAGGGATTTGTAGCTTTGTAAGAACAAGAGAGGAAAGAATCTTCAATAGAAACTACAATTGTTCTGAATTTCTTTCCTGTTCTGTAATCTCCTTTTACAGGATATTAGAAGGGGAGATTTTCAGAGAGGAAACACAAACCAAACATCACATCAAGATCTGACGGAGTCAATCGATTCAACAGGACCTGAATATCATCGGCCTTTGAAAGTGGAAGGAGAAATGTTTGTCTGTTCTGCCTGTGGAAAAAGATTTCAAATATCTGTGTGACTGGCAAAGCACCGAGACACACACACACCCGAGTGAGTGTTCCAGTGCACTGCCTGTGGAAAGAGCTTTAACCAGTTACACAGCCTGAAAAAACATCGCACCATTCACAGCGGGGAGAAACTGTAAACGTGTTGTGTGTGGACCAGGCTTCAACTGATCGTCCAACCTGGAGAGAGACAAGGATACCCGCACCATGGAGAAACCGTGGGAATGTGGGGACTGTGGGAAGGGATTCACTTACCCAGCTGATCTGGAAATTCATCATCGCAGTCACATCGGGGAGAGACCGTTCACCTGCTCCGAGTGTGGGAAGGGATTCATTACATCATCCTGTGTGCTAAGACACCAGCGAGTTCACAAGTGACTGCAGGGGTTGGAATCTGCTGTTATTGCTGCTGTTAATCACATCCCGACTGAACCATGTTCATTCTGACAGTTGGGGTTTGTTTCTGCTGATGTTAATAACCCTATAACTGGGCTGGACTTTAATATTCTGGATATATTGCTGATAGCGTTCTCGGGACTGCAGTGTCTGTGATCTTTCCCTCAATTCACGATCTCGCATCAGAAATTAGATTGCAATAAAATTATGAACTATTACTTCAATCCTAAATTGATCTTTGGCTTAAAATCTACAATTCAGTGTCTGATTGGTTTGACTGATTATCATCTCCAATTAGAAGATGCTGATTAATCCTTGCTGACAATTCTTATTGACTTGCAGATTACACACAGTGGCCCCTCCATTATCCACCAGAAAGGGGAATGGGAATTGGTGGGGAATCAGTATCCCCAAATGTTGCCCCTCCCGTCTGGTACAGCAATCTCCTCGGCACGGGAATGGAGACATGTTCAATCCAAGTAACGTGCTGAGTTTAATCTTTCTGCGCCTGTGGGGTGGGTTTATATCAGACAGGAGATTGGTGTCAGTGACTGTGTGGTGGGTTTATATCAGACAGGAGGAGATTGGTGTCAGTGACTGGGGTGGGTTTATATCAGACAGGAGGAGATTGGTGTAATTGAGTGTGGGGTGGGTTTATATCAGACAGGAGGAGATTGGTGTCAGTGACTGTGGGGTGGGTTTATATCAGACAGGAGGAGATTGGTGTCAGTGACTGGGGTGGGTTTATATCAGACAGGAGGGGATTGGTGTCAGTGACTGTGGGGTGGGTTTATATCAGACAGGAGGAGATTGGTGTCAGTGACTGGGGTGGGTTTATATCAGACAGGAGGAGATTGGTGTCAGTGACTGTGGGGTGGGTTTATATCAGACAGGAGGGGATTGGTGTCAGTGACTATGGGGTGGGTTTATATCAGACAGGAGGGGATTGGTGTCAGTGACTGTGGGGTGGGTTTATATCAGACAGGAGGGGATTGGTGTCAGTGACTGTGGGGTGGGTTTATATCAGACAGGAGGGGATTGGTGTCAGTGACTGCGAGGTTGTCAAGGCCACCCACGGGCCAAACTCCCAAGGCCCCACCCCACTGCTAGCCAAGAACGGGGAAGCACTCATCAAGGACATCGAGACAGTCAGGGCCCGCTGGAAGGAGCGATCAGACACTGAATTGTAGATTTTATGCCAAAGATCAATTTCCAAGATCACTTCGAAGTTCTCCTCAATTGAGACTCTGCCTTTGACTCGAGTGTTCTCGATTCCATCCCGCAGCCCGCCACCACCTCGGTGAGACCCCAACACTGCACGAGGTAGAAAAAGCCATAAAACAGCTCAAAAACAACAAGGCTACGGGTGCGGACGGAATCTCTGCTGAGGCATTAAAGTATGGCGGAGAGGCAGTGTTGGCACGAATACACGACCTCATCTCTATCACCTGGAGGGAGGAGAGCTTGCCGGGGGATCTCAGAGATGCAGTGATCGTGACCATCTTTAAAAAAGGGGACAAGTCTGACCGCGGCAAGTACAGAGGAATCTCTCTGCTATCATCCACTGGGAAAGTCGCTAGAATCCTCCTCAACCGTCTTCTTCCCATGGCCGAGGAGCTCCTCCCGGAGTCACAGTGCGGATTTCGTCTCCTACGGGGCACAACAGACAAGATCTTTGCAGCGCGACAACGACAGGAAAAATGCAGAGAACAGCGCCAGCCCTTATACATGGCTTTCTTCGACCTTACAAAGGCCTTTGACACTGTCAACCGCGAGGGTCTATGGAGCGTCCTCCTCCGTTTCGGCTGCCCCCGAAAGTTCGTCACCATCCTCCGCCTGTTCCACGACGACATGCAGGCCGTGATCCTTACCAACAGATCCATTACAGACCCAATCCACGTCCGGACTGGGGTCAAACAGGGCTGCGTCATCGCTCCAACCCTCTTCTCAATCTTCCTCGCTGCCATGCTCCACCTCACAGTCAACAAGCTCCCAGCTGGAGTGGAACTAAACTACAGACCCAGTGGGAACCTGTTCAACCTTCGCCGTTTCCAGGCCAGGTCCAAGATCACCCCAACCTCTGTCGTCGAGCTACCGTACGCAGACTGTGACTGCGTACATACAGAGACCGCACTCCAGGACATAGTCCACGTATTTACGAAAGCATGGGCCTTGCGCTAAACATAAGTAAGACAAAGGTCCTCCACCAGCCTGTCCTCGTCGCACAGCACTGCCCCCCAGTCATCAAGATCCACGGCACGGCCCTGAACACCGTGGACCATTTCCCATACCTCGGGAGCCTCCCGTCAACAAGAACAGGCATCGACGACGAGATCCAACACCGCCTCCAGTGCAGCCTTCATTCACCTGAGGCAAAGCATGTTTGAAGACCAGGCCCTCAAATCTGTCACCAAGCTCATGGTCTGCAGGGCTGTAGTAATATCTACCCTCCTGTATGGCTCAGAGACATGGACGATGTACAGTAGACACCTCAAGTCGCTGGAGTGATATCACCAACGATGTCTCCGCAATCTCCTACAAATCCCCTGGGAGGACAGACGCACCAACGTTAGCATCCTCGACCAGGCCAACATCCCCAGCATCGAAGCACTGACCACACTCGATCAGCTCCGTTGGGCCGGCCACATAGTTCACATGCCAGACATGAGACTCCCAAAGCAAGTGCTCTACTCGGAGTTCCTTCATGGCAAACGAGCCAAAGGTGGGCAGCGGAAACGCTACAAGGACACCCTCAAAGCCTCCCTGATAAAGTGCAACATCCCCACTGACACCTGGGAGTCCCTGGCCCAAGACCGCCCTAATTGGAGAAAGTACATCCGGGAGGGCGCTGAGCACCTCGAGTCTCAACGCCGAGAGCATGCAGAGACCACGCGCAGGCAGCGGAAAGAGCGTGCGGCAAACCTGTCCCACCCACCCCTTCCCTCAACGACTATCTGTCCCACCTGTGACAGAGTCTGTGGCTCTCGTATTGGACTGTTCAGCCACCAAAGAACTCACTTCAAGAGAGGAAGCAAGTCTTCCTCGATTCCGAGGGACTGCCTATGATGATGATGATACTTTGTATCAGACAGGAGGGGATCGGTGTCAGTGACTGTGGGGTGGGTTTATATCAGACAGGAGGAGATTGGTGTCAGTGACTGTGGGGTGGGTTTATATCAGACAGGAGGAGATTGGTGTCAGTGACTGTGGGATGGGTTTATATCAGACAGGAGGGGATTGGTGTCAGTGACTGTGGAGTGGGTTTATATCAGACAGGAGGAGATTGGTGTCAGTGACTGTGGAGTGGGTTTATATCAGACAGGAGGAGATTGGTGTCAGTGACTGTGGGGTGGGTTTATATCAGACAGGAGGAGATTGGTGTCAGTGACTGTGGGGTGGGTTTATATCAGACAGGAGGGGATCGGTGTCAGTGACTGTGGGTGGGTTTATATCAGACAGGAGGGGATTGGTGTCAGTGACTGTGGGGTGGGTTTATATCAGACAGGAGGGGATTGGTGTCAGTGACTGTGGGGTGGGTTTATATCAGACAGGAGGGGATTGGTGTCAGTGACTGTGGGGTGGGTTTATATCAGACAGGAGGAGATTGGTGTCAGTGACTGTGGGGTGGGTTTATATCAGACAGGAGGAGATTGGTGTCAGTGACTGTGGGGTGGGTTTATATCAGACAGGAGGGGATTGGTGTCAGTGACTGTGGGGTTGGGTTATATCAGACTAGATGAAGTAGTCAAAGTTGAAATGATATTATTTTTATATCTAATGATATTCATATACAGGTATTTAGAAAAAGGAGAGAGAACATGAGCAGTAAACCACGGACCAGCTAACTTAACGTCAGTGGCAGGAAAGATAATGGTATCTATACTCAAAGATGCAACAGAAAACATCTCGGAATTGAAAATATAATGCAGAGCAGACAGCATGGATTTCAAAAGGGAAGGTTGTGCTTGACGAATCTGACTGAATTCTTTGAAGAAGGGATAGAAAGTGTAGACAGGGTAATGCAGTTGATTCGCTATGGTACGTTACATTCTTGATGATCTTGCCAGTTTGATTAGCCCGTCACTTCTGATGAAGTGATTCCCATCCCCCCTGATTCTCCTGGGCCTTCAGGTTACCCAGCTCTTTTGCTGAGGGTTGGTAGACAATCTGCCCAGGACCTTTGACAGCGTTGCTCTGGAACTCACTGCCAGGAGGTGCAAGGTCAGTCTAAGGGTTGGAAAAGTTGCTCAAGCTGAGTAATGATTGTTATCCTCGGTTTTGCAAATGGAAGTCTAGAGTACAAAACACAAGATATAATGTTAAAATGAGAAGCTCATTCGAATATTGTGTCCAGGTTTGGGCATCTTTGGAAAGATATCAAAGATCTGGTGGTACCAGACATGAGAGGCTTCACTTATGATGACAGATTCCAGAAACTGGGACTGCTCATCATTCTGGTGCGTGCTCAACATTCTGACAGTGAAACTGGTTGATGAGCCAGTAACGGAAGGGCATAAACTTCAGATTATTGTCCAAATGAATGAAGGAAGAGAGCAGAAAATGTGCTTTTCGTTTCACACACTGGATTGTTAGGATACAGAATTCTCTACCGCAAACGAGATTCACAATAGCTTTTAAAAAGGCGAGTGGGAAAATGTTGGGAAAAGGAATAATTGGAATAATTGTAAACAATATGGGGAAAGGACTCTTGGAGAGTCTGCACAGGCATAATGAGCCAAATGACCTCTTCCTGTGCTGATAACATCCATGACTGCATACAAAGAGACAGCTTTGCTCAATGATGACCAAGCCAAGACCGAGAACCATGGGGAACCTACAACCCATCCACATTACTCCATGAACCACCAGCTATTCCAGTAACAAGTAAAGAACAAATTGTCTGCATCAAAATTCAGACAACATAGAAAATGCTGTAAACGCTCAGAGAGAGAACACAGGAGTTTACGCAAGTTGACAAAGGGTCCACACCAATCTTCCCTCTAATTTATATTTTAGGTGCACGCTCCCTTTAACTGGCTGCATATCCCATTCAAATTTCCGTGCTTGTGCAGTTTCTTCAAAATAAAAGCCAGTGAGCGGCCTATGCGGAACCTCCAGACCGCTGAGCGGCCATACAGCTTAGCAGGGCGACGGACCAAGAGCTGGAAAGTGGGATTAGGCTGGATAGCTCTTTATCGGCCGCACAGACATGATGGGCCAAATGGCCTCCTTCTCTGTTGTAAACTGCTATGATTCCATGTTACCAATCTCCTCCTGTCTGATATAAACCCACCCCACAGTCACTGACACCAATCCCCTCCTGTCTGATATATACCCACCCGTCAGACACCAATCCCCTTCTGTCTGATATAAACCCACTCCACAGTCACTGACACCAATCTCCTCATGTCTGATATAAACCCACCCCACAGTCACTGACACCAATCTCCTCCTGTCTGATATAAACCCACCCCACAGTCACTGACACCAATCTCCTGCTGTCTGATATAAACCCACCCCACAGTCACTGACACCGATCCCCTCCTGTCTGATATAAACCAACAATTATTATGATCGGCAGTCCCTCGGAGTCGAGGATGACTTGTTTCCACATTACAAATGAGGTCTCAGGTGACTGTTAAGTCCAATGCGGGAGCTCCAGTCTCTGTCGCAGGTTGGACAGACGGTGGTTGAAAGTACGTTGGTTGAAGTGCCGGTTTGTTGAAGTGCTTGGGTTGTCGTGCGCTCCTTCCGCTGTATGTGCTTGGTCTCCAATTGCTCCAGGTGGAGAGACTCGAAGTGTTCGACGCCCTCACGGATTATTCTCTTCCACTTTGAGTGATCTTGCGCCAGGGATTCCCAGGTGTCGGTGGGGATGTTCAACTTCTTCAAGGGGGCCTTGAGGCTGCACTTCAAGCGTTTCCTCTTCCTCCTGGGGCTCGCTTGCCGAAGCTCTGAGTAGAGCGCTTGCTTTGGGAGTCTCATATCAGGCATATGGATACTGTGGCCCGTCCATGGTAGCTGCTCGAGTGTGGTCAATGCTTCAATGCTGAGGATGTTGGCCTGCGTGAGAACAGATGTTGGTGCACCTATCCTACCAATGGATTTGCAGGATCTTCCGGAGGCAGTGTTGATGGAACTTCTCCAGTGCTGTGATGTGCCTGCTGTACATAGTCCATGTCTGAGAAGCGTGTCTGAGGGCAGGTATCACTACTGCTCGGTTGACCATGAGCTTTGTGCCAGATTTAAGGTTCTGGCTTCAAACACTCTATTCCTTAGGCGACCAAAGGCTGTGCTGACACACTGAAGGCGGTGTTGGACCACGTCATCGATATCTGCCTTTGTTTACAGTAGGCTCCCAATGTATGAAAAATGTCCAAGGCCTCATTATAGAAACATAGAAAATAGGTGCAGGAGTCGGCCATTCGAGCCTGCACCATTCAATAAGATCATAGCTGATCATTCACCTCAGTACCCCTTTCCTGCTTTCTCTCCATACCCCTTGATCCCTTTAGCCGTAAGGGCCATATCTAACTCCCTCTTGAATATATCCAATGAACTGCCATCAACAACTCTCTGTGGTAAGGAATTCCACAGGTTAACAACTCTCTGAGTGAAGAAGTTTCTCCTCATCTCAGTCCTAAATGGCTTAGCCCTTATCCTTAGACTGTGTCCCCTGGTTCTGGACTTCCCCAACATCGGGAACATTCTTCCCGCATCTAACCTGTCCAGTCCCGTTAGAATTTTATATGTTTCTAAGAAATTCACTCTCATCCTTCTAAGCTCCAGTGAATAAAGGCCCAGTCAATCCAGTCTCTCCTCATATGTCAGTCCAGCCATCCCGGGAATCAGTCTGGTGAACCTTCGCTGCACTCCCTCAATAGCAAGAACGTCCTTTCTCAGATTAGGAGACCAAAACTGTACACAATATTCCAGGTGAGGCCTCACCAAAGCCCTGTATAACTGCAGTAAGACCTCCCTGCTCCTATACTCAAATCCCCTAACGATAAAGGATAACATACCATTTGCCTTCTTCACCGCCTGCTGTACCTACATGCCAACTTTCAATGACTGATGTACCATGACACCCAGGTCTCGTTGCAACTCCCCTATTGCTAATCTGCCGCCATTCAGATAATATTCTGCCTTCGTGTTTTTCCCCCGAAGTGGATAACCTCACATTTATCCACATTATACTGCATCTGCCATGCATTCACCTAACCTATCCAAGTCACCCTGCAGCCTCTTCGCATCCCCCTCACAGCTCACACCGCCACCTAGCTTAGTGTCATCTGCAAACTTGGAGATATTACACTTAATTCCTTCATCCAAATCATTAATGTATATTGTAAATAGCTGGGGTCCCAGCACTGAGCCCTGTGGCACCCCACTAGTCACTGCCTGCCATTCTGAAAAAGTCTTGTTTATCCCGATTCTCTGCTTCCTGTCTGCCAACCAGTTCTCTATCCATGTCTGTACATTACCCCCAATACCATGTGCTTTTATTTTGCACACTAATCTCTTGTTGGGACCTTGTCAAAAGCCTTTTGAAAGTCCAAATATACCACATCCACTGGTTCTCCCTTGTCCACTCTACTCGTTATATCCTCAAAAAATTCCAGAAGACTTGTCAAGCATGATTTCCCTTTCATAAATCCATGCTGACTTGGACCGATCCTGTCACTGCTTTCCAAATGCACTGCTATTTCATCTTTAATAATTGATTCCAACATTTTCCCCACTACTGATGTCAGGCTAACCGGTCTAGAATTACATGTTTTCTCTCTCCCTCCTTTTTTTTATAAAAGTGGTTATATTAGCTACCCTCCAGTCCATAGGAACTGATCCAGATAGACTGTTGGAAAATAATCACCAATGTATCCACTATTTCTAGGGCCACTTCCTTAAGTACTCTGGGATGCAGACTATCAGGCGCCAGAGATTTATCGGCCTACAATCCCATCAATTTCCCTAACACAATTTCTCGCCGAATAAGGATATCCTTCAGTTCCTCCTTCTCACTCGACCCTCGGTCCCCTAGTACTTCCGGAAGGTTATTTGTGTCTTCCTTCGTGAAGACAGAACCAAAGTACTTGTTCAACTGGTCTGCCATTTCTTTGTTCCCCATTATAAATTCACCTGAATCCGACTGCAAGGGACCTACGTTTGTCTTCGCTAATCTTTTTCTCTTCACATATCTATAGAAGCTTTTGCAGTCAGTTTTTATGATCCCGGTAAGCTTCCTCTCATACTCTATTTTCTCCCTCCTAATTAAACCCTTTGTCCTCCTCTGCTGAATTCTGAATTTCTCCCAGTCCTCAGGCCAATTTATATGGCTCCTCCTTGGCTTTAACACTATCCTTAATTTCCCTTGTTAGCCACGGTTGAGCCACCTTCCCCGTTTTATTTTTACTCCAGACAAGAATGTACAATTGTTGAAGTTCATCCATGTGATCCACTGCAGATGACCTCTGCACTACCTTCCTTCCACTGCTCTTCCTGTTGGTCATCCATTCCCTATCTGTCTGTGTAACCTTTATCTGCGGTATGACCAAGTCACTAAACGTGCAATTCACAGCATCGCGAATGCTCCAGTGACGCAATGCGGTCTGTCAGGAGCTGCAGCAGGATACACTTCCCACACATGTAGTCGTTAGGGACACTGGAAGCATCCCTGACTTCCCATATAGCACAGGAGGAGCATGACACGTGTCCGAGCTCTCCTGCCATGACTTAACCTTTAGCTTAATTTAATTTGGCAACAACAATGATAAAGGTTACCTACTGGTAAAGGAAAAAAAAAAGAAAAACTACTCACCAATCACCAGCCAATCACTTACCCCCTTGGCTGTGACGTCACTTTTCGATTTCTTTCTACTTCTTTGTTTACCTTTTGCCCCAGCAGCTGCACCAGCTGGCCTCCTCGATCTCCCCGGACTCCCGTCTCCTCCGACTGCTGCCCGAACTCCTGGAATCTCGGGCCTTTTATAGGCCTCCTCGATCTCCCCGGACTCCCGTCTCCTCCGACTGCTGCCCGAACTCCTGGAATCTCGGGCCTTTTATAGGCCTCCTCGATCTCCCGTCTCCTCCGACTGCTGCCCGAACTCCTGGACTCACGGGCCTTTTATAGGCCTCCTCGATCTCCCCGGACTCCCGTCTCCTCTGACTGCTGCCCGAACTCTTGGACTTGGGGGCCTTTTATAGGTCTCCTCGATCACCCCGGACTCCCGTCTCCTCAGACTGCCAACATGGATTTTGATAATTGGGGAAGGGTCGGGAGGTGGGGCTGCAGTGCTGTGTGGTGGGGGCAGGTTGATAGAGCACCTTTGTTTTATGGGTGTTTAGTGTAAGACCTATGCTCTCAGACGCTACGGTGAATGTGTTGATGATGGTTTGGTATTCGTCCTCCGAGTGAGCACAGACGCAAGCTTCATCTGTATATTGTAAATCAAGAACAGATGATGGCACCACCTTGGATCTGGTCTGAAGTCGATGGAGGTTGAACAGTTTCCTGTTTGTTCTACAGATTATCTCCACTCCAGCGGGAAGCTTACTGACAGTGCAATGTAGCATTGCAGCAAGGAAGATCGAGAAGAGCATCGGTGCAATGACATAGCCTTGTTTCACCCCGGTTCAGACATGAATTGGGTCTGTGGTGGGATTGGTCACCAATCCATTGGTCAGGATTACCACTTGCATGTTATCATGAAGCAAGCAGAGAATGGTGACAAATGTTTGAGGACAGCTGAATTTGAAGAGTACATTCCATAATCCCTCACGGTTGAGTGTCAAAGGCCTTGGTCGGGTCAAATAAGGTTGAACCAACCCCACAGTCACTGACACCAAGTGGACTGGGAAAATACATTAAAGGGTAAGACTGTAGAAACACAGTGGCAAACATTTAAGGAGATATTTCATAACTTCTCAGGAAAGATTTATTCAAGTGAGAAATAAAGATGCTAAGAGAAGGATGAACCATCCCTGGCTAACGAAGGAAGTAAAGGATGGTATCAAATTGAAAAAAAGGCATACAATGTTGCAAAGGACAGTGGAAGGTCAGAGGATTGGGAAATTTTTAGAAACCAGCAAAGGATAACTAAAAAAAATGATGAAGGCAGAGAAGATAGCAGATGAGAGCAAACTAGCAAGAAATATAAAAACAGAAGTAAGAGCTTCTACAGAGATATAAAAAGGAAATTAGTATTTTAGCTAAACATTGGTCCCTTAGAAGATGAGACTGGAGAATTAATAATGGGAAACACAGAAATGGCAGAGATTTGAACAAATATTTTGTATCGGTCTTCATGGTAGAGGATACAAAAAACATCCCAATAGTTGATAATCAACGAGCTATTGCAGAGGGGGGGGGAACACTTAAACAGTCACTATCACCAGACATAAAGTAGTAATCAAACTAATGGGACTAAAGGTGGACAAGTCCCCGGGACCTGATGACATGCATCCCAGGGTCTTAAAAGAAGCGGCTGCAGAGATAGTGGATGCATTGGTTGTAATCTGCCAAAATGTTCTTAATTCTGGAGAGGTCCCAGCGGACTGGAAAATTGCAAATGTCACACCCCTATTCAAGTAAGGAGGGAGACAGAGAGCAGGAGACTATAGACCAGTTAGCCTACCATCTGTCAATGGGAAAATACTAGAGTAAGTCATTAACAAAGTAGTAGCAGGACATAAAGAAAATCATATTACAGTCAAGCAGAGTCAGCATGGTTTTGTGAAAGGGAAATCATGATTGACAACTTTGCTGGAGTTGTTAGGGGATCTAATGTGCAGAGTGGATGAAGGAGAACCGGCTGATGTTGCATATTTGCATGTCCAGAAAGCATTCGATAAGGTACCACACAAAAGGTTACTGCACAAGCTAAGAGCTCACGGGGTTGGGGGTAATATATCAGCATGGATAGAGGATTGGCTCACTGACAGAAAACAGTCGGGATAAATGGATCATTTTCAGGTTGGCAAACTGTAACTAGTGGGGTGCTGTGGGATCAGTGCTAAAGCCTCAACTATTAACAATTTATATTAATGACTTGGATGAAGGGACCGAGTATAATGTAGCCAACTTTGCTGATGATACAAAGATAGGTGGGAAAGCAAGTTGTGAGGAGGTCGCAAAGAATCTACAAAGGGATATAGATAGACTCAGTGAGTGGGCAGAAGTCTGGCAGATGAAAATGAGGTAAAATGTCAGGTTATCTTCTTTGGTAGGTAAAATAAAAAAGCAAATTATTTAAATGGGGACGATTACAAAATGCTGTAGTAGAGGGATGTGGGGGTTCTTGTACATGAAACACAAAATGTCAGCACGCAACTACAGCAAGTAATCAGGAAGGCAAGTGGAATGCTGGCCTTTATTGCAAGGGGGATGGAGTATAAAAGTCGGGAAGTCCTGCTACAACTGTAAGACCACACCTGGAGTACAGCGCACAGTTTTGGTCTGGACTTGTCTCCATTCCCGTGCCGAGGGGATTGCTACACCAGACGGGAGGGGCAACATTTGGGGACACTGATTCCCCACCAATTCCCATTCCCCTTCTTTCCGGTGGATAATGGAGGGGCCATTGTGTGCAATGTACAAGTCAGTAACAATTGTCAGCAAACGCTTTCTAATTGGAGGTTGTATTCAGTGGAAATTTTTACACACTGTATTGTAGATTTTATACCAA
The DNA here is from genome assembly GCF_044704955.1 of Pristiophorus japonicus. NCBI lineage: Eukaryota > Metazoa > Chordata > Chondrichthyes > Pristiophoridae > Pristiophorus > Pristiophorus japonicus. The sequence continues at coordinate 329,494,107 of NC_091979.1, forward strand.
AGATCAAATTAGGATTAAAGTAAAAGTTTTTAATTTTATTGCAAACTGAATTTCTGTTGAGAGTTACTGAATTAAGGGGAAAGATAACACACAGCGTTTCTTAAATGGACACTGCAGCCCCGAGAATACAATCAGCAATATATCCAGAATATTAAAGTCCAGCCCAGTTATAGGGTTATTAACATCAGCAGAAACAAACCCCAACTGTCAGAATGAACATGGTTCAGTCGGGATGTGATTAACAGCAGCAATAACAGCAGATTCCAACCCCTGCAGTCACTTGTGAACTCGCTGGTGTGTCAGCAGGTGGGATGATCGAGTGAATCCCTTCCCACACTCAGAGCAGATGAACGGCCTCTCCCCCGTGTGAACTCGCTGGTGTCTCAGCAGGTGGGATGACTGAGTGAATCCCTTCCCACACTCCGAGCAGGTGAATGGCCTCTCCCCAGTGTGAACTTGCTGGTGTCTCAGCAAGGTGAATGACAGAGTAAATCCCTTCCCACACTCAGAGCAGGTGAATGGCCTCTCCCCAGTGTGAACTCGCTGGTGTTTCAGCAGGTAGGATGAACAAGTGAATCTCTTCCCACACTCCGAGCAAGTGAACGGCCTCTCCCCAGTGTGAACTCGCTGGTGTTTCAGCAGGTCGGATGAACAAGTGAATCTCTTCCCACACTCAGAGCAGGTGAACGGCCTCTCCCCAGTGTGAACTCGCTGGTGTGCCAGCAGGTTGGATGACCGAGTGAATCCCTTCCCACATTCAGAGCAGGTGAATGGCTTGTCCCCAGTGTGAACTCGCTGGTGTGTCAGCAGGTCGGATGACCCAGTGAAACTCTTCCCACACTTCGAGCAGGTGAACGGCCTCTCCCCAGTGTGAACTTGCTGGTGTTTCAGCAGGTCGGATGAACAAGTGAATCTCTTCCCACACTCAGAGCAGGTGAACGGCCTCTCCCCTGTGTGAACTCGCTGGTGTTTCAGCAGGTCGGATGACCGAGTGAATTCCTTCCCACACTCAGAGCAGGTGAACGGCCTCTCCCCAGTGTGAACTCGCTGGTGTTTCAGCAGGTCGGATGAACAAGTGAATCTCTTCCCACACTCAGAGCAGGTGAACGGCCTCTCCCCAGTGTGAACTCGCTGGTGTGTCAGCAGGTTGGATGACGTTGTGAATCCCTTCCCACACTCCAAGCAGGTGAAAGGCCTCTCCCCAGTGTGAACTCGCTGGTGTTTCAGCAGGTTGGAATGTTCAGCGAATCCCTTCCCACACTCTGAGCAGGTGAACGGCCTCTCCCCACTGTGACTGCGTCGATGAATTTCCAGCTCAGATGGTGATCTGAATACTTTCCCACAGTCACCACATTTCCACGGTTTCTCCATGGTGCGGGTATCCTTGTGACTCTCCAGGTTGGACGATCAGTTGAAGCCTTTCCACACACACAACACGTTTACAGTTTCTCCCCGCTGTGAATGGTGCGATGTTTTTTCAGGCTGTGTAACTGGCTAAAGCTCTTTCCACAGGCAGTACACTGGAACACTCACTCGGGTGTGTGTGTGTCTCGGTGCCTTTCCAGTCACACTGATGTTTGAAATCTTTTCCCACAGACAGAACAGACAAACATTTCTCCTTCCACTTTCAAAGGCCGATGATATTCAGGTCCTGATGAATCGATTGACTCCGTCAGATCTTGACGTGATGTTTGGTTTGTGTTTCCTGTCTGAAAATCTCCCCTTCTAATACGCTGTAAAAGGAGATAACAAAACTCATCACTGTCAGTACAAGACAGAAATTCAGAATACACACATTTAGTTTCCATGGAACATTCTTTCCTCTCTTGTTCTTCCAAAGCTGTAAATCCCTGTCCCACACATTGTCCCTCCTGCTGTGCTGAAATCCAAACCCATCGCATGTCGCTGGACTGTTTCACCTCCCCTCCCAGTTTTCACCACCAATTCTGGCTGGGTTCAGTTCTACACTCACTGGTTCCCCTCCCCTGAAGGTGCTGACTCTGGCTTGTTTCAGTTCTACACTCACTGGTTCCCCTCCACTGAAGGTACTGACTCTGGCTTGTTTCAGTTCTACACTCACTGATTCCCCTCCCTCCCGTCCCCTGAAGGTGCTGACTCTGGCTGGGTTCAGTTCTACACTCACTGATTCCCCTCCCTCCCGTCCCCTGAAGGTACTGACTCTGGCTGGGTTCAGTTCTACACTCACTGATTCCCCTCCCTCCCGTCCCCTGAAGGTACTGACTCTGGCTGGGTTCAGCTCTGCACTCCTTAGTTCCCCTTCCTTCCCTTACAGCTGGTTTCTCTTTGACAAACACTGACATCGCTCACTTTGCTCCTGCACCAAGATGGCCACGCATGCGGTGTGCTGCTCACTGAAGATGGCGGAGCGCTGAACCGGACTTCCTGTACGAAAATGGCCGCCGTTAGTCTGGGCCTGCGACCGAGAAAAAGCCCCGAAGCTGTAACCGCCGATATTCCGGTTATTATTCCAAGCTTGCGGCATGCATCGGTTGTTTATGAAGTCTCTCCGGCTCTCCGCTGGTCCATTACTCCCCTCCGTCCCGCTGAAAATGACACTTCTGTGGAACCTGTGCGAACCGTGTCGCCTCCGTCATTATACACACTGCGCATGCTCCAAACACAGCCAGAGCCCACGCCTGCGCACTGAGCTCCTGTAGTCTGGGTGTGGCACATTCTCCCCCGCGGGGCGTCCTGGGTACATAAGACCATGAGAAATAGGGGCAGGAGGGGGCCACCCGGCCCCCGAGCCTGCTCCTCATTCAATATCATGACTCACAGGCTCAGCTCCACTTCCCTGCCCGCTCCCCATAACCTTTTACTCCCTTACCACACCTGGACTACTGTGCACAGTTTTCCCTCCTTATCTAAGGAAGGATATACTTGCCTTGCTTAGATATAGAGTAAAGCTCCCTCAACACTGTCCAACCAGACATTCCAAGGGCAGTTACAACACAGGTTAGATACAGAGTATATCTCCCTCTGCCCTGTCCCAAGAATTCCAGAGTAGATATTGCATTGATTAGATACAGAATAAAGCTCCCTCTACACTGTCCCATCAAACACTCCCAGGGCAGGTACAGCACAGGATAGATAGAGTAAAGCTTTCTCTACACTGTCCTAAAGAAACCCAGGGCAGGTCCAGCAAGGGTTACAATTTAAAGCTCGCTTTACGCTGACCCATCAAACACTCCCAGGGCAGGTACAACACAGATTAAATACACAGTAAGGATCCCTCTGCACTGTCCCACCAGATATTCCCAGGGCAGGTACAGCACAGGTAAGATACAGAGTAAAGCTCCCTCAACATTGTCGCATCAAACACCGCCAGGGCCGGTACAACACATGTTGGACACTGAGTACATCTCCCCCAAACACTCCAGGGCAGGAACAGCACAGGATAAATACAGAGTAAAGCTCCCTCTATGCTGTCCCATCAAACAGTCCCGCAACAGGCACAGCACGGGTTAGTCAAAGAGTAAGGCTCCCCATAAACTGATCCATCAAACACTGCCATCGCAGGTACAGCACGGGTTAGATACAGAGTAAAACTCACTGTACACTCTCCATCAGCACTCCCAGGGCAGGTACAGCACTGGTTACATACAGAGTAACGCTCCCTCTACGCTATCCCATTAAACACTTCCGGGACAAGTACAGCACTGATTAAATACAGAGTAAACATCCCTCTACATTGTCCCATCAACCACTCCCAGGGTAGGTAAATCACGGGTTAGATCCAGAGTAAATCTCTCTCTACATTGTGTCATCAAACACTCCGAGGGAAGATACAGCATGGATTAGATAGAGAGAAAAGCTAGCTCTACACTATCCTATCAAAAACTGCCAGGGCAGGTACAGCATGGGTCAGACAGAAAGATTTAGGCTGGGTGTCCCAGAACTTGGGGCCTGGGCAACAGAAGGCACAGCCACCAATGGTTGAACAATTATAATCAGGGATGCTCAGGAAGACAGATATCTCATGGGGTAGGGGGGTGGGGGTGTTGTGGGGCTGGAGGAGATTACAGAGCTCGGGAGGGGCGAGGCCATGGAGGGATTTGAAAATAAGTATTAGAATTCTGAAATCAAGGCGTTGCTTAACCAGAAGCCAATGTAGGTCAGCGGGCACAGGGGTGATGGGCGAGCTGGACTTGGTGCGAGTTAGGACTTTTGGATCAACTCTAGTTTATGTAGGGTAGAATGAGGGAGGAGTGCTTTGGAATAGACAAGTTCAGAAGTAACAAAGGCATGGATGAGGGCTTCAGCAGTGGATGAGCTGAGGCAAGATCGTAGATGGGTGATGTTAGAGGTGGAAATAGGCAGTCTTTGTTATGCTGTGGATATGTGGTCAAAAACTTACTTCAGGGTTAAGTATGATACCGAGGTTGCAAACAGTCTGGTTCAGCCTCAGACAGAAGTTGGAGAGAGTGATGGAGTCAGTGGCTAGGGAACAGAGTTTGTGGCAATGACAATTACAAATATCAGAATATTTCACAGGTAAATGTGTGGATGAGTTATTTAAATTAAATCAGTTTCAAAAACGGGTTAACTGATGCAGAAATAACGGATTTCAAATCTTATGCAAGATAGTTCAATAAAGGGGTGGTTCAAAGGATTTCAGCTGAGTTTAAAGTGAGATACTACAGTTCAGTCGACGACAACCACAACTCATGTACTCAAACAGAACAAGTTTGGTGTTTGATATGACAGAAGGCGAACTAGGTGAGAAGTGATTAAGAAAAAGCCCTAAACTGGAACAGTCAGTAACAGAACATCAGTCTCCACTGATCATGGAGGGATCAAATATTCAACAAAAATAATTTATTCAACATTTATACACAATATTAATCTCCAGCTCAGGTATAGAGGTTATTAAGATCATCAGAAACAAACAAGAGCTGCCAGAACGAACATGGTTCAGTGCCCAATGCAATCCCAGTAAATCCTGTTCTATTCACAAATACAGCCTTTCTCCTCAGCCCATTTAAAACTGAGATGAGGAGGAATTTCTTCTCTCAGAGGGTTGTAAATCTGTGGAATTCGCTGCCTCAGAGAGCTGTGGAACCTGGGTCACTGAATACATTTAAGACAGAAATAGACCGTTTTTTAACCAATAAGGGATTGAGGGGTTATGGGGAGGGGTTATGGGGAGCGGGCGGGGAAGTGGAGCTATGTCTAAGATCAGATCAGCCCTGATCTTATTGAATGGGGAGCAGGCTCGGGGGGGGGGGCGGATAGCCCACTACTGCTCCTATTTCTCATGGTCTTATGTACCCAGCATGACCCGTGGGGAGAATGTGCCGCATCCAGACTACAGGAGCTCAGTGCGCAGGCGCGGGCCCTGGCTGTGTTTGGAGCATGCGTGATGCATGTAATGGCGGAGGAGACACGGTTTGCACAGGCTCCACAGAGGTAGTAATCTCAGGACTGCTATCAGTGCCACGTGCTAGTCAGAGTAGGAATCGCAGGATAGCTCAGATGAATACGTGGCTTGAGGAATGGTGCAGAAGAGAGGGATTCAAATTCCTGGGACATTGGAACCGGTTCTGAGAGAGGTGGGACCAGTACAAACCGGACGGTCTGCACCTGGGCAGGACCGGAACCAATGTCCGAGCGGGAGTGTTTGCTAGTGCTGTTGGGGAGGAGTTAAACTAATATGGCAGGGGGATGGGAACTAATGCAGGGAGACAGAGGGAAGTAAAATAGGGGCAGAAGCAAAACATAGAAAGAAGAAAAGTAAAAGTGGAAGGCAGAGCAACCCAAGTCAAAAATCAAAAGGCCCACATTGCAGCAAAATTCTAAAAGGGCAAAGTGTGTTAAAAAGACAAGCCTGAAGGCTCTGTGCCTCAATGCGAGGTGTATTCGTAATAAGGTGGATGAATTAACTGCACAGGCAGCAATTAATGAATATGATGTAATTGGCATCATGGACACATGGCTCCAGGGTGACCAAGGCTGGGAACTCAACATCCAGGGATATTCAACATTCAGGAAGGATAGACAGAAAGGAAAAGGAGGTGAGGTAGCACTGCTGGTTAAAGAGAAAATTAACGCAATAGTAAGGAAGGACATTAGCTTGGGTGATGTGGAATCGGTATGGGTGGAGCTGCGGAATACCAAAGGGCAGAAAACTCTAGTGGGAGTTATGTACAGACCACCGAACAGTAGTAGTGAGGTTGGGGACAGCATCAAACAAGAAATTAGGGGTACGTGCAATAAAGGTACAGCAGTTATCATGGGTGACTTTAATCTACATATAGATTGGGCTAACCAAACTGGTAGCAATACGATGGAGGAGAATTTCCTGGAGTGTATTAGGGATGGTTTTCTGGACCAATATGTCGAGGAACCAACTAGAGGGCTGGCCATCCTAGACTGGGTGATGTGTAATGAGAAAGGACTAATGAGCAATCTTGTTGTGCAAAGCCCCTTGGGGAAGAGTGACCATAATATGGTAGAATTCTTTATTAAGATGAAGAGTAACACAGTTAATTCAGAAACTAGGCCCTGAACGTAAGGAAAGGTAATTTCGACGGTATGAGACATGAATTGGCTAGAATAGACTGGCAAATGATACTTAAAGGGTTGACGGTGGATAGGCAATGGCAAACATTTAAAAATCACATGGATGAACTTCAACAATTGTACATCCCTGTCTGGAAATAAAAAGAAAATGGGGAAGGTGGCTCAACCGTGGCTAACAAGGGAAATTAGGGATAGTGTTAAATCCAAGGAAGAGGCATATAAATTGGCCAGAAAAAGCAGCAAATCTGAGGACTGGGAGAAACTTAGAATTCAGCAGAGGAGGACAAAGGGTTTAGTTAAGAGGGGGAAAATAGAGTGTGAGAGGAAGCTTGCCGGGAACATAAAAACTGACTGCAAAAGCTTCTATAGATATGTGAAGAGAAAAAGATTAGTGAAGACAGAGTTCGGTGAATTTATAATGGGGAACAAAGAAACGGCAGACCAGTTGAACTAATACTTTGGTTCTGTCTTCACGAAGGAAGACACAAATAATCTTCCGGAAGTACTAGTGGACCGAGGATCTAGTGAGAAGGAGGAACTGAAGGATATCCTTATTAGACAGGAAATTGTGTTGGGGAAATTGATGGGATTGAAGGCCGATAAATCCCCGGGTCCTGATAGTCTGCATCCCAGAGTACTTAAGGAAGTGGCCCTAGAAATAGTGGATGCATTGGTAATCATTTTCCAACAGTCTATCGACTCTGGATCAGTTCCTATGGATTGGAGGGTAGCTAATGTAACACCACTTTTTAAAAAAGGAGGGAGAAAAAGGGTAATTATAGACCGGTTAGCCTGACATCAGTAGTGGGGAAAATGTTGGAATCAATTATTAAAGATGAAAAAGCAGTGCATTTGGAAAGCAGTGACAGGATCAGTCCAAGTCAGCATGGATTTATGATAAGGGAAATCATGCTTGACAAATCTTTTGGAATTATTTGAGGATGTAACTAGTCGAGTGGACAAGGGAGAACCAGTGGATGTGGTGTATTTGGACATTCAAAAGGCTTTTGACAAGGTCCCACACAAGAGATTGGTGTGCAAAATTAAAGCACATGGTACTGGGTGTAATGTATTGACGTGGATAGAGAATTGGTTGGCAGACAGGAAGCAGAGATTCGGGATAAACGGGTCCTTTTCAGAATGGCAGGCAGTGACTAGTGGAGTGCCGCAGGGCTCAGTGCTGGGACACCAGCTATTTACAATATACATTAATGATTTGGATGAAAGAATTGAGTGTAATATCTCCAAGTTTGCAGATGACACTAAGCTGGGTGGCGGTGTGAGCTGTGAGGACGATGCTAAGAGGCTGCAGGGTGACTTGGACAGGTTAGGTGAGTGGGCAAATGCATGGCAGATGCAGTATAATGTGGATAAATGTGAGGTTATCCACTTTGGGGACAAAAACACCAAGGCACAATATTACCTGAATGGCGGCAGATTAGGAAAATAGGAGGTGCAACGAGACCTGGGTGTCATGATACATCAATCATTGAAAGTTGGCATGCAGTTACAGCAGACAGTGAAGGCGGCAAATGGTATGTTGGCCTTCATAGCTAGTGGATTTGAGTATAGGAGCAGGGAGGTCTTACTGCAGTTGTACAGGGCCTTGGTGAAGCCTCACCTGGAATATTGTGTTCAGTATTAGTTTCCTAATCTGAGGAAAGATGTTCTTGCTATTGAGGGAGTGCAGCGAAGGTTCACCGGACTGATTCCCGGGATGGCTGGACTGACATATGAGGAGAGACTGGATCAACTGGGCCTTTATTCACTCGAGTTTAGAAGGATGAGAGGGGATCTCATAGAAACATATAAACTTCTGACGGGACTGGACAGGTTAGATGCAGGAAGAATGTTCCCGATGTTGGAGAAGTCCAGAACCAGGGGACACAGTCTAAGGATAAATGGTAAGCCATTTAGGACTGAGATGAGGAGAAATTTCTTCACTCAGAGAGTTGTGAACCTGTGGAATTCCCTACTGCAGAGAGTTGTTGATGCCAGTTCATTGGATATATTGAAGAGGGAGTTAGATATGGCCCTTACTGCTAAAGGGATCAAGGGGTATGGAGAGAAAGCAGGAAAGGGGTACTGAGGTGAATGATCAGCCATGATATTGAATGGCGGTGCAGGTTCGAAGGGCTGCATGGCCTACTCCTGCACCTATTTTCTATGTTTCTATGTGTCATTTTCAATGGGGCGGAGGGGAGTAATGGATCAGCGGGGAGCCGGAGAAGCTTCATAAACAACTGGTGCCCACCGTCAGCCCAGAATAATAACCGGAGTATCGGCAATTGCAGCTATGGTTCTTTCTCCCCGTCCCAGGCCCAGGCTGACGGTGTCCATCTTGGTACAGGAAGGCAGGTTCAGTGCTCCACCATCTTGATTCAGTGAGTAGCACAGCGCATGCGCGGCCATCTTGGTGCAGGGACAAAGTGAGCGATGTCAGTGTCTGTGTCGAACCTAACCCTGCCAGAGTCAGCACATTCAGGGAACGAGAAGGAGGGGAACCAGTGAGTGTAGAACTGAACCCAGCCAGAGTCAGCACCTTCAGGGGAGGGAAGAGAGGGGAACCAGTGAGTGTAGAACTGAACCCAGCCAGAGTCAGCACCTTCAGGGGAGGGAAGGGAGGGGAACCAGTGAGTGTAGAACTGAACCCAGCCAGAGTCAGCACCTTCAGGGGAGGGAAGGGAGGGGAACCAGTGAGTGTATTTCTGAACCCAGTCAGAATTGATGGTTATAACTGGGAGTGGAGGAGAAACAGTCTAGCGACATGCAATGTGTTTGGATTTCAGCACAGCAGGAGGGACAATGTGTGGGACGGGGATTTACAGCTTTGGAAGAACAAGTGAGGAAAGAATGTTCCATGGAAACTAGATGTGTCTATCCTGAATTTCTGTCTTGTACTGACAGTGATGAGTTTTGTTATCTCCTTTTACAGCGTATTAGAAGGGGAGATTTTCAGACAGGAAACATAAACCAAACATCACGTCAAGATCTGACGGAGTCAATCGATTCATCAGGACCAGAATATCATCGGCCTTTGAAAGTGGAAGGAGAAATGTTTGTCTGTTCTGCCTGTGGGAAAAGATTTCAAATATCATGGTGCTTCGAAAGGCACCGAGACACACACCCGAGTGAGTGTTCCAGTGGACTGACTGTGGAAAGAGCTTTAACCAGTTACACAGCCTGAAAAAATATTGCACCGTTTACAGTGGGGAGAAACCGTACACGTGTTGCGTGTGTGGGTGAGGCTTCAACTGATCGTCCAACCTGGAGAGTCACAAGGATACCCGCACCAAGGAGAAACTGTGGCAATGTGGTGACTGTGGGAAGGGATTCAGATCACCGTCTGAGCTGGAAATTCATCGACGCAATCACACTGGGGAGAGACCATTCACCTGCTGTGTGTGTGGGAAGGGATTCACTCGGTCATCCAACCTGCTGACACACCAGCGAGTTCACAAGTGACTGCAGGGGTTGGAATCTGCTGTTAATCACATCCCGACTGAACCATGTTCATTCTGACAGTTGGGGTTTGTTTCTGATGATGTTAATAACCCTATAACTGGGCTGGACTTTAATATTCTGGATATATTGCTGATAGTGTTCTCGGGGCTGCAGTGTCCATTTAAAAAACGCTGTGTGTTATCTTTCCCCTTAATTCAGCGACTCTCAACAGAAATTCAGTTTGCAATAAAATTAGGAACTTTTACTTTAATCTTAAATTGATCTTTGGTACAAAATCTACAATAGTGTCAAAGTTTCCACCGAATAAGATCTCAAATTAGAAAGAGCTTGCTGACAATTCTTACTGACTTGCACATTACACACAGTGGCCCCTCCATTATCCACCAGAAAGAAGGGGAATGGGAATTGGTGGGGAATCAGTGTCCCCAAATGTTGCCCCTCCCGTCTGGTGTAGCAATCCCCTCGGCACGGGAATGGAGACAAGTCCAGACCAAAACTCTGCGCAGTACACCAGGTGTGGTCTTACCAACGCCCCGTACAGTTGTCGCAGGACTTCCCTACTTTTATACTCCATCCCACTTGCAATAAAGGCCAGCATTCCACTTGCCTTCCTGATTACTTGCTGTACCTGCATGCTAACTTTTTGCGTTTCATGTACAAGAACCCCCAGATCCCTCTGTACTACAGCATTTTGTAATCGTCTTCATTTAAATAATAATTTGCATTTTTATTTTTCCTACCAAAGGAGATAACCAGACATTTTGCCACATTATAGTCTATCTGTCAGATTTTTGCCCACTCACTGAGCCTATCTATATCACTTTGTAGATTCTTTGCATCCTCCTCACAACCTACTTTCCTACCTGTCTTTGTATCATCAGCAAATTTGGTAGATTACAACCAACCAAAAGCAAATGAGATAGGATTAATTAGCAATCTCATTGTGCGAGGCCCCTTGGGGAAGAGTGACCATAATATGGTGGAATTCTGCATTAGGATGGAGAATGAAACAGTTAATTCAGGGACCATGGTCCAGAACTTAAAGAAGGGTAACTTTGAAGGTATGAGGCGTGAATTGGCTAGGATAGATTGGCGAATGATACTTAAGGGGTTGACTGTGGATGGGCAATGGCAGACATTTAGAGACCGCATGGATGAACTACAACAATTGTACATTCCTGTCTGGCGTAAAAATAAAAAAGGGAAGGTGACTCAACCGTGGCTATCAAGGGAAATCAGAGATAGTATTAAAGCCAAGGAAGTGGCATACAAATTGGCCTGAAATAACAGTGAACCCGGGGACTGGGAGAAATTTAGAACTCAGCAGAGGAGGACAAAGGGTTTGATTAGGGCAGGGAAAATGGAGTACGAGTAGAAGCATGCGGGGAACATTAAGACGGACTGCAAAAGTTTCTATAGATATGTAAAGAGAAAAAGGTTAGTAACGTAGGTCCCCTGCAGTCAGAATCAGGGGAGGTCATAACAGGGAACAGTGAAATGGCAGACCAATTGAACAAGTACTTTGGTTCAGTATTCACTGAGGAGGACACAAACAACCTTCCGGATATAAAAGGGGTCAGAGGGTCGAGTAAGAAGGAGGAACTGAGGGAAATCCTTATTAGTCGGGAAATTGTGTTGGGGAAATTGATGGGATTGAAGGCCGATAAATCTCCAGGGCCTGATAGACTGCATCCCAGAGTACTTAAGGAGGTGGCCTTGGAAATAGCGGATGCATTGACAGTCATTTTCCAACATTCCATAGACTCTGGATCAGTTCCTATCGAGTGGAGGGTAGCCAATGTAACCCCACTTTTTAAAAAAGGAGGGAGAGAGAAAACAGGGAATTATAGATCGGTCAGCCTGACCTCAGTAATGGCTAAAATTTTGGAATCAATTATTAAGGATGTCATAGCAGCGCATTTGGAAAGAGGTGACATGATAGGTCCAAGTCAGCATGGATTTGTGAAAGGGAAATCATGCTTGATAAATCTTCTGGAATTTTTTGAGGATGTTTCCAGTAGAGTGAACAAGGGAGAACCAGTTGATGTGGTATATTTGGACTTTCAGAAGGCTTTCGACAAGGTCCCACACAAGAGATTAATGTGAAAAGATAAAGCACATGGGATTGGGGGTAGTGTGCTGACATGGATTGAGAACTGGTTGTCAGACAGGAAGCAAAGAGTAGGAGTAAATGGGTACTTTTCAGAATGGCAGGCAGTGACTAGTGGGGTACCGCAAGGTTCTGTGCTGGGGCCCCAGCTGTTTATATTGTACATTAATGATTTAGACGAGGGGATTAAATGCAGTATCTCCAAATTTGCGGATGACACTAAGTTGGGTGGCAGTGTGAGCTGCGAGGAGGATGCTATGAGGCTGCAGAGTGACTTGGATAGGTTAGGTGAGTGGGCAAATGCATGGCAGATGAAGTATAATGTGGATAAATGTGAGGTTATCCACTTTGGTGGTAAAAACAGAGAGACAGACTATTATCTGAATGGTGACAGATTAGGAAAAGGGGAGGTGCAACGAGACCTGGGTGTCATGGTACATCAGTCATTGAAGGTTGGCATGCAGGTACAGCAGGCGGTTAAGAAAGCAAATGGCATGTTGGCCTTCATAGCAAGGGGATTTGAGTACAGGGGCAGGGAGGTGTTGCTACAGTTGTACAGGGCCTTGGTGATGCCACACCTAGAGTATTGTGTACAGTTTTGGTCTCCTAACTTGAGGAAGGACATTCTTGCTATGAGGGAGTGCAGCGAAGGTTCACCAGACTGATTCTCGGGATGGCGGGACTGACCTATCAAGAAAGACTGGATCAACTGGGCTTGTATTCACTAGAGTTGAGAAGAATGAGAGGGGACCTCATAGAAACGTTTAAAATTCTGACGGGTTTAGACAGGTTAGATGCAGGAAGAATGTTCCCAATGTTGGGGAAGTCCAGAACCAGGGGTCACAGTCTAAGGATAAGGGGTAAGCCATTTAGGACCGAGATGAGGAGAAACTTCTTCACCCAGAGAGTGGTGAACCTGTGGAATTCTCTACCACAGAAAGTAGTTGAGGCCAATTCACTAAATATATTCAAAAAGGAGTTAGATGAAGTCCTTACTGCTCGGGGGATCAAGGGTTATGGTGAGAAAGCAGGAATGGGGTACTGAAGTTGCATGTTCAGCCATGAACTCATTGAATGGCGGTGCAGGCTAGAAGGGCTGAATGGCCTACTCCTGCACCTATTTTCTGTGTTTCTATGTTTCTAAAAGAGCTCTAGTGATCGGGGATTCTATAGTTAGGGGAACTGAGAGGCGTTTCTGCGACCGCAGACATGACTCCAGAATGGTGTGGTGCCTCCCTGGTGCCAGGGTCAAGGATATCACAGAGCAGACACAGGGAATTCTGTAGGACCTCAAAGATAGTATTACTCCCGGTGCCACGTGCTAATGAGTACAAGAATAGAAGGACAGAGGATGAACGCGTGGCTGGAGAGTTGGTGTAGGAGGGAAGGCTTTAACTTCTTGAGGCATTGGGACCATTTCTGGGGGAGATGGGACCTGTACAAACCGGACGGGTTGCACCTCAACAGAGCCGGGACCAATATCCTCGCGGGGAGTTTTGCTCGTGCTGTTGGGGAGAGTTTAAACTGGCTTGGCAGGGGGATGGGAACCCGAGAACACATTCAATAGGGAAGGAAGTAAAGCAGAAATTGGATAACAAGAATTTAGAAAGCAAATCTGTAAAACAGAGGAAACAGGGGTTGGTAAGTCGTAATCAAGGAGGTCTTCCTGTGCTAAATGGTATTTACTTTAATGCAAGGAGTATAGTGAATAAGGGGAATGAGCTAAGAGCACAGGTAGATACTTGGGAGTATGACATTATAACCATTACAGAGACATGGCTGAAAGAGGGGCAGGTTTGGCAGATCAATATTCCTGGTTACAGGATTTTTAGACAAGACAGAGAGAGGGGGCGGGGTAAAAAGGGTGTCACGGTATTGATTAAAGAAACTATTACAGCGGTGAGGAGGGATCATATTTGAGAGGGATCATCAAATGAGGCCATATGGGGCGAATTGAAAAATAAAAAAGGGGCGATCACACTGCTGGGTGTGTATTATAGACCCCCAAACAGTGAGAGGGAGATAGAGGAGCAAATATGTCGGCAAATTGCTGTGAAGTCCAAAAACCATAGGGCAGTAATAGGGGATTTTAACTATCCAAATATTGATTGGGACAAACATGAAGGTGATAGAGAGTGCGGAATTCTTAAAATGCATTCAAGAGAATTGTTTTAGTCAGTATGTAACACACCCAACACGAGAGGGGGTGGTTTTGGATTTAGTTTTGGGGAATGTAGCTGGGCAGGTTGAAGGAGTATTAGTGGGAGAGCACTTGGGTACCAGTGACTATAATTCAGTCAGATTCAAGTTGGTTATGGATAAGGACAAGGATAGATAGGCCTGGAATAAAAGTCCCAAATTGGGAAAAAGCTAACTTTGCTAAGTTCAGAAGTGATTTGGCCACAGTGGACTGGAAACAGCTACTTGTGGGTAAATCAGTGTCGGAACAGTGGGAGGTATTCAAGGAGGAGATGCGGAAGGCTCAGGCCAAATATGTGCCCTTAAAGAAATAGGATGGGAATAACAATTCTAGAGCTCCCTGGATGTCTAAGGACTTACAGGGGAGGATAAAGAAAAAAAAGGAAGTTTGTGTCAAATACCTACAGCTAAATATTGTAGAATCTTTTGAGGAATATGGAAAGTTAAGAGGTAAAATTAAAAAGGACATTAGAAATGCTAAGAGAACATGAAAAATTCTTAGCTAGTAAAATTAAGGAAAACCCAAATATGTTCTATAAATATATTAAGAGCAAGCGGATAACTATAGAAAGGGTCGGGCCTATTAGAGACCATCAGGGTAATCTTTGTGTGGAGGTGGAAGATGTTGGTATGATGCTTAATGAATACTTTGCGTCTGTTTTCACAAAGGAAAGGGGCAATGCAGATACTCCTATCGAGGAGTGTGAAATTCTGGATGAAATAAACAGTGAGAGAGGAGATATTAAGGGGTTTAGCAGCTTTGAAAGTAGACAAGTCCCCAGGCCCAGATGAAATGCATCCCAGGCTGTTGAGCAAAGTAAAAGAGGAAATAGCAGATCCTTTGACCATCATTTTCCAGTCCTCTTTGGATCTGGGCATGGTGCCGGAGCACTGGAGGGCTGCTAATGTGGTACCTTTGTTTAGAAAGGGATAGGCCGAGTAATTACAGGCCTGTCAGACTAACCTCAGTGGTGGGAAATTATTGGAAAAAGTCCTGTGAGACAGGATAAATCTACATTTGGAAAGGCAAGGATTAATTAGGGACATGGATTTGTTAAGAGAAGATTGTGTTTGACTAACCTGATTGAATTTTTGGAGGAGTTAACAGCGGGTCGATGAGAGTACTGCATACAATGAAATGTATATGGACTGTAGCAAAGCTTTTGATAAGGTCCCACATGGTAGACTGGTCACGAAGGTTAAAGTCCATGGGATCCAGAGCAAAGTGGCAAGTTGGATCCAAAATTGGCTTCGAGGTAGGAAGCAAAGGGTAATGGTTGATGGATGTTTTTGTGACTGGAAGGATGTTTCCAGTGGGGTTCCGCAGGGCTCAGGACTGGGTCCCTTGCTTTTTGTGGTATACATCAATGATCTAGATTTGAATATAGGGAGTATGATTATGACGTTTGCAGATGACATTAAAATTGGCTGTGTGGTTGATAATGAAGAGGAAAGTCATGGACTGTCGGAGGATATCAATCTACTGGTCAGGTGGGCAGAGCAGTGGCAAATGGAATATAATTCGGAGAAGTGTGAGGTAATGCACTTTGGGAGGGCTAATAAGGAAAAGGTATACACATTAAGCGGTAGATGAACAAAGGGACTTTGGAGTGCTAGTCCACAGATCCCTGAAAGTAGCAGGCAGGGTGGATAAGGTGGTTAAGAAGCCACACGGAATGGTTGTCTTTATTGGCTGAAGCATAGAATACAAGAGCAGGGAGGTAATACTTAAATTGCATAAGACTCAGGTTAGGGCACAGCTGGAATTCTGGTTGCTATATTATAGGAAGGATGTCATTGCACTAGAGAGAGGGTGCAGAGGAGATTTACTGGGATGCTGCCTGGAATGGAGAACCTTAGCTATGAGGACAGATTGGATAGGCTGGGTTTGTTCTCATTGGAACAGAGGAGGCTGAGAGGAGACCTCATTGAGGTGACAAAATTTTGAGGGGCCTGGATATAGTAGATAGCAAGGGCCTATTTCCCTTGGTGGAGGGGTCAATTACGAGGTTGGTGGAAGGCTCATCAGAGGGGATTTAAGGGGAGGCTTCACGCAGAGGGTTGTGGAGGTCTGGAACTCACTGCCTGGAACCCTCACTACATTTAAAAGGTGCTTGGATGGGCACTTGAGGTTACGGACCTAGAGCTGGTAATTGGGATCAGACTGGATAACCTCGTGTTGGCTGGTGCAGATACGATGGAAAGTACTGCAGGGAATCGAATACGGCCAGGGACCTGGACTAGTTTTGATCGCCCGGATGGGTCAGAGAGGAATTTTCCCAGATTTTCTTTTCTCCAATTTGCCTGGGTTTTTAATCTGTTTTTTTGCCTCTCCCAGGGGATCACATGGCTCCGGTTGGGGTGGAGTGTAGAATGTTTCGGTGCAAGGGGTGTCACAGTTGTGTGAGGTGGACTGGTTGGGCTGGGTGCTCTTTACCTTTCCGCCATTGTTCATTGGTTTATATGTAACCTTCAGGGCTGCTGACCGAGGGCCGTGTGGCTCTTTGTCGGCCGGCGTGGATACGATGGGCCGAAATGGTCTCCTTCTGCGCTGTGGATTTCTATGTTTCTACCAAAATTACTTTAAATCTATGCCCCTGGTTATTGACCCGTCTGCTAAGGGGAATAGGTCCCTCCTATCCACTCTATCTAGGCCCCTCAGAATTTTATAAACCTCAATGAGGTCTCCCCTCAGCCCCCTCTGTTCCAAAGAAAACGCAGCCTGGCCAATCTTTCCTCATAGCTAAAATTCTCCAGTCCATCCTCGTAAATCTCTTCTGTACCCTCTCTTTCCTGTAATGTGGTGACCAGAATTGCACGCAGTATTCTAGCTGTGGCCTAACTCGTGTTTTATACAGTTCAAGCATAACCTCCCTGCTCTTGTATTCTATGCCTTGGTTAATAAAGTCTAGTATCCCGTATGTGTTCTTAACCACTTTATCCACCTGTCCTGCTACCTTCAGGGATCTGTGGACGTACACTCCAAGGTCCCTCTGTTCCTCTACACTTCTCAGTGTCCTACCATCTATTGTGTATTCCCTTTCCTTGTTGGCCCTCACCAGATGCATTACCTCACACTTCTGTGGATTGAATTCCATTTGCCCCTGTTCTGTCACCTGACAGGTCCATTGATACCTTCCTGCAGTCGACAGCTTTCTCCTTCATTATCAACCACACGGCCAATTTTCATATCATCTGCAAACTTTGTTGTCATACCCCCTACATTCAAGTCTAAATCACTGATGTATACCAGAAAAAGCAAGGGACCCAGTACTGAGCCCTGTGGAACCCCACTGGAAACAGCCTTTCAGTCACAAACACCCATTGACCATTAACCTTTGCTTCCTACCTCAGCCAATTTTGGATCCAAGTTGCCACTTTGCCCTGGATCCCATGGGCTATTACTTTCATGACCAGTCTGCCATGTGGGATCTTATCAAAAGCCTTGCTAAAATCCATATACACGACATCAAACACAACACCATCATCGACCCTCCGTGCGACCTCCTCAAAAACATCAATCAGGTTAGTCAGACACGACCTTCCATTAACCAATCCGTGCTGACTGTCCCTGATTAATCCCGGTCTTTCTGAATGAAGATTTATCCTGTCCCTCAGAATTTTTTTCCAATAATTGAAAGTCCAAATTGGGGGAACTGAATCTTATTTTGTCATCCCATCGAGATTGGGGCCAAAGGGACAATAAATAAATTATTTCAAAAATGGGTGATAAGACCTGCAGTATGTACAATATACAAGCTGACCAAAATCAGGCCGTTTGGATTGGATTTGGAGACTAAAACTGTAACAAACCCTCAGTGGAGACTCACTCCTCATTTAGTAAACTCCGGAAGATATTTTATCCGGTGATTTCTATTAATTTCCATTAATTGAATGTTGTAACTGACGGGTTCAATTAAAGTTTATTTTCTAAATGCAGCTCTGGACCCTCAGACTGAGCATTAATCCGGCCCGGGTGATTGACGACAGCTCCGGACCAATAGGAGGAGCGGGGGCGGGGCTGGAGGCCCGAGCAGGTGGTTGGTCCTCCAACCAATCAAAGTATGAGGGGGCAGGGCTTG